>NW_024412395.1:1352115-1429705 GCF_014898765.1 Herpailurus yagouaroundi | reverse complement strand
ATATATATATATATATTATTGCATTGTGTGCGTCTATCATATAGAAATACAATATAGTAGACAATAACAATACAAAAGGGGGTGGATGGAATGAAACATGTATTGGAGGAAGGAAAAGACAGGAGAAGGTAGCACAGATTCTGTTTAAGAAATGAACAGAATATTATAAATTCTCTATTCTCTACCTATTATGTATGTATCTATATATCTATCTATCCACCTTATTTCCTTACCTTCCTTTAAGAGAAATAAAATTAAATTCATTTATAATTATAACTATATATTAAATTATTTATAACATATATTAGACAAGGTAATTGAGCAAGAATGGCAAAAAAAGAAAAAGTAAATACAGCTATACAGGAATAAAGGGAGTTTTTTAAATAACAAATTAAATTAATGGAAATTGGAGATAGATTCTGATAACAAGATATATTTTTTAAGTCTTAGTACAACCACTAAAAAATTACTAAAAATTGTTAAGTAAATATATTA
The DNA here is from genome assembly GCF_014898765.1 of Herpailurus yagouaroundi. Taxonomy (NCBI): domain Eukaryota; kingdom Metazoa; phylum Chordata; class Mammalia; order Carnivora; family Felidae; genus Herpailurus; species Herpailurus yagouaroundi. The sequence goes on along the minus strand of NW_024412395.1, from coordinate 1,429,210 downwards.
AAAAGTTCAAGTGTTACAAAAGAAAATATTCATTTAATGAAAAAGAAGGCAATAAAGAAGGAACGGAGGAATTTTTTTAAAAAAGACATGAGTCATGTAGAAAACAAACAGCAAAAACGCATATGAAAATTCAATCATATGGGTGATAACATTAAACTTAAATGTATTTAAAAATCCAATGAAAAGCCAGACAGTTTCAAGCTGAGTTAACAACAAGATAGAAGCATATGCTGTCCACAGGAGACTTACTTTAGATTAATATATACAAATAGGATAAAAGTAAAAGGTTGGAAAAACAAATGACTTCCAAAGAAGACCATGAGAGAGATGGAGTAGCTGTACAAATACAGGGGAAAATGGTCTTTAAAACAACAACAAAAAAAAGTTACTATACATAAAGAAGGATAACTAATGATAACAAATGTATCAGGAAGATAAAAATTAAAAAGATACATGCATTGATAATATTAAAATGTCAATACTTCCAAAAACCATTTATAGATTCATTGCCATCAAGATTCTAATGGCATTTTTGCAGAGGTAGAAAAATACCTGTAAAATTCATATAAAAACTGAAAAGACTCTGAATACCCAAAGAAATCCTGAGAAAGAAGAAAAAAGCAGGAGACATCACATTCTTTGGTTTCAAGCTATACTATAAAGCTATAGTCATCAAAACAGTGTTGTACTAACATAAAAACAAATAGGAAAATGGAACAGAACTGAGAGCCCAAAATAAACTCTCACACATACTTTCAACTAATATTTGACAAGAAAGCCAAGCATACTCAATGGAGAAAAGACAGTCTCCTCAATAAATGGTGTGGAGATAATTGGATAGTCACATGTAAAAGAATGAAAACCCCTTATTCCTCACAAAAATTAACTTGAAATTGATAAGACTTAAATGTAACACCTGAAACCATGGAACTACTAAAAGAAAGAAGAGGCCTGGACCTTGGTAATTACTTTTTTGATATGACACCTAAACCACAAGCAACAAAAATCACAGATAAACAAGTGGGACTACAACAAAAAGCTTCTGTACAGCAGAAGAAATCATCAACAAAGTGAAAAGGCAACCTATGGCATGAAAAAAAGAAAAAAACATTTGCAAGCCATTATACTGAAAGGGTTTAATATCCAAATATATAAATAACACATACAACTTAATAGCAAAACCCCCATATAACCAATTTAAAAGAAACAAATGGGAAAATTATCTGGATAGACATTTCTCCAAAGGAGATATATGAAATACCAACAGGTACATACAAAAAAAAAAAAAAGCTGAACATCACTAATCATTAGGGAAATGCAAAGTAAAACCACAATGAAATATCACTTTAGACCTGTTAAAATGGTTATTATCAAGAAGACAAGAGATAACAAGTGCTGCTATGAATGTGGAGAAAAAGGAACCCTGTACATTGTTGATGGGATTGTAACTAAGTACAAACTCTATGGAAAATCATGTGGAGGATCTTCAAAAAATTAAAAATACCACTACCATATGATACAGCAATACCACTTCTGGGAATACATTTAAAGGAAATGAAAACACTAACTCAAAAATGTCTGTGCCCCCACATTTATAGCAGCATTATTTATGATAGCCAAGACATAGAAACAACTTAAGTGTTTATCACTGAATGAATGGATAAAGTTGTGACTATATATATATATGTGTGTGTATATATATATATATATAGACTATATATATATATATAGACTATGTGTGTGTGTATATATATATATATATATATATATACACACACATATGTTACATCTTCATCTATCTATCAATCTTCTATCATCTATCTATCATCTATCCATCTATATATAAGAGATAGATGTTAGATATATAATGGAGTATTATTCAGCATAATAAAAGAGAAAATCCTACCACTTATGACAACATCAATGGACCTTGAAAGTATTATGCAAAGTTAAATAAGCCAGACAGACAGAGAAAGACAAATACAATATGATCTCACTTATATATGGAATTAAAAAAGAGAGAGAGAGAACCTCAGAGAAAAAGATATCTGACATGTGGTTTTGATAGGTAGACAGTGGGGAGAAGAAAAATTGGAGGAAGTCAGTCAAAAGTTACAAATTTCCAGTTGTAAGATAAATGAGTACTAGAGATGTAATGTAGAACATAATGACCAGAGCTAACATTGCTGTATGATACATAGGAAAGTTACTAAGAGAGTAAATCCCAAGATTCTCATCACAAGGAGAATTTTGTTCATTTTATTATTTTTTTTCTTTTTATAGTACCTATATGAGATGGTGGATGATATTGCAATAATCATTTCACAATATAGATAAATCAAACCATCATGCTTAAGCCCTAAACTTATACAGTCATGTATGTCAGTTTTTTTCTCAATAAAACTGAGAAAAATATACACGCATTCAACAACAGAGCCCACCAAACTGACCAGATTAAAGGGAAGAATAGACAACATTAATACTTGGAGACTTCATCATTAAACTTTCATTAGTGAATAGAACAATTAGGCAGAAGATCAGCAAGGGTTCAAAAGAGTTGTACAATACTATAAACCAACAAGACTTAATAGACACCTATGGAACACTCCATCCAATAACAGTGGAATGCAATATCCTTCTAAGCACACATGAAGCATCTTCCAGTATAGACAATATCATTTGCCATAAAATAATCCTTAACTAATGTAAAAGTTGAAATCATACAAAATGTGTTTTCTAACTATGAAGGAGTTAAATTAGAAATAAATAACAAGAGAATTTGAAAAATTCACAAATTAGTGGAAATTAAACAACACATTTTAAAATAACCAATGGATTGGATGCCTGGGTGGCTGAGTCAGTCAAGAATCTGACCTTGGTTCAAGTCATGATCTCAAGGTTTATTGAGTTTGAGCCTTGCAATGGACTCTCTGCTGTCAGCACAGAGACCATTTTGGAACCTCTGTCTCTCTTTTTCTGTCCCTCTCCTGCTTGTGATCTCTCTCTCTCTCTCTCTCACCCTCTCTCTCTCTCTCTCAAAAAATAAATCCACATTAAAAAATAATAATAAAATAGGGGCCCCTGGGTGGCGCAGTCGGTTAAGCGTCCGACTTCAGCCAGGTCACGATCTCGCGGTCCGTGAGTTCGAGCCCCGCGTCGGGCTCTGGGCTGATGGCTCGGAACCTGGAGCCTGTTTCCGATTCTGTGTCTCCCTCTCTCTCTGCCCCTCCCCCGTTCATGCTCTGTCTCTCTCTGTCCCAAAAATAAATAAACGTTGAAAAAAAATTTTTTTTTAAAAATAATAATAAAATAAAATAACCAATGGATAAATTAAGAAATTACAGGGAAATTGGAAAATTCTTTCAGATGAAAATAATTAAAATTCAACTTGCCAAAACATATGAGATATAGATAAATCAGTGCTTTAAGGGAAACTTTTAACTATAAGTGCCTACATTAAAAAGGATGAAAGATTTTAAATCATTTAGGTAACTTTTCATTTTAAGAAACTAGAAAAGAAGAGCAAACTAAACCTGAACAAAACACATGAAAAGTAATAATAAAGTGAAATGGAAATAATTGGAATAGAAAATTGAAAAACAAGAGTGAATATCAATAAAATGAAAAGTTAATTCATTATAAAAATCAACAACATTGACAAACCTTTAGTTATATTGACCAGAAAAAAGAGAAAGGACTCAAATTGCTGACCAAGAGTTTACTTCAGAACTGAAGGAAAGATAAAGATGTTCCCAGACATACAAGAGTTAAGGTAGTTTATAACCATTAGGCTTGCCTTACAATACTTAAAGGAATTCTTCAAGTTCAAATGAAAGGGTAATGAGTAATAACATGAAAACATTGAATAGAAAACTCACTGATAAAAGTACATTTAAATAAAACTCCCAATACCGTAATACTGTAATGGTAACATGTAAATCATTTTTATCTCTAGTATAAAATTAGAAGTATATGTTTAAAATAATGATAGTTACAATAATTTGTTGATGGTCACAATGCAAAAAAATGTAAAGTGTGACATTGATGGCAGAAAATGTAGACTGTAGGATAAATAAAACTGTAGAGATTTTGCATGTAATAGAAATAAACTGTAATAAGCTTAACATAGATTTATATCTGTAAGATGTTTTATGTTAGCCTCATGGCAAACACACAGGAAAAAAATACCTGTTATAGGTATACAAAAGATAAAGGGAAAGGAATTAGAGCATATAAGTACAAAATAATAATAATAATAATAATAATAATAATAATAAACACAAAGGAAGACAGCAAAAGAAGAAGAAGGAAAAAAAATTAAGTCAGAAAACAATGAACAAAATGATAATAGTAAGTCCTTATCCATCAATAATATCCATCAATTTAGCCATGTAAATGGGCTAAATTAATTAAAAGACACAAAGTGGCTAAATGGATAAAATCCAGGAATATGCTGTCCATAAGAGATCCACTTTCACTTTAAATACATACATAGATTGAAAGTGAAGACATAGAAAGAGATATTCCATGAAATAGTAACCAAAGCAGAGAAGGAGTGACTATACTTGTAACAGAATAACACTATATACCAAATGGACCTAACAAGATATAAGCAGAACAGTCCATCCAACAGGACTAGAATATACATTCTCTTCAGGTTCACAGGGAACATTTTCCAGAATAGGTCATATGTTGGACCACAAGGCAAGGTTTAAGATATTTAGGAAGACTGAAATAATATATCTTTTTTTCTGACCACAACAATATGAAAATAGAAATCAATAATAGGAAGAAAATTTAAAAATTCACAAATATATGGAAATGAAACAACATATTCCTGAACATTGGGTCAAAGAAGAAATAAAAAGGAAATGAGAAACTTTCTTGAGAAAAAAAAAATGAGACCACAACATACCAAAACTTACAGGATACAGCAGAAACGTTCTAAAAAGAAGAAAAGAAAAGAAAAACATCTCAGTTAACAATCTAAAGTTACACTGCAAGGAATTAGAAGGAGAATAACAAGCTAAGTCCAACGTTAGCAGAAGAAAGAAAACAATAAATGTACTAAAGACTAGAACGACAATAGGAAAAAAAAATCAATGAAATGAAATTGGTGTTTTGAAAAGATAAACAAAATTGACAAAACTTTAGCTAGATGTACTAAAAGACTGAAGATTCAAGTAAATGAAATTATAAATGAAAGAGGATACATTATAACTGTAATGTACCTGTAATTTACCAAAAAAATACAAATAATTATAAAAGACTATGAACAATTATACACCAACAAATTAGACAACCTAGAAGAATTGGACAAATTTTTAGAACAATGCAATACAACCTACCAAGACTAAATCATGAAGAACCAAAAAAGTCTGAACAGACCATAACAACTAAAGAGATTAAGTAGTAATCAAAAGCCTCATGACAAAGAAAAGTCCAGGATCAGATTGTTTCACTGGTGAATTCTACCAAACATCTAAAGAATTAATGCCAATACTGCTTAAACTCTCCAAATAATTGAAGAGGAAGAAATACTCTTATCTTGATATAAAAGCCAGATAAGAACACTATAAAGAGATATAGGACGACAGGCCAATATCCCTGAAAAATATAAAATGCTAAAATTCTCAAAAAAACATTAGTAAATCAAATTAGGCAACATATTAAAATGAGCATACACTGTGATCCAGTGGGATTTATTCCTGAGATGCAAGAATGGTTCAACATGTACAAAACATTAAATGTGATACACAGCACTAACAGAATGGAAGAAAAAAATTACATAATGCTCTCAATAGATGAAGAAAAAGCATTTGATAAAATCCATCCCCTTTCATGATAAAAACTCTCAACAAATTGGGTATAAAAATAATATACCTCAACAAAATAGAGACCAAATATGATAAATCTATAGCTAACTTTATATTGAACAATAAAAAGCTCAAAGTTTTTTCTCTAAAATTATGAATAAGATAAGGGAGCCTACTCTCACATTCCTATTTAACATAGTACTGGAAGGACTAGACAGAGTAATTAGGCAATAAAAAGAACTAAAAGGCATCCAAATCAGAAAGGAGGAAGTAAAAATGTCTCTGTTTGATGATGACATGATCTTGATTATAGAAAATCCTACAGACCCCACCAAAAAAAATGAACTAGTGAATGAGTTCAGTAAAGTTACCAGATACAAAATAAACAAACAAAAATATTTACATTTCTAAACATTCACAACAAAATATCTAAAGAAGAAATAAATAAAACAATCTCATTTACAATAGTATCAAAAACAATAAAATACTAAGGAAAAACTTAAGCAAAAAAGAAAAAGATCTGTACAGTGAAAACTATAAGACACTGATGAAAGAAATGTAATAAGACACAAATAAATAAAAAGATACCCCATATGTGTGGATTAGAAGAATTAATATTGTTAAAATGTATATACTACTCAAAGCCATCTATAGATTCAATGCAATCTCTGTCAAAACCCCAATGACATTTTTCTCAAAAATAGAAAAAAAATTCTAAAATTTGTATGAAAGCACAAAATTCCCAAAATAGCCAAAGCAATCCTGAGAAAGATCAATGTCAGAGGCATCATATTTCCTGATCTCAAACTATAATTCAAAGTTATAGTAATATGGAATTAAAACCAGACACACAGACCAATGGAAATAGAATTGAGAGATCCAAATTAAACCCATAAGTATATGGCCAACTAATATTTTAGAAGAGAGCCAAGAATATGCTTTAGGGAAAATACAGTGTTTCTAAACAGTAGTGTTGGGAAAACTGGGTATTCAGAAGCAAAGGAGTGATACTGACCCCCTATTTTACACCATTAACAAAAGGTAACTAGAACTGGGTTAAAGACTTGAATGTGAGACCTGAAACTATAAAAATTCTAGAAGAAAAAATTGAGAAAAATCTCCTTGACTTTGGTCTCAGAAACAATCTTTTGGCTATGACACCAAAAATAAAAATTAAAAAATAGATTAAATCAAATTAAAAAGCTACTTAACATCAAAAAATACAATAAAAAAAAACAGGCAACTCATGAAATGACAGATGTGAGCAAACCATCTATCTGATAAGGACTTCATATACAATTCAATAGCAAACAATTAATAATAATAATGATACAATTTAAAATTAGGCAGAGGACCTGAACAGACTTAAAAAAAAAAAAAAAAAAAAGAAGACATAAAAGTGGCCAATGGGCAACGTCACCTCACATGAGCAAGAAGATTGAATAAGTATTCAAAAAAACTCAACAAACAAAAGTCTAGGACCACATGTCTTCACAGAAAAATTCTACCAAACATTAAAAGAAGAAAAAATACCTATTCTGCTCAAACTATTTCAAACTATTGAGAAGGAAAACTTCCAAATTCATTCTATGAGGCTTGAATTACTCAGATACCAAAACCAGATAAGGACACCACAGAAAAAGAGAAACACAGGCCAATACCTCTGGAGAACTTACATGCAAAAATCTTCAACAAAATACTGACAAAATGAATCCAGAAATATATTTAAAAAAAATCATTCACGGACCGGCAGAAGATGGCGGGGTAGGAGGACTGTGGGCTCACCCACGTCCTGCTGATCACTTAGATTCCACCTACACCTGCCTAAATAACCCAGAAAACCACCAGAAGACTAGCAGAACAGAGTCTCTGGAGCCAAGCCCAGACAAGAGGCCCACAGAAGAGGGTAGAAAGGGCAGAGAGGCGGTGCGTGCTCCACAGACTGGTGGCGGGGGGGGAAGGGTGGCCTGCCGGCCAAGCAGAGCCCCAGTCTGGCTTCAAAAGAAGAGGGGCCAGAGTGTGTTCCAACAGCAAGCGGGACTTAGCATCTGGGAGGTCATAAGTTAACAGCTCTGCTCAGAAAGCGGGAAGGCTGGAGGACAAAGGGAGGGAGAGTTGCTGAGCCACGGAGGACAGAGCTCAGTGTGGCGGGGAACAAGGTGCTCGCCAGCGCCATCTTCCTCGCCCATGCCCCAGCCAAAATCCCAAAGGGAACCAGTTCCTGCCAGGGAACTTGCTTGCTCCGTGCAAACACCCAATGCTGTGCTTCTGTGGAGCCACCCCTCTGGCAGCGGGTCTGAATCCCTCCCGCTGCCACAGGGCCCCTTCTGAAGTGGATCACCTAAGGAGAAACAAGCTAAGACTGCCCCTCCTGCCCCCGTGCACCTTGCCTACCCACCCCAGCTAATACGCCAGATCCCCAGCACCAAAGCCTGGCAGTGTGCAAGTAGCCCAGACGGGCCACGCCACCCCACAGTGAATCCCACCCTAAGAGAGGGGAAGAGAAGGCACACACCAGTCTCACTGTGGCCCCACCGCCCAACTCCAGTTATACACCACAACACAGGGGAAGTGCCCTGCAGGTCCGCACCACTCCAGGGACTATCCAAAATGACCAAACGGAAGAATTCCACTCAGAAGAATCTCCAGGAAATAATAACAGCTAATGAAGTGATCAAAAAGGATTTAAATAATATAACAGAAAGTGAATTTAGAATAATAGTCATAAAATTAATCGCTGGGCTTGAAAACAGTATAGAGGACAGTAGAGAATCTATTGCTACAGAGATCAAGGGACTAAGGAACAGTCAGGAGGAGTTGAAAAATGCTTTAAACAAGATGCAAAACAAAATGGAAACCACGACGGCTCCGATTGAAGAGGCAGAGGAGAGAATAGGTGAACTAGAAGATAAAATTATGGAAAAAGAGGAAGCTGAGAAAAAGAGAGATAAAAAAATCCAGGTGTATGAGGGGAAAATTAGAGAACTAAGTGATACACTAAAAAGAAATAATAAACACATAATTGGTATCCCAGAGGAGGAAGAGAGAGGGAAAGGTCCTGAAGGTGTACTTGAAGAAATAATAGCTGAGAACTTCCCTGAAGTGGGGAAGGTAAAAGGCATTGAAATCGAAGAGGCACAGAGAACTCCCTTCAGACGTAACTTGAATCGATCTTCTGCATGACATATCGCAGTGAAACTGGCAAAATACAAGGATAAAGAGAAAATTCTGAAAGCAGCAAGGGATAAACGTGCCCTAACATATAAAGGGAGACCTATAAGATTCGTGACTGATCTCTCTTTTGAAACTTGGCAAGCCAGAAAGGATTGGCACAAGATCTTCAGTGTGTTGAACAGCAAAAATATGCAGCCGAGAATCCTTTATCCAGCAAGTCTGTCATTTAGAATAAAAGGAGAGATAAAGGTCTTCCCAAACAAACAAAAACTGAAGGAATTCGTCACCACTAAACCAGCCCTACAAGAGATCCTAAGGGGGATCCTGTGAGACAAGGTACCAGAGACACCGCTACAAGCATAAAACACACAGACATCACAATGACTCTAAACCCGTATCTTTCTATAATAACACTGAATGCAAATGGATTAAATGCGCCAACCAAAAGACACAGGGTATCAGAATGGATAAAAAAAAAAAAAAGACCCATCAATTTTCTGTCTAAAAGAGACTCATTTGAGACCTGAGGACACCTTTAGATTGAGAGTGAGGGGATGGAGAACTATTTGTCATGCTACTGGAAGCCAAAAGAAAGCCGGAGTAGCCATACTTATATCAGACAAACTAGACTTTAAATTAAAGGCGGTAACAAGAGATGAAGAAGGGCATTATATAATAATTACAGGGTCTATCCATCAGGAAGAGCTAACAATTATAAATGAATGCACCAAATACCGGAGCCCCCAAATATATAAACAATTACGCATAAAGACAAGCGAACTTATTGATAAGAATGTGGTATTTGCAGGGGACTTTAACACTCCACACACACAGAAATGGATAGATCATCTAGACACACGGTCAATAAAGAAACAAGGGCCCTGGGGCGCCTGGGTGGCGCAGTCGGTTAAGCGTCCGACTTCAGCCAGGTCACGATCTCGCGGTCCGTGAGTTCGAGCCCCGCGTCGGGCTCTGGGCTGATGGCTCGGAACCTGGAGCCTGTTTCCGATTCTGTGTCTCCCTCTCTCTCTGCCCCTCCCCCGTTCATGCTCTGTCTCTCTCTGTCCCAAAAATAAATAAACGTTGAAAACAAAAATTAAAAAAAAAAAAAAAAAAAAAAAAAAAAAAAGAAACAAGGGCCCTGAATGAGACATTGGATCAGATGGACTTGACAGATATATTTAGAACTCTGTATCCCAAAGCAACAGAATATACTTTCTTCTCACGTGCACATGGAACATTCTCCAAGATAGATCACATACTCGTTCACAAAATAGCCCTTCATAAGTATACAAGAATTGAGATCATACCATGCATACTTTCAGACCACAATGCTATGAAGCTTGAAATCAACCACAGGAAAAAGTCTGGAAAACCTCCAAAAGCATGGAGGTTAAAGAACACCCTACTAAAGAATGAATGGGTCAACCAGGCAATTAGAGAAGAAATTTAAAAATATACGGAAACAAACGAAAATGAAAATACAACAATCCAAATGCTTTGGGATGCAGCGAAGGCAGTCCTGAGAGGAAAATACATTGCAATCCATGCCTATCTCAAGAAACAAGAAAAATCCCAAATAATAAATCAAACAGCACACCTCAAGGAAATAGAAGCAGAAGAGCAAAGACAGCCTACACCCAGCAGAAGAAGAGAAATAATAAAGATCAGAGCAGGGGCGCCTGGGTGGCGCAGTCGGTTAAGCGACCGACCTCAGCCAGGTCACGATCTCGCGGTCCGTGAGTTCGAGCCCCACGTCGGGCTCTGGGCTGATGGCTCAGAGCCTGGAGCCTGTTTCCGATTCTGTGTCTCCCTCTCTCTCTGCCCCTTCCCCATTCATGCTCTGTCTCTCTCTGTCGCAAAAATAAATAAACGTTGAATAAAGATCAGAGCAGAAATAAACAATATAGAATCTAAAAAAATGGTAGAGCAGATCAACAAAACCAAGAGTTGGTTTTTTGAAAAAATAAACAAAATTGATAAACCTCTAGCCAGGCTTCTCATAAAGAAAGGGGAGATGACCCAAATAGATAAAATCATGAATGAAAATGGAATTATTACAACCAATCCCCCAGAGATACAAACAATTATCAGGGAATACTATGAAAAATTATATGCCAACAAACTGGACAACCTGGAAGAAATGGACAAATTCCTAAACACCCACACCCTTCCAAAACTCAATCAGGAGGAAATAGAAAGCTTGAACAGACCCATAACCAGCAAAGAAATTGAATCGATTATCAAAAATCTCCCAGCAAATAAGAGTCCAGGACCAGACGGTTTCCCAGGGGAGTTCTTCCAGACGTTTAAAGCAGAGATAATACCTATCCTTCTCAAGCTATTCCAAGAAATAGAAAGGGAAGGAAAACTTCCACACTCCTTCTATGAAGCCAGTATTACTTTGATTCCTAAACCAGAGACCCATTAAAAAAAGAGAACTACAGGCCAATATCCCTGATGAATATGGATGCAAAAAATCTCAATGAGATACTAGCAAATCGAATTCAACAGCATATAAAAAGAATTATTCACCATGATCAAGTGGGATTCATTCCTGGGATGCAGGGCTGGTTCAACATTCGCAAATCAACCAACGTGATACATCACATTAATAAAAGAAAAGATAAGAACCATATGATCCTGTCAATCGATGCAGAAAAGACCTTTGACAAAATTCAGCATCCTTTCTTAACAAAAACCCTTGAGAAAGTCGGGATAGAAGGAACATACTTAAACATCATAAAAGCCATTTATGAAAAGCCCACAGCTAACATCATCCTCAATGGGGAAAAACTGAGAGCTTTTTCCCTGAGATCAGGAACATGACAGGGATGCCCACTCTCACTGCTTTTGTTTAACATAGTGTTGGAAGTTCTAGCATCAGCAATCAGACAACAAAAGGAAATCAAAGGCATCAAAATTGGCCAAGATGAAGTCAAGGTTTCACTTTTTGCAGATGACATGACACTGTACATGGAAAATCCAATAGACTCCACCAAAACTCTGCTAGAACTGATAGATGAATTCAGCAAAGTTGCAGGATACAAAATCAATGTACAGAAATCAGTTGCATTCTTATACACTAACAATGAAGCAACAGAAAGACAAATAAAGAAACTGATCCCATTCACAATTGCACCAAGAAGCATAAAATACCTAGGAATAAATCTAACCCAAGATGTAACAGATCTGTATGCTGAAAACTATAGAAAGCTTATGAAGGTAATTGAAGAAGATATAAAGAAATGGAAAAACATTCCTTGCTCATGGATTGGAAGAATAAGTATTGTCAAAATGTCAATACTACCCAAAGCTATCTACACATTCAATGCAATCCCAAGCAAAATTGCACAGCATTCTTCTCAAAGCTAGAACAAGCAATCCTAAAATTCATATGGAACCACAAAAGGCCTCAAATAGCCAAAGTAATTTTGAAGAAGACCAAAGCAGGAGGCATCACAATCCCATACTTTAGACTCTACTACAAAGCTGTCATCATCAAGACAGCATGGTATTGGCACAAAAACAGACACATAGACCAATGGAATAGAATAGAAACCCCAAAACTAGACCCACAAACGTATGGCCAACTAATCTTTGACAAAGCAGGAAAGAACATCCAATGGGAAAAATACAGTCTCTTTAACAAATGGTGCTGGGAGTACTGGACAGCAACACACAGAAGGTTGAAACTAGACCACTTTCTCACACCATTCACAAAAACTCAAAATGGATAAAGGACCTGAATGTGAGACAGGAAACCATCCAAACCCTAGAGGAGAAATCAGGAAAAGACCTCTCTGACCTCAGCCATAGCAATCTCTTATTCGACACATCCCCAAAGGCAAGGGAATTAAAAGCAAAAATGTATTACTGGGACCTTATGAAGATAAAAAGCTTCTGCACAGCCAAGGAAACAACCAACAAAACTAAAAGGCAACCAACAGAATGGGAAAAGATATTTGCAAATGACATATCGGACAAAGGGCTAGTATCCAAAATCTATAAAGAGCTCACCAAACTCCACACCTGAAAAACAAATAACCCAGTGAAGAAATGGGCAGAAAACATGAATAGACACTTCTCTAAAGAAGACATCCGGATGGCCAACAAGCACATGAAAAGATGCTCAACATTGCTACTTATCAGGGAAATACAAATTAAAACCACACTCAGATATCACCTCACGCCAGTCAGAGGCCAAAATGAACAAATCGGGAGACTATAGATGCTGGAGAGGATGTGGAGAAACGGGAACCCTCTTGCACTGTTGGTGGGAATGCAAATTGGTGCAGCCACTCTGGAAAACAGTGTGGAGGTTCCTCAAAAAAATTAAAAATAGACCTACCCTATGACCCAGCAATAGCACTGCTAGGAATTTACCCAAGGGATACAGGAGTACTGATGCATAGGGGCACTTGTACCCCAATGTTTATAGCAGCATTCTCAACAATAGCCAAATTATGAAAAGAGCCTAAATGTCCATCAACTGATGAATGGATAAATAAATTGTCATTTATATACACATTGGAGTACTACAGGGCAATGAGAAAGAATGAAATATGGCCCTTTGTAGCAACGTGGATGGAACTGGAGAGTGTGATGCTAAGTGAAATAAGCCATACAGAGAAAGACAGATACCATATGTGTTCACTCTTATGTGGATCCTGAGAAACTTAACAGAAACTCATGGGGGAGGGGAAGGAAAAAAAAAAGAGGTTAGATTGGAAGAGAGCCAGAGCATAAGAGACTCTTAAAAACTGAGAACAAACTGAGGATTGATGGAGGTGGGAGGGAGGGGAGGGTGGTTGATGGGTATTGAGGAGGGCACATTTTGGGATGAGCACTGGGTGTTGTATGGAAACCAATTTGACAATAAACTTCATATATTGAAAAAAAAAGAAATAAACATTAAAAAAATAATAAATAAATAAATAATAAATAAATAAATAAATAAATAAATAAATAAATAAATAAAATATCTATGCTACCCAAAGCAATTTACACATTTAATGCAGTCCCTATCAAAATCCAACAGCTTTTTTCTCAGAGCCAGAACAATTGTAAAAATTGTATGAACCCACAAGAGAACCCGATAGTCAAAGCAATTTTGAAAAAGAAAAGCGAAGTTGGAGGCATCACAATTCCAGACATCAAGTTATATTACAAAATGGTAGTAATCAAAACAGTATGGTACTGGCACAAAAATTGCCACATAGATTAATGGAACAGAGTAGGAAACCCAGAAATAAACCCACAACTCTATGGTCAATTAATATTTGGCAGGCAGGAAAGAATATCCAATGGGAAACAGACAGTCTCTTCAATAAATGGTGTTGGGACAACTGGTCCGTTACCTGCAAAAGAATGAAACTGGACCACTTTCTTACACCATACACAAAAATAAATTCAAAATGGATTAAAGACCTAAATGTGAGATCCAAAGCCATAAAAATCCTAGAAGAGAGCACAGAGAGTAAGATCTCTGGCATCATCAGGTAAAGATGTTTCTTCTAGATATGTCTCCTGAGGCAAGGGCTACAAAAGCAAAAATAAACTATTAATATTTCATCAAAATAAAAGGCTTCTTCACAGTGAATGAAACAATCAACAAAACTAAAAGGCAACCTATGGAATGTGAAAGGACATTTGTAAATGACATATCCAATAAAGGGTTAACATCTAAAATAAATAACTTACTGGGGCGCCTGGGTGGCGCAGTCGGTTAAGCGTCCGACTTCAGCCAGGTCACGATCTCGCGGTCCATGAGTTCGAGCCCCGCATCAGGCTCTGAGCTGATGGCTCAGAGCCTAGAGCCTGTTTCCGATTCTGTGTCTCCCTCTCTCTCTGCCCCTCCCCCATTCATGCTCTGTCTCTCTCTGTCCCAAAAATAAGTAAATGTTGAAAAAAAATTTAAAATAAATAACTTACAAAACTCAACTTCCCCCCCCCAAAAAAAAAAATTCCAGGAAACAATATATTTTGGCAAGGATGCAGAGAAACATGAACCCTCTTAAACCATTGGTTGGAACCCAAACTGGTGCAGCCACTCTGGAAAAACACTATGGATGTTCCTCAAAAAGTAAAAATAGAACAAGCCTATGATCCAGTAATTACACTACTGTTGGGATATCTACCCAAAAAAATACAAAAACACTAATTAAGGGATTATATGCACTCCTCTGTTTATAGCAGCATTATTTACAATAGCCAAATTATGGAATCATCCAAAGTGTCGAAAGATGGATGAATGGATAAGGAAGAAGTGGTATAAATATATACCACCATATATATAATATATGTGGAATATCATTTAGCCATAAAAAATGAAATATTGCCATTTGCAATGACATGGATGGAGCTAGAGAGCATACTACGAAGCAAAACAAGTCAGTCAGGGAAAGACATATACCATATAATTTCATTCACATATGGAATTTAAGAAACAAAACAAATGAGCGGGGAAAGAAAAAAGAGAGAGAGAAACCAAGAAACAGATCATTAACTGGTTTTCAGAGGGGAGGTGGGTGGAGGGGGATGGGTTAAATAGGTAATGGGGATTAAGGGAAGCACTTGTGATAAGAACTGGGTGTTGTTTGGAAGTTCAAATCACTATATTGTATACCTGAAACTAATATAATATTGTAACTAAATGGATTTAAATAAAAACTAAAAACAAAGTAAAATAAAATAAAACAAAACAAAATAAAAGTTAATTTAATTTAATTTAATTTAATTTAGTTTAATTTAATTTAATTTAAAAAATGACAGCATCGAATACTGGAGAGAACAGAGAAACTGGATCACTTGTGTATTATTGGTGGGATCATGCAACCACTAAAAAATGTAGTTTGATGGCTTCTTACAAAAAAAAAAAAAACTGCAAAACTACCATATAACCAAGCAATTATATTGTTGGGCACGTATCCCAGAGAAATGAAATGTTATATTTCCATAAAAAAGTGATGCATAAATGTTCCTAGTGGCTTTATTTTTAGTAGCCAAACACTGGAAGTAGCATAGATGTGTTTAAACATGTCAATATTCACACAAACTGTGGTACACACATTAAATGGAATACTACTCATCAATTAAAAGATACTGTAAACAGCATAGAAAAACATGAATTAATATCCAATGAACTGTGCTGAGTGAAAAAAATACCCCAAAGGATACACAATGTGTGATTTAGATTATATACTTTTGAAATGACAAGCTCTTAGAAAACAGGATAAATTAGTGATTGCCATGGCTTACGGATGGGGACAAAGGTAGGTGTGTATATAAAAATGCAAGAGGAGGGACCATTGCAGTGTAGAAAACCTTCTATCTTGACTGTGATAATGGATACACAAACATACATAGGTGGTAAAATTAAAGGACTTAATACACACATACACAAAAATACGTACACATATACACATGTACAGAAAAACTGGGAAATCTATATATATCAGTGAATTATATCAAGGTAAATATCTTGGCTGTGATATCATACTATACTTCTGCAAAATTTTGCCTTTGGGGCAATCTAGGCATAATTTATAAGGAATCTCTCTGCATTGTTTCTTAAAACTGCAAGTGAATATGCAATTATCCTATTTTAAAAAGGTATAGTAATAGTTTTCCTTCGCGTTAATCAGTTGTTTTTTGTCACAGTGGTTCTGGTGGTGTTTGACGTATTCTGCCTTCTAGTTTTGTACGGCAATTCAGTTCAAATCAAATTTCAAAATTTTAACAAAAGAGCCCCGATAAAGCAGTATTCTTTATAGATACAGACACAATATTTCTTTAAAAAATTTAGAAAACCAGCAGCATATAAACACTTTTTTAAAAACTTCTTTTAATGTTTATTTATTTTTGAGAGACATAGAGCATGAGCAGAGGAGGGGCAGAGAGCAAGGGAGACACAGAATCTGAAGGAGGCCAAGCTCCAAGCTGTCAGCATAGAGCCCAACATGGGGCTCAAAGTCACAGAAGTGAGATCATGGCCTGAGCTGAAGTTGGATACTTAACCAACTGAGCCACCCACGTGCCCAGCAGCATGTAAACACTTTTATGTGACATGACCAAGTGGAATTTTTCCTAGGAATGCATGGCTGATTTATCATCCAAAATCAAATTAATGTTATACACAATGTAAATAAAAACAAATCTTAAAAAAGAACCATCTCAGTAGACACAGAAAAATTATGACAACATCGAAATATTTTCATTTTCATGATAAAAATCTGGAAAATAAGAAAATTTTCTCAAATTGATAAGGGGCATCTGCAAAAACCTGACACTCAGCACTATATTTAATAGTAAAATTCTGAATAAGTTGTATCTAGGATAAGGGAGAATATAAAGAGTTTTGCTTTTGACTCCTTTATTTAACATTGTACTGTGGACTTTAGCCAAGAGAAAAAACAAAAATAAAAACATTCAGATTGAAAAGGAGAAAGTAACAATATGGCTTGATATTATAGATACAACATCTATAGTAATTCAATGAAAAACATGTTAGAACTAATAAATGATTTCAGGAGGATCACAGTACAAAATCAATACATAAAAACAATGAAAACTAAAAATTAAGATATTTCGCTTTGAGATAGCATAAAAAAGAATAAAAACATGTAAGAATAAACTTCACAAAAGAGTGCCAGATTTTTTCACAGGGTTAAACTACAAAACACTGTTGAAAGATATTAAAGATCTAAATAAATGGAAAGATGTTCCATTCCCATGGATCTGAGGTTTAATATTGTTACCATAGTAGTAATCTCAAAATTGATCTACAGATTCAGCGCACACCTACTGAAATCTCATCTGCCTTTTGTTTTGTTTTGTTTTGCACATGTTAACAAACTGATCCTAAAATTCATAAGTAAATGCAAAGGACCCAGAATAGCCAAAATAATCTTGAATGGGAAGAAAAAAATTACAGGACTAAAATTCATATTTCAAAGCTTACTGCAAAGCTACAGAACTCAAGACAATGCAGTACTAGCAGAGGGATAGACATACATCAGTGAAATAGGTTTGAAAGTTCAGAAGTAAACTTTCATATTTATGCTCAAATGATTTATTAAATTTATTTATTTAAATTCAAGTTAGTTAACATACAGTGTAATATTGCTTGCAGGAGTAGAATTCATCTACTTACAGTGATTCATCACTTACATGTAACACACAGTACTCATCCCAACAAGTTTCCTCCTAAATGCCCATCACCCATTTAGCACATCCCTCCACTGTACACCCCTCCACTAACTTCAATTTGTTTTCTGTATCTGAGAGCCTCATATGGTTCAGGGTGCCTGGGTGGCTCAGTCAGTTAAGCGTCCGACTCTCGATTTCAGTTCAGGTCATGATCTCATGGTACATGAGTTCAAGCTCCACTTCGGGCTCTGTGCTGACAGTGTGGAACCTACTTGGGATTCATTCTCTCTCTCTCTCTCTCTCTCTCTCTCTCTCTCTCTCTGTCTCTCTGCCTCACCCCTGCTCTCTCCCTCTCTCTCAAAATAAATAAATAGAGTTTAAAATTTAAAAAAAAAAGAGTCTCTTATGGTTGCATCCCTCTCTGTTTTTATCTTATTTTCCCTTGACATGAAAATTCACTGGGAGAAAAAAAAAAAACAGTCTTTTCAACAAATGATTCTGGGACAACTGGGTATTTATATGCATTCAAAGTAAAACCCTATCTCACATCATACACAAAATTTAACTCAAAACCAGACATGATGGAGAGATGGAATACTATAAAAATCTTAAGAGAAAATATACAGTAAATCTTCCTTCCCTGGATTAGACAATAGTTTGACATCACTGGTGATGACACCAAAATATATAAATGACAAGAAATTTTAAGTAAATTTTACTTAATCAAAATTTAGACTTTATGTTTCACCATCAAGAAAATGAAACAATCCAGTGAATACAAAAAAAAAATCTGTTGGTAAATTATATATTTGATAAGGACCTTAGATCCAGAATATATATTTAAGTAATTCTTTAATGTCAATAATAAAAAGACAACCTGACTAAAATATGAGCAAAGTATCTAAACACTCATTTTTCTAAAAAATATATGCAAATTGTCCTTAAACACATGAAAATATGCTCAACATTATTAATTCTTAGTGAAATTCACATCAAAATCACAATGAAATATTATTTCACATCTACTAGATGACTTATTAAAATAGAAGGCTGATCACAATTGTTGTCAAGGATGTAGAGAAATCAGAAGTCTGATACATTCTGGGGAAAATTGTATAATGGTGCAGCCCCTTGGAAAGCAGTTCGGCAGTCTTCCAAAAGTTAAATATAGATTAACTACATTGCCCAGAAATTTCTCTCCTGGGTATATACTAAAGAAATTAAAACATATGTTCACACTAAAGCTTGTATGTGAATATTCATCACAGCAGTATTCACAATAGACAAAAATTGGAAATAACTCAAATGTACATCAAATCAAGAAATGGTAAACAGTGTGGTATATCCACACAGTTAGAAATTATTTGACAATGAAAAAAATAAAATGTTCAGACATGCTATAACATGGATGAATTTTGAAAACATTATACTGAGTGAAAGAATCAAGACACAAAATATAGCATAGTACAGGACTCCATTTATCTGAAATGCCCAGTAGGCAAATCTATGGAGTTGGAAAGTAGATTAGAGTTTGCCTAGGCTGGACATTGGATGGAGAGCAGTGACTGGTGAGGCACAGGGTTTCTTTTGGAGGGGATAAAAATGTTCCAAAATTTTATTTTGGTGATTTCACAACTCTGTGAATATAGTGTAAAAAAATCATTAACGTGAATTTTATGGTATATGGATTATATTTTATCAAAGCTGTTAAAAAAAAAAAACACAAAACACCTGGTCACCGTCATTATTTTCCATGAAAACAGCA
Organism: Herpailurus yagouaroundi; assembly: GCF_014898765.1. Classification (NCBI taxonomy): domain Eukaryota; kingdom Metazoa; phylum Chordata; class Mammalia; order Carnivora; family Felidae; genus Herpailurus; species Herpailurus yagouaroundi. The sequence goes on along the minus strand of NW_024412395.1, from coordinate 1,409,305 downwards.
GTGCTATCCAAGTCATTTACACTGCCAAATAAAATAAATAGCTGTAATGTCCTAACATTTATGTACTATTGCTCATTTTGTTCTTGACTCAGAAAAGTCCTTCAGGCTATATCATAAAATTTACAAAGTACCCTTTGGCTATTATTTCTGTGGATAAAACTTCAGGGAACAGCTATATTGAAAAGTTTAAATTCTTCTTAAAGTCCCTGATGTCTCTTGACTCACTGTTCTGTGACCTCTGTGCACTCCCACTTTTGACAGCTTGGAGACATGAGCTGTTAAACCATCCTCCTCTGCTTGTCTCCTGGCCACTCTTGCTTCTCCTCCATGTGGGGGTCTTGCCTGATGCTTAACAAAGAGTCCTATCCTGAGGACTGCTTGGAACTATTGCCTTTTTTGGCAAGAACACTCCATGATATATTTCTGATCTAGAACCAAGAGGTATACATTTCTTTTCATGTCATATTTCTTCTTACCTATTATTGTGCCTCCTTGTAATCCTTTTATTTGCTTATCAGATTTTCTTTGTTGTTTGTTTTAGTATTAGCTCAAACTTCAATTCCTTCCTGAATACTTCAGACTGCAATGCATTCTTAATTCTCTGTATTCTAATTACATCCATTTTGTATTCCTTTTATTTAGCATGGGCCACAAATTGCCTGGCACTTTGTTAGCTCTGCTGAGTATATTATGTGCCAAGCACCATCCAGCATATTTAACCATTTGAATTAATTTTTGTTTTCACTGTCACTAGGCAAACCATTCTAAGAAATTTCATTATTTCTATTATTCTGTATATATTAAAATGTCCCCCAAAATCCATTACACAAAAGTTAGAGCTTGATAAATTCTAGCAAAGTACTTAAGTTATCAGTTATTTTCTCTTTTTCCCTTTTGATTGAAGTATTAAAACCTATTAAATGTGGTTAAAAAATGTTATTTACTCACTGCCACATCTCAGTGAATACCAATAATTTTTCTTTGTATGTGTTTAATTAAAAGACTTTTTCAGAGCAGTTTTAGGTTGAACAAAAAATAAGTAGAAATTACAGAGTTTCCATATATCCTGTCATCACAAAACACAATTTCCATTATTATTAACATGTTTCATTAGTGTGGTACATTTGTACAATCAACAAGCCACTATAGATACATCATCATTAAGTAAAGTCCATAGTTTACATTAGGGTTCACTCTTTGTCTTGCTCATTCTATAGGATTTAACGAATGATTATATGTATCCACCATTACAGTATCACACAGAATAGTTTCATTGCACTGTCACCTAATCTCCACCTATTCATCCCTCCCTCCCTCTCCCAAACCCTAGTTTTGCCTTTTCAAAAATCTCATATATTTGGAACCATGAATCAGTAAGCTATCTTTTAAATTAGCTTCTTTCACTCCTTGCATTTAAGGTTCTCCATGCCTTTCTGGCTTGATAGCTTATTTCTTTGTATCATTGAGTAATATCCCTACAGCTTGTTTATCACTTTACCTATTGAAGGGTATCTTGATTGATTCCAAGCTTTGGCAATGAATAGAGACCCTATAAACATTTGTGTTTTCTGTAGACCTTAGGTTTTTTTGTTTTTGTTTTTCCATGTAAGTCGGCAAATTCCAAGAAGTTCAATGTCTGGATCATATGGTAAGAGTATCTTTAGGTTTCTAGGAACCTGACAAAGAGTCTTCCAAAGTGTCTATGCCATTTTGCATTCCCATCAGTAATGAATGAAAGTTACTGTTGCCCCACTGCCTTGTTGGGATTTGGACTTATGGTATTTTGGATTATAGCCATTCTAACAAGTGTGTAGTATTATGAAATTATCATTTTAATATGTAATTTTCTGATGACAAATGATGTTGAGCATCTCTCTATGTGCTTATTAGCCATGCGGTCATCTTCTTTGGTGAAGTGTCTGTCCAGATAATTCACCCATTTTGTAACTGGGCTGTCTGTTTTATTATTGAGTTTTAGGAGTTGTTTGCAAATTTGGGGTACCAATCCTTTACCAGATATATATTTCGTAAATATTTTCTCCCAGTTACTGATTTGTCTTTTCATCCTCTTAACAATCTCTTTCACAGATCAGGAGATTTTTAGTTTTATTTATTTATTTATTTATTTATTTATTTATTTATTTATTTTTAATTTTCAAGAGTTTATTTGAGGAAACATTGATTCAAATATGGCAGCACCAAACTGAAAATGGTAGAATACATCTCTAGGAGAAAGCTAGGAGAAAGAACTTCATAGAGAATCAACAAAGCAAGGAAATTATTTGTTCACACTAGCTTAAGTGGTTGACTTACTCGGAAAATAGCTCTAATGTCTTGGTAGCCTACATAAGCAAATTGAAACCTAAGCCAGGATCAATTCCTGTATGCACTTATATCTCAGGGAAAAAAATGCAAACAGCCAACTAGTTTTTAATTTTAACTGAAAGTAATTTATCATTTTTTTTTCTTTCATGGATTTGGTTTTATATCTAAAGAGTCATCACCAACCTGAAGGTCACCTAGATTTTATCTCCTATGTTAGGAGTTTTATATTTGTGTGTTTAGGTATTTAGGTATTTAGATCTATGATCCATGATCCATTCTGCATTTCTTTTTGTGAAAATTAAAAACTCTATGTCTATATTCTTTTTTCTTTCTTTTTCTTTTTTTTTCCTTCATAGGAATGCACCTTTCCTTGAAAACATTTTTTTCTCCATTGAATTGCCTTTATTCCTTTGTCAAAGATCAGTTGACTATTTTTGTGTGGGTCTATTTCTGGACTCTCTTTTCTGTTCTATTTATCTATGGTCTACTCTTTGGTCAATACCACACAGTCTTGATTGTTTTTGGGTATTGTCAGTCCACTGGCTATTATCCTTCAGTATTAGGTTGGCTATTTGGGGTGTTTTGCCTCTCCATAAATTTGCCCATACCCACAAAAAACTTGCTGAAATTTTGACTGAGATATCATTGAATCTATAGATCAAGATAGGAAGAATATACATCTTGACAATATGGAATCTTCCTAACCATGGACATGGACGATCTCTGCATTTACTCATGTTTTTATTTCTTTCATCAGAGCTTTGTAGTTTTCCTCATATAAAACTTCTACACATGTTGTATAGTTATACCTAAGTATGTCTCTTTTTTTTGGTGCTAACATATGGAGTTGTATTTTTTAATTTTTAATTTCAAACTCCAATTATTTACTGCTGACATGTAAGAAAGCAGTTGACTTTTGCATATTAATGTGGTATTCTATAATCCTGTATAAACATTTATTAATTCCAGACAATTTTTGTTGAGTTTTTTGATTTTCTACATAGACAATAATGCCATCTGGGAACAAGTAGTTTTATTTTTCTCCTTTCAATCTGTATTGAGAAGAGAAAAATATTTGTTCTCTTTTATTTCCTTTTGTTAATGTATTAGCTATGACTTCCAGTACAATGCTGAACAGGAGTGGTAAGAAGGAACATCTTTGCTTTGTTCCTAATTTTAAGTGAAAAGCATACAGTTTCTCATCATTAAGTATAATGCTAGCTATATATATATATATATATATATATATATATATATATTATTATATATAATATATAAAATCAAGTGAAACAATTTTTTATATTCTTAGAGTTCTGTTTTTTAAGTTTATTTATTTTGGAGAGATAGAGACAGAGTGTGACAGGGGGAAAGATGGACAGAGAGGGAGACACAGAATCTGAAGCAGGCTCCAGGCTCTCAACTGTCTGCACAGAACCTGATGTGGGGCTTGAAACCATGAACTGCAAAATCATGACCTGAGCTGAAGTCAGACGCTTAACCGACTGAGCCATCCAGGCACCCTTATATTCCTAGTTTTCCAGTAAATTAATTTGGTTTTCTTTGTCAGCAAGGAAGCTACTTTCTTTTTTAATTTTTTTAATGTTTATTTTATTTTTGAGAGACAGAGCACAAGCAGGGGAGGGGCAGAGAGAAAGGGAGACACAGAATCCAAAGGAAGCTCTAGGCTTTGTCAGTACAGAGCTGGACGAGGGGCTTGAACTCACAAACCATGAGATCATGACCTGAGTGGAAGTCAGCACTTAACCAACTGAGCCACCCAGGCGCCCCAGCAAGAAAGCTATTCTAAGAACTCTACTCTTTGTGATTCTTTGTGTATATATCAAAATGCCTCCCAAATTCCATTATTACACAGAATTTATGGCTTATTAATATTCTAGTGAATTATTTAAGTTATCAGTTTATTTTCTAGTTTTCATTTTCTTTTATTGTCCTAGATTAAAGTACTGAAAAAAACTGTTTTATTAAATATGGTAGGTGTGTTCTTTTTTTTTTACTCACTGCCACATCTAAATGAATTCCAGTTATTTTTTTTTGTTTGTATTTTTCTTCATCTGAAGTCTCTAAGTTAGAAAGTGTGTTCTAAAGAACACTAATACTTTGAGATGTGTAACCAAAGAGTACTGAATAAGTACCCCTATTCTTCTTGGAAATACCTACTGTATACTAATACTAAAGGTTCTGAGAAACCTTACAAGAAAGAATCCTGAATAATTCTCCCAAATATACTTGATTGTGAAACTTCGCTTTTCACTTACTCATAATCCACATATTTAGTGAACCACAAAATATACCTTGAGGAATGCTTCTAGTGGCTCTGTTCAGGTCATGAAATAAATAAGGCACACATTTTTTTTTCTTTCTCTACTAGATATGATGCTTCAGGCACATATGAAAGATCAATACATCCTGCACAGCCAACATTTTTTTCTGAATTTATTGGCTTATTTATTTCTGAGACAAAGTGAAGGTCTTTTCAGCTGTGATGTAGGTGAATAGTGAATATTGAATTTTGTAGAATCACTTTATGATCACGTTTAAAACACACTGGGTCCAGTCTATGGTCTTCATGAGAAGCAGCCATGCAGAGACACTGAACAACCACGTCACTGAAACTGATCCCTGCTCATCTCTGGTTCGCAGTGGCTTCTTCTGTAATAGGACCAGACAATTTCCAACATCATCAAGCTCTAGAACTTGATGGACATGTCTGCATCTTCATTTAGATTTGTTACACCAGTCCTGTCCCCACTTTGTGCTTCTTCAGTAGGTGTGTGCTCTAAGGCTGGAACTCCTGGCTTCCCATCATCCAGGGTAGAGTGGCAGGAAATGTCATGGGGAAACAAAAGGATCTGATTTGAAGTGTCACATCAGCTTCTTCAAAAAGATTTAAAAGGAAAACTACACATTTTTCAGGTTAACATCTTTTTTCCTTTTGACTCTATAAAAACACAAGGTCCCTTATAACCTACTACTCTCAGTGGAATTTGTATTTAGATTAAAGAATGGCTTAAGAGTTCTTTAATGCACTGAGGTTATCATTGAAGTATTTATGGCAAATTATAATATAAAGTAACAGCCTCACTCTGTGGCTGGTTAGCTTAGTTATAGGGTCATAAAATGATAAAGTATAAAATTGGAGGGGAACTTGGAGGTCATTGGCCTGACTCAAAGCAAAGCAGGAATCCTCCAAGCTTTCCTGAGGAAGATTATTCACTCTCTGTATTAACTAAACCAGTGAGGGCAGAGTCTCAGTCTCTGGGAAACTAGTTCCAATCTGGGGCAGCCCACTCTATTGCTTGCATAGCAGTGCTTCTTCCCCAAAGCTCTGACACTAACTTACAATGATGGAGCTCACTTGAAATTTCTTACTACTGGCCTTTTTGCCACAAAGGTTAGTTGGCGATTAGCTATCTCCAATAGCAACTGAATATGTATTTCAAATTCTGGACAAAGAGTCACCTGCTAACCTCAGGCACAGGCTTACTCCTAATCTGGGGCTTGTTATTTCAGCAACAATTGCCGATTTTCAACATTCTTTCATGTGCTCTACCACATTAGGCCTTCCAAAGACTCCTGAGGAAGAAGTTAGAGCATTACTGATGTTCATCAAGAGAAAAGAAGTCTCAGGGGAGTTAGGTGATGGATCCTAAACCACCAACCGGACTCCAACCAGATCCAACCGGATCCAACCGGACTCCAAATCTCAGGTCTTCATAATCTCACTGAAGGGTCTCAGTGGTGTTGCATCTACCATTGGTGTTCAAACACTAGTGTGTATTGGGTTGTCTGGAATAATTATTGTAGGTGTAGATTCCCAAAGATGCTACCTCAGTGGCTCTGGAACATGTGTTTTCCACAGTCTCTCAGTCAAGTCTGTGGCTGTGTGTCTAGGTCAGATTAGACTATGATCACAGACCTTTCACTTTGCATCAGCCTTTCTGGCAACAGTAGTGAGTATGAAGTGCAGACCTCTATGCCTGCTATGAGGAATATATCCCACAGAACCCCTAACAGAGGTTGTTCAACAATGCTGCCTATTTGAGCTTCCCAAGTAATCTCTGAAATATCAAAATATTCCCAACCTGATTCCCATTTTACCCTACTCAGGATTGCAAGGAATATTAAAGTCTTTGTGACCCAATCAATCATTTATTCATTTAGTTATGTTTTATTACTACAAACCATGGAACTAGCTATTTTATGTTTCTATTTGTAGTACTCTGGACACTGTTAAACTCCTTTGAATAAGCCATAGCTGTAAACCATGAGCTATTTATCCTATAAATATTTATTGAGGGGCTCCCTACCATGTAATCAACACAATGCAGGTTTAGAATACAAAATACAACAAAATAGGCATGTTTTTGCACTCTTGCAGAAACCTAATTTTAGGCTCCATTTTTTTTTTATTTTTTTACATTTATTTATTTTTGAGAGATAGAGTGAGACAGAGCATGATCAGGGGAGGGGCAGAGAGAGAAGGAGACACAGAATCTGAAGCAGCCTCCAGGCTCTGAGCAAGCAGTCAGCACAGAGCATGATGCGGTACTTGAACCCATGAACCATGAGATCATGACCTAAGCTGAAGTCAGAGGCTCAACTGACTGAGCCACCCAGGCACCCCTAGGTTCCATTGTTTTAATTGAGATGTTATTCTTATTACAGAGAAAGCAACTGATCACAAAGTATGTTATCTATTATTTGAGATAGGATATCTGCTAATGATTGTTTGGAGTCATCTGGCATTATAAAGTCAGACTTTGTAATAAAATGATGAAAAAAAAACATGCATATGCAAAGAGACAGATGAGATGAAGCCATGTGACTGTGGGAGGTGCTGGAGGCTGACCAGACATTTGACAATAAGTGTGACACTACACTAGTGTGGCCTGAGAGCAGAGACCAGGTGTCATGGTCAGGAACAACTTCAAGAGCAGAGCACATAACCCAGAGACATGGTCTCTATGTCTAGTCTCTTAGGGTATTAGAGCAGGGAGCATAATGAGTCATGTTAAAGATGTTTTAAGAATGGATAGATGAATGCATGGACAGACGATGGGTTAGAGTCTAATATCCATTAAAGCAGAGATTGTGAAGGATTTTGTTTTTTTTTTTAATTTAGAACATCAAATTTGTCTCTTAAATGGTAAAGAAAGGGAAAAGACCAAATTATTCTGTTTAATTCTTATCACAAAAGAAACAAAGGACCCAGTAACTAATGTAAAAGTGAGACCTTACGAGAAGGAGACAGTGTTACCTTAGAACTGGAATATCCATCCCAGTTTCGTCTTGGTCTGCTATGCCCACCCACTCTCAAAGTGCCAGGAACTGCCTTCTATGAGCCCCATTTCTGGTGACAGACTAAGACCCCTGTCTCACTTCCGTCTATCTGCAAAATCATATATTTATTCCATTCTCTATCTTTCCTGGATTCGGAGATCATCATTGTAAACAATACATAAATAAAATAAATACATAAACATCATAAACATTTTTTACTGAAACTTCACTCTCTTATTTTTCTCTGCATCAATCACACCCACCCCACAAAACTACAACCCTAGTCACTTCAGTGTCTGCTGTTGTCACTTTTACAAATATGTTACTAAGCATCATTTGAGAAAAACAAAAAACTCCATACATGGTGCCCAACCTAAAATCGTGAGAACAGACCTCCTATATTTCCATAAAAAAGCCCTCTTCCCCAATGTTCTGCAGAGACTTCAAATTTCTATAGCCCCCTCTTCATCTCACCTCCTCTCCCAGCAGGTATCCTTCACTATAGAGACAGACTCCACTCACAGGGAGTTTTCCAAACTTCCAACACCCAACACAGATGTGTGTAGATGAGTCTCAACCTGCCCCATCTTAGGAGAAGAGGCCTCCACTGTACCCCCATCCTTTCTGTCTACCTTTAGGGACAGATTTTTTATCCTTCCTTTCCCCTCCTTCTGACTTTTTCTCATCAGCATGTTAACCTAACTCACCTTATGTTAAAAGAAAAAATCTACCTCAGTCACACATCCTTTTGGTCCTTTCCCAAACTCTTGTGATTGTCCACACTCACTGTGTGCCCTTAACTTCCTTCCAATCACCTCTGAACACAGACCATCCAGCTCAGGCTGCTTATCATCAGGGTCACACTGACTTCTTCCCTTCCAGGTCAGATGGACTTCTCTGGGCTCTATGCTAGGAGGTTTTCAGCATCAACCAGCACCACTATCCATGCCCTTCTTGATACTACACCAGCTCATTTCTCTACACACACATTCTACCTGCTTCACAGCCTCTGCATAGAACCTTGTTGCTTAATGTGAGTATTCCTGTGGGGCCTTAGGATTTTGCTTTTCTTATTATCACCTTTTCTCTGGGAGAGCTCATGTGAAGAGTAATGATGGCTTCAATTTATATAGTGATAACTCAAAAATCTACAATTTCAGTACAGATTATTCTTGTACAGTTCAGTCATGTATATCCAACTGTTCACTGGATTCTCAACCTGGATATCCACAGGTACTTTAAATATGGATTGTAAACATGGGATAGTACTGGAATATTGTGTAGTCAATGTTAAATAAAACATTGGTTAGTTTGTGGACTCATTTTATTTCTCTGTTTAACATTTGTAAAAACAACTTTTCTGGAGTAGATTGACATATTCTGTTAAAAACTTACAGTGACCCATTTTGCTTGCACTGTTGCATCACAAAGGATGTGACCAGGGACCATGACCTGCTGATGTGTATGTATATTTACATACGGACAACCCATTCATTAGATACAAGGTAGAAATATCAAACCAAAAACTTTGTCTTTTTTAGGTCGAATACCCAATTCCCAAAGTTAGTTACAGTGGGTCTTGTTTTTATTACAGGATATATTCGGATTGCTGTATTCTTCATTTGATGTAACAGAATGCTATTAATCTAAATATTTGTAAATAAAGTACTTATATCCAGATTTTAAAAAATAATCAGCAGACTCAACATAGCATTGATCATCTCTTCTCACTGCCCACAGAACAAAACACATCAGAATACGATGCACTCCTCCTCCAGATCTCTCTCTCTCTCTCTCTCTCTCTCTCTCTCTCTCTCTCTGAAAGACCCTACTATCTAGCAGTTTCCCATCATCTCTGCCCCTGCCTATCCCCACATCCAAATAAATGCAACTATTATTATTATACTTCTTAATGTTCTATAGGCTTTTGAACAGTTTTCTTCATACTCGTGTCCTTTTGAGAAGAGGCAAAGGGAGCAGCCTGAATATGGGCTTCTTCAAATGTGCTGATGAATATTTTGACCTGGAAAACCAATAGGAGTCATACTGTTTAGAGTTACAAGGTGCATTAGTCTATATATGCTATGCTATGCTACGTTAATAAATAAAAGCCAAAATTAAATTGGTTTAATAGATCCAATGATGGATGATTTGTGTCTCACTCAAGCAAAATCCAAGGGAGTTGGGTGGTAGTCTTATATTTTGTACCTCTGCCATCTGAAACAGGGCACCCAGGGTTCCTGGGTTCCTGGGAATCACAGAAAAGGAAGAGAGGCCTAGAGTATCATATGGGATATGGTTAAGGTCCAGACTTGGAAGTGGTTTACATCATGTAAAGCTACAACCCACTGCCCACAACAGTCCTGTGGTCACAATCAATTACAACAGAGGCTGGGAAATTAACATTTGGTTGCACAACAGTCTCGATCACAGTAAGGAATATGTTTTGTTTAAAATGCCATGTTGGGGCGCCTGGGTGGCGCAGTTGGTTAAGCGTCCGACTTCAGCCAGGTCACGATCTCGCAGTCCGGGAGTTCGAGCCTCGCGTCAGGCTCTGGGCTGATGGCTCAGAGCCTGGAGCCTGTTTCCGATTCTGTGTCTCCCTCTCTCTCTGCCCCTCCCCCATTCATGCTCTGTCTCTCTCTGTCCCAAAAATAAATAAACGTTGAAAGAAAAAAAAAATGCCATGTTAATTAGAAAGAAGCCTAAGTTGAACAAATCTTAAGCAAAAAAAGTTTTCAGCATTAATTAAATTTGATCATCTTTAGTAAGATAAAAATGCAGTCCTGTTTCTTTGACAAAGGTTTAGAAAGAAATGAGACAGAGACTGTAGAGCCTTACTTCTGCTGCAGCAATCTCTGGAATATAGTATCCGAGGGTGCTAGTCTTCTGATCATCAGGAGCTGGAAGGAGAAGCATACAGAAGCCTGATTGGCTGGGAGTTTTGACAGCTAACATGGTATCGGAAGATAATTTAACCTCTTCTGAGTTCTCCTGTGTCACTCACCACTAAAAGCTGGTGCTTAGTACAATCATGTCTAAGATCGTCCACTAATGATTGCAACCACACTGAAGAGCAAATCTCAGGCCTCACGAAAGTCTTACAATAGGAGCAGGACTAACAGGAAAGTTCAGTGGGCAGGTGGTGCCACTGTTACCTGCTTTGTCCAGAAGTCTGATAAACCAGCCACTCTTCTTTCTGCAAGAGCTTGGGATTAAGCAATCTGTTAAACCAAGAAAGGTTATCCATTTACATCAGAAAGAAGTTTTGATATGTTGCTTTCAGCTGGCATCTGCCAAACTTTCTCCATAACCCACCCATAATTTAGGACTGCCTCCTCCACTGATGTTCAAATCACCATCCTCTGAATTACTAAAGTGGACTCTTAATTGGATTTTCAGCTCCCCTGGTCCACTAGACCTGTTCTAAGCAGTAGAGTCACTTCCAGCCTCACCTTCAATTCGTTCTCCATACTGGAGCCAAAAGCATGGTTTGCCTAAATAAAAAATCTAAATGTCATGGTCATCTTTAAAACGCTTCCAGCTGCTCATACAGTATAACCTGAGTTCCATGGCTTGCATGACCAGGTCCTTCTCACCTCTCCACTTTCACCCTTCCCTCCTCTCCCCATGCTGTATATAGATTGGCACTTTTTTTTTAATTTTTTAACGTTTATTCAGTTTTTGATAGAAACACAGCGTGAGTGGGGAAGGGGCAGAGAGAGAGAGAGGGAGACACAGAATCCGAAGCAGGCTCCAGGCTCTGAGCTGTCAGCACAGAGCCTGATGCAGGGCTCAAACTCACGGACTGTGAGATCATGACTTGAACTGAAGTCAGACGCTTAACTGACTGAGCCAGTTACAGGTGCCGCTACAGATTGGCATTCTTTACCTTCCCTGGAAGTGGCAACATTTTTCTAATTCCTGATCCTTAATATACCCTTTCCCCTCTGTCTGAAATGTTCTTCCATCCACCACCACCTAATTCTTGCCAAGCATTCAAGTCCCAGCTTAAGCCTTTCCACAGCCACCCTGCTTCTGTCCACCAAGTTGGAGAGATTAAGGTCACCTCTCGGCAACTTCCACCACCCTGCAATTGCTACTCCATGTTTATTGCCTCCTTAGACAAAACTATTTAATTCATCATTCTATAATCAGAGCATAGGACAGCAGAAGAGGTACCAAATAAGCAATTACCAAATTAAGAACTTCCACTCTACCCCTTTCCATCTGGCTAATTCCTACTTGTCATTCTGACTTCAGGTGTCACCCCACTTCTTGAAGTCTACTGTGACTCTAGTTTGGACATGGCACACAGTGATTCCCTCCACCAGGGCCTCCATCTCACTGTGGCATAATTGTCTGTCCCCACCATTTGAAGAAAGGACAGAGATGGTGCTTACTTGACACAGTATCTCCAGTTACCATTACAATCCCCAGTACAGAGTTAGCACCAGTGAGATCTACCAGATGCAAGAATGAATCCAGAATAGCTTGCTATCTAAGCTGGAATTTTGACATAGTCTGACAGGCAGACAAATCATGGTTGAGATAACCTTCATAAATTATCTTAATTAACAAGAGGTACCCAGTTTTGTTGACCTCTCTGGGAAGTATCTGCCCTCCATGTGTGCATGGAGGTGCATTGGAAAGATCTTCCAGGGAGAGACTAGGTCATTCTCTAAAACCTCTCTGGATCTGCTTCAATGTTCAGACAGGCTCTCAGGCAAAGTCCAGAGTCCTACCACTCCAACCTAACCATTATCAAGGGGCCCTTCACAGTGACTGTAAGGTCATTTTGTTTCCTGATACCCAGAGACCAAGTCAGACCCATGAGTCTTATTATAGTCATATCAGTGCAAAATGAACAAGATCAATCCTAGTAAAACAAATAAGGTCCTTCAAAGAATATGGGTTTTGTCAGTATGTGGTCACGATGCATTCATATTTTTTTTTATCAACATTCACTGAATATGTGATGAGTGCCAAGGGAGAGATTAAATGCTGCACATGCATGAACACTGCATTCCTTATAATTGTTTGAGTGGCAGATGTTATCTCTGTTTTCAAAGATGAAGAAACTGAAGCTGGGAAGAGTTAAATAAATGGCATGGGGTGCCAGGCCCCATGTTCATGTAACCCAAAGCTTATGTTCTATTCTCCAAAATCCTCTCATGGACAGGATCAGTTATTTGTCAACCATCACAAAGAAGACTGCCCACAAGAACTATTTCCCTGCCTTGGCCAGGCTCACTTTTCCCTACATTCATGCTTCGTGAAGCCCCAGGAGTCTCCTGGAGGAGTCTTCATGTGTGCTCATGTGTCATTCACCCCTGAAACTCCACAGCCTCCTGCCCAGAGCTTCTCTCAGTATGCTGGGGTAAAGGTTTCTCCCTCCGTCAGCAGGGTCTGAGTCTCACTGCCTGGGGACTAATGTCTTCTGAATTTAGTCCAGACACCCTGCATTGCATAAGACCCAAATACAGTTCCACAGGGAACATGGGCAGGTGATGTCTACGTTACTGTATTTCAGTCCCATGACCTGTCTCTCCCTGTGGCACTAGAGCAGCCTCCCTGTGCCTTGACCTTTTCTTCCTTCTCCTAGCAATCCCTCAGTCATTGTGAAAATAGATTCTTATTGGCTTATCTATGTCATCCTTTTAGGATTTAGCTTGGGATATGGCTACATAAATATCTTCTTACTACACTTGAGAGTCCCAAGTATGAACATACAGAAACAGAAATAGCTGTTTGAACTAGACACTATAAAGGACAATAAACTAAACAGTTCTCCCTGGTTTGTGTGTGCTTTAACTCAGCTCCTATACCCTTCACTCTCTTCCCTGAGGGGAGGGGAGGTTAAACTGTGGAAAACTCAAGCTTCAGAATCCTGTTATGGCAGTGTAGTGGTGGTGACATTCTTCCTTCTCATCCAGGAGCTCATGGGCATTCCTGTGTGATTCCCTCTGTGCCTACAGAGTGCCCTGCTATAGCACTGCTCTGGGAGACACTTATGGGGTGGCCATCTCCCATAGTCAATGAGAATGAACTTCTATCATTTATGGGTGTTTCATACGTCCCCTGTGCAGTGGACTCACCTAGGAGTATTGCTGTGACATTTCTGGTTTTATGAGAAGGCAGGCAGATAGCTCTCAGCCCTTCTTCTGAAGCCCACTTGAAGGACTGTAGCTTCTGTGCCAGCTGCTTTGGAGGGAGAATGCATGAGAACTACCTGTGGGAATGTGTGGGGCAAAATGGAGAGAATGTCCTAGGAGGAAGAGAAGAGAGAGTAACCTTGAGACCCAAGTGAAGATAAGTCTGTGGGCAAAGATATCCCAGCTGCAAGATTGAAAAAAAAAAATGCCAGGAAAGGACAGCATGGCCTGGGCTGGAGGCACCTTTGAGGGGAGAGGGATATACATCACAGCAGCTTTTCTGCTTCTGTACCTTGGTCTGGTCCTATTTTGTTATGGCTTAATCTCCACCAGCATGTAGACCGATGTGGGACAGTGTGCCTTGATAAGCTTGCTTCTGAAACTCGGCCCCTCTGCTTGCTAGGTGGTGCTGTCATGGGGGTTGCTACTGGTGAGTTAGTGATGCAAATGTCTGTGTAAGACTTGTGGCATTTGAAGACACACACACACACACACACACACACACACACACACACACACTGCATTATTTCACAGCATTGATGAGTCCCTGAAATAAATCATCTAAGTTATGTAGCTTCATTTGTGTTGGAGACCTTTAATGATTTTACTATTGCCATCCAAGAAACTCATAAAGTGGCCCTGAAGCATTTATAGTGTTTGTTTGAATATTTAATAGGAGGTTCTAGAAAACTGTTTTATCATGCACTACTTAGATTTGTAGGTGGATTGCTGTTTTATTTGGAGAATGATATACTTGCTAATCTTGCTACACAAAAAATGCTTTTATAGAGAGGTGAAGTTATGTTTCCTAGGATGTTCCAGGGTAGGGATCATTATTTAAATATTGTAGGTTGGGAATTCAAACTGATAGAAACACAATCTAGTATTAAGACCCTTCCACTCTTCCTAGCCATCAGGGTGTCTACAAAGGTTGACCCTTCAACTTGGCCCTGGAAGTGCAGGATCCTTCACATCACAGGCACTAATGAGTCAAGGGAGGTCCTCTTGTGAAGTGCTCTCCCTAGAGTGTGGCAAGGAGCAAGGTCAACCTGGAAAGAAATCAAAATGAGACAAGATATAGGGAGTTGGGACTGGGAAAGAAGAATCTGTGGCTTCTCTGTTACTTTGTTTCTCCATTTCTTTACAACAGAAAAGACAATTCATAGGGTCAATATCAAGATGGAGGCATAGAAGGAGAAGGCAGGAAACAGGCTCATGGGCCTAGATTTTTTTGGGGGAAAATTCCAAGTGTGTATTGTCTAAAATGTGCTTGTATCTAGGTTGTTATGTGTAGATTTGTGTCCTCTCATCCTCAGGAATCTGGCAGGGGTAGTGGCAGCCATGGGAAAAAAAGTTGTGGAGATCTGGAGAATTCTAGCCATTTGTCTTTTCTAGATCATGACTAACATTTAGTGTTCTTGGCAAGTAAAATGGTTTATACTAAGAAAGGAACTCTGAAATATCAGGGTTTGTAAAAAGACAAGAATATATCAGGTTTTGCCCATCATGTATCTGTGACACTCATGTTGTTTTTTATGTGACAGACTTTGTAGAAAAATAAATGCCTGAGGAGCATGGCTGGAGTGAAGCTGCAGTGTGGTCCTGAGGCTTGTAGGGGACAGCAGTGATGCCTCTTGGCCCAACACCCAAGTCAGGAAGGGCAGTGATTGTGTGGGACAGAAGTAGCCTGGAGGGAAGAATGGCTGGGAACTGGGAGAGTCCACTGGGGGCTCTGCTGGGTCCTGGAGGACCCAATGTGGGTGCCCAGGATGAGTAGACAGCTTCAGGTTGAGAGCAAAGAGCCCTGACTGCCAGCAATGAAGCAGATGGCTCTTTGGAGGAATTATTATCCTGATACCTACTGGGTGGGAAATCCAGTCCTGAGATTCTTGCATAGAGATTCTTGCAGCCAGGAAGCTTCTCCTGCCCAAACAACTTTTCCTAGATGTTTTCCTAGGACACCTGCTGTTCATTATTCTGTCTTCACTCAACAGTGCCACCTGCCTATGCCATGCCGGGCATGTTCTAAACCTGGAGACATGGCAGTGACCAAGTGAGACCCAGATCCTGTCTTCACCAACTCCCCAGGCTAGGGCAAGTCACATTAGCAAGACATGAGGAATTGAGTGTACAAACATGAAATGTTAGGGGGCGTCCAGCTGGCTCAGTCGGTGGAGCATGTGACTCTTGATCTTGGGGTTTGAGTTCGAGCACCACGTTGGATGGAAAGATTACTTAAAAATAAAGTATTTTTAAAAACAAGTAAACAAACATGAAATGTTAGGTCAGATTCACTCTGAAACAATGTGACAAGGTTCACAGTAGACTTTTCAGCCTTGGAGATTAAACAGTTGCTAACAAAAGCAATTTACTTAACATTCTTCTAAGAGAATAGAGACGGTGTGGGGCTGAATTTGACTGGCTTCATTTCAGAACTCCTTTCAGTATTAAGAAGGTAAAGGTGATTATTCCTATCCTGTGTGTCCTAGTGATATTGGGAGGAGATGGACAGCTGTTCTATAAACTAACAAATGAATACATTTTACAGTAAAATGAGTATATACACATTACATAAATAGAATTATGTATATGTATTTTTAATCCTAATATATGGTATGATCCTTTAGAATCCAACCATGTCGAATTGATCTTTAAAACCACAATATAGGGGTGCCTGGGTGGCTCAGTCGGTTGAGCATCTGACTCTTGATTTCAGCTCGGGTCATGATCTCACGGTTTTGTGGGTTTGAGCCCTGCATTGGGCTCTGCGCTGACAGTGCAGAACCTGCTTGGGATTCTCTGTCTCCCTCTTTCTCTACCCCTCCCCCACTCATACTGTCTCTGTCTCTCTCTTATTATTAAAATAAATAAATAAAAAAAAATAAAAAAAATAAAATAAATAAATAAACTTAAAAAACACAATATACATGCTGTCAAAGGTCCTTTATATAGTTTTTTTTTTGTAACAGATGAATATATGAATAATGTAACTCACATATGAGTAAGGCATGCATCTTCAGCTCTGGCATGTAATTAAAGCACTCCCTGTAGCATCTTAAAATCTGTGAACCCTCAGTAGCTTTCTGTCTTATCCTCCTTCTGCTTCCAACCTCTCCCTCCCAGTAAGTCCCTGGGCTGTTACATGCTTCCAAATGTTCCAAGGGCCAGGGCTGTCATACCACTCCATTCAGGGAGACTTACTGTCCAGCAGTGACCTGTGCTCTGCACACATGGGGGAGAATCCCTCAGCACTCACCATGCTACAAGGCACAGACAGTACCAGGAAACCTCTGCTGGTCAATGGAGACCACTGCCACTGGGAGAGTGGGGCACTCCATTGACCCTCGTGTCCCACAATCACCACAATGCTGGAGCCTGTGCAGGCTGGAGTAGGAGCTCCAGCTCAGGTAGTGTGAAGAGGCCTTCAACACAGCTGGACCTGACTTTCACCTTTTGTGGCCACACCATCACGTAGCCTCTCCCAGTCCCAAGGGCCCCAGGAAGGACAATATCCAATCACACCTAGTTTTGATGTTCAAGTACTATTGCTCATAATGTCACCACTCTTTAAATCACTTGGAGCCACTGCTTCTAGGAGCAGCCTATCCCTGGGACACAGATGATCATGAGCCCCTAGACCCCAGAGTCAGACTGACTGTTGGTTCTTTTGGATTCTGGGCCAGCTTGGCAATCAGCTTGCCTTTTCATCTCGTTCAAACCTTGAGAATTTTATTTCAGGGGACTTGTTCATCTCCATCCACCTGGAATTTGTGATCCCAGGCCATCACGCTCTCCCCAACAGGTGTCAGTTGCTTTGAATCTCAGGCAAAAGCATGAGATGTCTTATCCATTCCTTTCCCTAAAGCCTTGGGCTCTGAGCATTCGTCCACCCTCCCAAGCAAGCTGACAGTTTGGCACAGGAATAGGAATAGTTTCTTAACAGAGAATAATTCAATAAAGCCCTTACTCAGTAGATTTCCCCACTATTTTAAAATTAGAATTGTTTATTTTATTTATTAATGTATTTGTCTACCACTTTCCTCAAGAATCTTTATCATATTCTTTAAAAATGCAATGGGAATAAAAATAGTTATCTTTTCTGATTCCAGAAGCTAGGGAGATATTGGGACTAGAACAGACATGAGGTAGTCTGACCCCCACACTCACTAGTGTATCTCACTGCACTTCTGGTAGCATAATGGACACCACCACCTGCAGCCAGTGGAGGGCAGTTCAGAGAATGGCCACCCAGCCATTCCTGTTAATTTATCTGGATGTATCAGGTGATTTTAATGCCAGTGAATGTGACCAGATTTACAGCCTGGAGCCTAGAGGTGAGGACAGCAGCCTTGGGCATTTTATTGAATACCCCCTTGGCATCCATTCAGAAATCCTCAACAACTCCCAGTGGATGAGCATGACAAGAGTGTATGTGGAAGTGCTTCATAAACTGTAGAGTACTAAACAAATGTGAACAGCAGTTAACAGTAATTATTACTGATAATACCCAGGAGAGGTCAGAGCTCTCTCATCAACAGTCTGGCTTTCTGGAAAGCAGTGGATTTAAGACACACACAGCTGCACACTTAGTCCTTTGGAGACTCTCAGGCCTGGTTCCCCAGTACCATTGTCAGTGTTTCTCAGGTATGTTATGTACACTTTCCCTTGTCAGTTTCCCAAGGATGTTCATGCTCACCCCCATCACCTTACCTGTTAACATTTGCCAGGTGCTGTTTCCGGCTGAACTTGCTTTCAGAGCTCTTTTTAGATGAACTTTCACACCTCACCAGAGCCTCTGAGGTGGAGCCATTATTATCTAATCTCTGTTCTTCAGATGAAGAAACTGGAGAGGTGAAGCACTTTGTTCAACGTTAAAAGGGAGAATGCAAGTACAAGGCAAATACAAGTCCTGGCACACAGGAAGAGCAGGAGGAGCTGGACCCATGGTCAGAAGAGGAACTGTCACCTACCTGTGAGCTCTAAGGACTGTTAACCTGTCCTGACCAGGAGAAACCACTGCTTCAGTCTCCTGCCTTTTGATTTGTGCCATTTTCTACACACACACACACACACACACACAGTGATATTGTGTTTTTTAATAAGAAATATATATTTAGTTTTCATCCTCTTTCTGGTTTTCCTAAAACCCTTGAAATTTCCTAAGGTATGAGAGCAACTAAGGTGTCCTTTGTTATGTTAATAGTGACTCTTGGAACCCAAACAGGGCTGGTTGCAAGGGAGCCAACCCTGTGATTAAAAGGTTGAAACTGTGAGTTCCACCCCTGACCTCAGGAGAGGAGAGTGGGGCTGAGGTTCAGTTCAGTGACCCAGAGCCAATAATTTAATCAATGGTACCTGTGTAATGAAGACTCTGAAAACCCCAAATGGGCTGGGTTCAGAGAGCTTCTGCATTGGTGAACATGTGTTGGTGCTCAGGGAAGCAGCACCTGAACACCATGGAAGCTTGGTGCCCTTCCCCCAAACCTCACTCTATGCATCTACCATATGGCTATTCCTGAGTTATGTCCTTGTATGATCATCTGGTGATCTAGTAAAACATTCTGAGTTCTGTGAGCCTTTCTAGCAATACTTAAACCAAGGAGAGGTATGATGGGAACTTTTGCTCTGTAGTCTGTGTGTCAGAAACACAGGTAACAATGGGGGTTTATGTCTATCATCTGAATTGGGGGGAGGGCAGTCTCGTGGGACTAAGCTCTCAATCTGTGGAATCTGATGCTATCTCTGGGTAAATAGTGTCAAAACTGAGTTGAATTTTAGGAAACAAAGCTAGTATCCTGACAATTGCTGGAATGTGTGGGGAAATTCCCCCTCCAACACATTGGAATTGAATCTAGGAACCCAAAATACACACACACACACACACACACACACACACACACACTACCTCAGCATTCCCTGCCCAGGCCTAAATGCCCCTCCTCTGTGCTTCCCAGACCTTCTGCTTCTCCTGCAGAGCATATAAGGATGCAATCAAGATTGTAAGACCCTGAGAACATGCGCATTCTTTCCTGTGCATTTCTGTAAATACATACCCCACACAAGGATCTTCAAGGATCTTCTTATAGGAGATGACTGTATGATTTTTAACTTGAATTATCTGATGCTTGGGAAAAGAATAAGGGGTATACAATTTGAATTTTGCATATTTATTCATTGATTAACCTCATGAACATTGAGTCATTGAGCACTGAATGTGTTCTATGTACACTTTCTTCTTGCAAAGTGGTGGTATTCTTTGATATGACCAGCTACAACCAGAAAAAAAAAATGACAGGGAATATTTCCAAATTATTTGGTAAATATAACACTAGGAGAATTGTTCTTGGCAATATGAGTATGAAATACATTGCTACGGAAACCAAAGGAAAGATGAAATTAATTTAGACCAATCATAGAAGGTTAGAGTCCTTCAGAGGAAAAATAAAAAGCTATATGTCATTACAATAAAATGGATTTCCCATTCTAAAGAAAATATATGTCTTCTTTTCCTTGTTCCCTCACTGTGTCCCCACTGTGCTAGAGTCAGACACTTTCACAAGAATAAACACAGATAGTGAGAAGAGCATTGATGAATGGTTCCCATTCACTCACAGCTGGGCTATGCCCTGGTTGGGACCGGGGGGGAGAGACACACAGACACAAATAAGACAGGAGGCCACAGTCTTCTTTTGACACATACTACAACTACTAATTTATTCTCCATCTTTATACTTTTGATATTTCAAAAATTAGTGTATCAACTAAAATAAGACAGTTTATAACTTTGAGATTAGCATTTTTCACTTAACATTATTCCTTGAAGTTCATTCAAGTAGTTGCATACCAATAGTTTCTTGCTTTTATGGTTGAGAAGTAGCCTATGGTGTGGATTACTGCAGTCTGTTTAACCATGTGCCCAGTGAGTCATTTCCAGGTTTGGCCTCTATGAACAGAGTCCCGATGTGTTTGTTTTTTGTTTTTTTGTTTTTTAAATCTCCTTTGAGATTTTCTATTTGACCCAAGGATTACTTAGAAAGAAGTATGCTGCTTAAATTCTATGTGTTTGAAGATGTCCTTGTTGTTTTTCTTTGATACACTTCTACTTTGTTTCGATTCTAAAACATACTCTACATGATTTCCATTCTTTTAAGTTAGTTAAGGTTTATTTTATGACTCAGGATATGTTACATTATTAATAAAACTTTGAACACTTGTGTAAAGTTTTTATGTGAAAATAAGTTTTTCTTTCTCTGGGAACAATCCCATGATGTGTAAGCACTTGAATAGAATGTAGATTCTGCTATTGTCACTTAGAATATTCTATAAATATTAATTAGACACTTTTGTGCAATGTTGTTCTGATCTTCTCTCTGTCTGATTTTTTTTCTAGTAGTTCTATACATTGCAGAGAGAGGAGTGTTTAATTCCCCAACTACAAATGTGCATTAAGTGATTTCTTCTTTCAGCTGTCAGTTTTTACTTCATGTATTTTAGAGCCATATTGTTTTGTGTATATACATTTATTGTTCTTCTAAGCCCCTTCTCTTTCTCTGCTTTCATCTTGCTCTTTTGGCTAGAGAGAACAGAATTTTTAAAGTTGTTTGTCTACATCTGTTAGAAATCCTAGCCTTCATAATTAGCCCAGGATAGACTAGAACCAACAAATACTTTTATTTAAATATGTTTATTTCATTTTCATTAATGTTAGAAGCTAAGTAATAAAAATAACATCACATCCATAAGTAAAATGACATTACTTTGACATTTTCCTCCGCTCTCCCAGAGAAGAGGATAAAGTTTCCCTTTACCCAGCTGAATCAGGAGTTTAGGAATGCCTGGGAGGCAGAGAAATAGGTGTTCTAACTCCTTGGCTAGAGACTTGCTGAAAAGCAAGGAACCGTTGTTTGCATTTGTCTTTTTTTGTGAGGATGTTTTGTGGATATTGCAGGTCAAGAATGATGCTGTAGGCAGGGTTGAGAAACAGTAGCTAACTGTTACCAAGCAAATTTAGGATGTTATCTCTAGGATTTATGCTTTGACCAGGTAGTGCCTATGTTTGAGTTGGTGCCACTTCACTCTGTCATCCCCACATGGTGATCTATGAATTTCCTCTGTGTCCTCAGACTGCATGCTCACTGCAGAGAGAGAGCCAACTGCATACATACATGCACCCAGGCACCGTGCAGGATCCACTACATATGTTGCAGCCTGCTGAATGGAAGTTTCTACTGAAACAGTGTAAAATAAGAGATGCAATCATTCCAAAGGAGCTGCCAGGACATGTGCAGGATTTGTAAAGAAAGCTGGTTACATGTGTCTTGAAACCACTCACCCAAAGTTGGAATATAAAATGTTAGCTTGTTGGGAATTAGAAGGAAATTTGGTAGGGGATATATTTGGAGGGAGCTCCTGGAGCCTGTGAGTCTTGTTCTCCAAACAAATGGAGAAGCTCAAAAGAGAGAATCAGGTCTTATTTGACCCTGTCCAATAGAATCAAATGGTAGCAAATAGGTTTCAAAAAAAAAACAAAAAACAAACAAAAAAAAGCAACCCACAACACTTAAGACCCACCTTTGTATTAGTAGGAGATGAGGATGAAGAAACAAACAGACAAATGAAAAACAGTTGATGAACATGGATTGTGCAGCTCATGAGTCAAAGAAATCACAGGTGAGAGACCTGTTAAGCTGAGGGTTCAAGAGAGGGAATTAGTTTAAATATCTTCTGAGCCCAGAACAGAAGGCCAATCTACATCATGAAAATTATGAAAGAACTTTCTTGTCTTCTTTAGCTGTCTCCCAGTTCCTCCTTCTTAGAAAGATGGTAGAGGAGAGAGTGGACAGACATAGATCAGGCCACACCTCACCTTAGGAAGGCAGGATGACCACGTACTTCTGGTCCCTATGAGAGAATTGAGAAAAAGTCTTATTTTTAAATGTACTCAGAAGCTTGGATTAATACCTGAGATTATAAAATTTTAATTACTGAATTACAGTGTTGGATAATTTAGAGTGACCATAAGAAATCTCATTAACAGGGGCACCTGGGTGGCTCACTCAATTAAGTATCTGGCTCTTGATCTTGGCTCAGGTCATGATCTCATATTTTCATGAGTTTGAGTCCCATGTTTGAATCCCTGCTTGGGATGCTGTCTCCACACCCCCCCCCAACTCTCTCTCTCTCTCAAAATAAATAAACATTAAAAAATTTTTAAAAATCTCAGAGCGCCTCAGTGGCTCAGTTGGTTAAGCATCCAACTTCGGCTCAGGTCATGATTTCATGGTTTGTGATTTCAAGCCCTGCGTGGGGCTCTGTGCTGACCACTCAGAGCCTGGAGCCTGCTTCGGATTCTGTGTCTCATTCTTTCTCTGCCCCTCCCCCACTCTTTCTCACTCTGTCTCTCAAAAATAAATGAATGTAAAAAAATTAAGAAAGCTCATTAACAAATAATGACAGGAAAATCTTTGTCTCCACAGAAGTGGAGGAGATAGCAGTGGACAAGATAGCTACATTGCATAAATATATACAGGAAGTAGAAGACAAAAATCATAATACTTTCTGATTACAACTAAAAGGTTTTGTTAAGCCCTGCATGTTCTGTCATTTACTGAGAGCCTTCCATGTGCTAGGTATCATATTGGGAGCTTTAGGAATGAAATGCCAATCTTCCTCAGAATTCTTGTCAATGTCATTGTCCCCTCTTCATACAGGAGTCAACAAGATCCAAGATATGTAATTTGTCTAAGATAATGCAGGTAGGAAGTGACAAAGTGATAGACTCAAGTTTGTTTGGCTCCAAAGAACTGCCAGTCAGTTCTTTAACAAGTAACTATTGGACATTTCCTATTTACCATTTTAGGTACTGAGGAAATCATGATAAGCAGAATCACACATCATCCATCTTCTTATGGAGCCTGTAGATTAGTGGGTGAGTGAGACATGAATAAAATAGAAATACTAAAGACAGGGTTCCTGGGTGGCTAAGTCAGTTAATCATCCAACTTGATTTAGGCTCAGGTCATGATCTCACCATCATGAGATCAAGTGCCTTGTGGAGCTCCATGCTGGGCATGGAGACTGCTTAAGATTCTCTCTCTCTCCTCTCTCTCTGCCCCTCCCCTGCTCATGTGCACCTGCTTGTTCTCTCCAAAAATTAAATAAATAAATAAATGAATAAATACCTAACTTAAAAAAAAAAAAAACTACTCAAGTAAGATAAGTGCTTCAAAGAAAATGAAGGTGGTTCTAAGTAAAGAAGAGGTCTGACTTTACAGACCTTATTGGGAGGATGAGAAGATAACTGGGTGGGAGAAGGAAGGGAAGGGAGAGCATTCCAGTCAGTGGGAACAACACACACACAATTCCTAGGAAGGGAGGAAACTCAGGACCTTGAATACCAGGGACTGGAGTCAAAAGAAGGTCCAGGAGGCTGGGGATTAGCAAAGGCGGGGAAGAGCGGCCTTGTGAAAGGAAGCTGGAGAGTCCATGCAGGGTCCATGCATGAGGCTTGTGCATGGCAAGGAGTTTAGTCTTTGTTTTAAAAGCCTGCCAGTGCTTTCTTCCCATTTTGCAACTGAGACCTTAGGTCTACCAGCTCACTGGATTCCTTTCCAGGTAGGTGTGAGGTCCACATTGGGGAGTCAATACATCATACAAAGAGCAGAGGCTCTGAAAGGTGCCAGACAGACCTGGTTCTGCCATTTGTTAGCCATGAGACTTTGGGCATGTTGAGTTATGTCTTGACCTTCAGTTCCCTCACTTTAATATGGGAACAATAATAGTGACTACTTCATAAGGTCATAATGAGGAATGAATTAGATTATGTAAAGCAAGTTACACCCAATCATCCCAGCCTGTAAATGTCCAATAGATGTTAGCTCTGGTCCCTGCATTGTGCTCAAGGAGACCTGTAGGGACTCTCTTCTCTTTTGGCTTCTAGGAAACTAGTGAATGATTCTTTTAAACCACTGGTGGCACAAAAATTAAATTTTGGGATAGGAAGCACCCTTTTTGACTTAATAATCAAAGAATAAATTTCTGACCACACATCTACCTCTATTCTCATTAGATAAAGTACAAACTTCCCTCTAGGGCAGTCTGTCCTGCCACCCCATAGTGGCACTGGGAAATAAGAAAATAAAATCAAGTTTATTAAGAATATACAGGGCTGCCAAATCAGAGAAAGGATGAGAACACATAAAATATTCCCTCACTCAGCATAAAAACCCAGGCACACCTGTGTCAAGAAGTGGTTGGGAGTAGATCAAGGAAGGAAATGACATATTAACAAAAGGTAGAGAGCAGTAGTATTTTGTCACTCTGATATCAGTAAACACGAGGAAATGTGTGAAGCTCTTTCAAAGAAATTCTGAATTTTAGAATTAAGACCAAGAGAGTAAACTGAATTTGGGAGAACCAAGTTAGGGAGAACATAAGAAGGAGATTTATGGGTATAATTACATTCTTTTCCATCCATCTAGATTAACTAATATTGCTAAAACTTGCATTGATAAAATAGCTGTTGTGTTCTAGGACCTGTGCTTTATGCTTTACACTTCAGGATATGACAGAAAAACAGATTTTGTAGATCATGGAAATATCTCATTTTTCATCTAAATTTTCACCAACGCTTAGGAAAATGACACTGAAGTGATCTTTAAATTTTCTGAACATTAATTTCTCATGTACATCAGTAATAATACTTACTAATAGGGTTATTGTTGAGAGAAATTAAATGGCCATCAAGTCAGATTCCAATATTATTGGACTGCAAACCCAATACGTGTAGTTTGGCCTGGGCTGGGTGCTATGAGCATTACTTAAAATAGAGCTAAGCACAGATTGTGAGGATGATACCCAGGGCTTGGCAGAGCACCTGTCTTCAGCATGGCCATACCCCCATCACTATGTTATCCATACCAACCTGGAGTGTCTGGATGACCCCTCTCTTTTTCACATTGAGTACTGTGATGATTCCTCTATGACAAACACATTGCATTAGAGCACGGGATCAAGACATTTTTATCAAAGAAACGCAATCAACCATATGAAATTTCAGAGCCATGAGTCAATTCCTAGTCATGGCAACTGGAGATGACCTTAGACATTGATGCATCAGAAAAGTACACAGTGTTAGCAGAAAGGGCAACCCACGTGTAGTGTAGGTGGTCAGTGGAAAGCCAATGGTTGCAGTTATATTAGCAGAGGTGTGCATGCAGTTTAAGAAACTGCTCATAGACTTCCACTTCTAGCCAGATGAACAGAGACCGAATTTATCCCCTGCCTAAAGAAAGCTAAAAATAACAGTAAAAGTAGACAAATTATAAAACAGTAGTCTTCAAGATACTACATATCTGGCAATAAAACCTAAACATATAGTAGATGCATATTTAACTTTCTAAGAAAACGCTAAACTGTTTTCCAAAATCGCTGTACCACTTTCTTTCTTTCTTTTCGAATTTATTTTTTCTTACATTTCCAGCAGTATCTTTGAATTCTAGTCCTTCTCTATGCTCACTAGCATTTGTTATAGTCAGGCTTATAACTTAAACATGCTAATGGGTCTCTAGTGACATCTAATTATGGTTTTAATTTGAATTTCCTTGATATATTTTGCTTTTGGTCTCAATACTAAAAAAAAAAAAAAAATTACCCGAAACAGGGCACAATTTTTTTTTTCTCCTTTGTTATCTTCTGAAAGTTTCACAGTGTAGGTCTTATGTTAGATCTATGATCCACTTCGAGTTAAATTGTGTGCATCATGTGAGGTATGGATTTTGTTACTATATTGTTGGGTCCTATTTGATAAAACTTTGGAGTTTTAACTATATGAAAGAGTTCAGTTTGTAGCATTCTTGTTTTCAAGGCAGAAATTTTTGTTATAATAGAAAAGTCTATTTCCTTCATTCAGTTTCCTTTTTTAAAATTTTATTTATGATTTTCTTAAATTACAGCTGACATACAATACTATATTCATTTCAGATATATAACAGAAGTATTCAACATTTATATACATAAGAAACTGATCACCAAGATAAATCTAGCTACTGTGTGTCACAATACAAAGTTGTTGCAATAGTATTAACTATACCCCCCATATTGTGCATTGCATCCCCATGTCTTATTTATTTTATTACTGGAAGTTTGTACCTTTCAGTACTCTTCCCTTATTTCACCTATACCCCCACCACCTTCCCCTCTTGTAGCTACCAGATTATTCTCTGTATATATGAGTCTGTTTCTGTTTTGTTTTCTTTTTTAGATTACACATATAAATGAAATTACATGGTATTTGTCTTTCTCTTACTTATTTCATTTGACATATTACCTTCTAGGTCCACCCATATCATCATAAATGGCAAGATCATTTTTAATGGTTGAGTAATATCCCATTGTTTACATACCACATCTTCTTCATTCACCTATGAATGGGCAGTTGGGTTGCTTTCATATCACGGCTGTTGTAAATACTAGTTCAATGAACATAAGTGTGTATGTATCACTTTGAATTAGTGTTTTCATTTTCTTTGGATAAATACCCAAAAGCAGAATTGCTGGATAATACGATGGTTCCATTTTTAAATTTTCTGATGAGTACTGATGTTGAGCATCTTCTCATGTGTCTATTGGCCCTGTTTGGAGAAATATCTATTCAGGTCCTCTGCTCATTTTTAATTGGATTTTTTTTAATATTGACTTGTGTGAGTTCCTTATAGATTTTGGATGTTAACCACTTATTGGATATATATTTTGCAAATCTTCTCTCCCATTCAGTAGATTGCCTTTTAATTTTGTTGGTGGTTTGCTTTGTTGTGCAAAAGCTTTTTAGTTTGATGTAGCCTCATTTGTGTTTGTTTGTTTGTTTTGTTTGTTTTACTTTGCTTTGCTTTGCTTTTCTTGCCTTCACCTGAGAGGACAGATCCAAAATAATATTGCTAACACTGATGTCTAAGAACTTACTACCTCTGTTTTTTTCCCCCAGGAGTTTTATGGTTTCTAGTGTTACATGAAAGTCCATACTCCATTTTGAGTGTATTTTTGTACATGGAGTAATGAAGTGGTACAGTTTCATTCTTTAGCATATAGTTGTCCAATGCACCCAGTTTCTTGAGAATAAAAGCTTAATTCTAAGATAAAACCATTTGTCAATACAGGAAAAATGTAGTTTCTCATGTTATTGAAATTTCTATTTTAATTTTTTTTTCCAGAGTGAGGGAAGGAAAGCCAACTGTGGTTTACCATGGTTGACTATAGATAGATAGAATGTTTAAATTTGTAAATAAAAATTAATGCAAATGCAAGCTCTGAAATATGTTAGCACAATGGAGCAGGGTGTGTTGGCATAAGGCAGTCAGTCTTTTTGGTGGAAACCACAGCAGGAAATCTAGATTACCTATCTCCAGCACTTCCATTTACAAAACAAGTGCCTAGCAATAAGTGATTGGTATTGATACAATTATGATCTGCTTAGAGTATCATGGATATTGCATTCTAGGTGGAGAAGCAGGATAAACAGAAAATGGAGAATGAAATGAGCAACTTGACTGCAAATGAGACTTCCATCTACAGTATTAAAAAGGGAGGAGCTGGGAGACACCAGAAGAGTGAATCCAACAAAGGAGCAATAAACAGATAAATCAAAATTAAAACTAGGAAATGGTGAATGCCATCTTTTGATGTGAAAGAGAAACTTTTGAGTTGTATTTTCTTGCTATGAATGCTATCTATGGGGATGAAATGTTGACAGTCTCTACTCTGCAGAAGGTAACCATCTTGGAGAATAGCATTCTCAGATCACATTCCAGAGGATACTTGATGTAGCGGAAAGAGGAGTATGTGGAGTCAGTATCTTACTTGCCAGTGACATTGGCAAACCACTTCACCACTATGAACTTGTCTTCTCATCTGAACACTGAAAACAATTCTCTTTTCCCTCTAGAGAGAAGCATACAGCAAGACTTCAGAATGGGTACCATTACCTTTGCCTATAGAGCTGAGTGACTACCATGTGCACCCACCCCACCTTATCAGTCTGCATGCCCCTCCATGACCCTGTGCAGGAGCAGCTCCAGGTGCTCTCACTCATCTTGTCAGTCCTACCATGGTGTAAGCTCTGGACGAGGGGAGACTTTGGCTACCCACCCACACGCCATCCCTCCCTGGTCCACACTCAAGAGCTGGCACCTCTGAAGACACTGGAGAGAGAGCCCCATTAGCTCTCAACTGAATGCTGCCAATTATTTTATGAACACCTTAGAAACCTGGCAGAAAGACAATATGTATATTTTTATAGATCTTTACCCTGGAAATAAACAAATTAACCTTCCTTCCTTGGGAATAGCATGAGAAATGTCTTTGCTTTAGTGGAAACCTTGTCATAGCAGTCTTGGCTTTTCACCATCAGCAGATGTTTTATAAGCTAAGGCCTCAGACAGAGATGAATTGATGATTTTTTTTCTTACTTCAAAGCCTCACAAAAGATAGTTTGCCTGAGAATTCATTAGAAGAACAGGATTTGTCAATGTTTCTATGGTTTTATTATTTAATGACAAACAGTTTAAAGCCACAGGTAATTGTTTTTTATGTTTCATTGACTGCCTTTGATTACCATGCTAATTATATTGTAAACAGACTCCAAGATTCTCAGAAAGTTATGACTTTAATGTTATTTCAAGGTAAAAGACCTGTTCAGAGATCATCAGAGCAGGACTCACTCCATTCTTCTGAGGATGAAAAAGCAGAATGAGACTTTCAGGGAAGCCTCTGAAAACTAATTTCAGTTTCATATATATTATGGTGCATGCTTGCAACACTAGGAGCCAGGGAGATTCCAACTATAGAGGTCCAAAACAGACAGGAGTGTGTTCACATGTGTGAGTTGGTGTGACAGGGGCAGGTGCCAGGTCTTTGGAGACTCCTCTGAAGGCTGTGAGTCAATCTAATCCCACCTTGGAAGACTTAAAGTAGAGCCCATGCTGCTGCCACCTCACAAGGACTCCCCTGGGCTCCCAAAGCACTTCCAAGGTCCCACAAATGAGGCATAACTGGCTTCTAATTGGAAAAAAAAAAACATGCTTCATTATTGTGATATCACAAGGACCAACAAGCCAGAAAATAAAAGAAAAACCCTGACCTCTTATTCTTTCTCTCAGGTTTGGGGGCAGGGTTTATGTTCCATTGCCACTGACTCCCTGCTTTATGATTTCATGTAACGGTTTCTTCCAATATTTACCTCTTGTTTCTTCTTTTCTGACTCATTTCAGCAAGGACAAGGAACAGAAATAGGCTGTGCTCAAAGGTATACAATGGCCCCCACATTTTTGTACACAAGTCCCGTAAAAACCAAGATCATGTGCATGCAGAAGAGCATCTTTGTCCATGGCCAGATGCTTACAATGTAATAAGGTTCAGCTTTTCCCTTTCTACATGATGTCACCCATACTTGTACCACAGGTCAACCTAGGGACTGTATAGAGCTCACCCCCTTTGTCTTTCTTTTGATCCTTGGTAGAATAGAGAGTCTGGTCTTGCTTTTCCTTTGATCCTTGGTGGAGTATAGAGGAACTGAGCCTTGGGAATCTGGGGCAGGGACAGGAAAGATCCCAAAGATCAGTGCTCTCCTCCCATGGTGAGTAACTGTGGCTAAGCTAGGGTTGCCTCACCAAGCGCCAACCTCCCTAATTGTCTGCATTGAGGTATGATCACATCACTGGTTCTTACTGATGCAATGCCAGTGGGAATCCTGTGAATCATTCTCAGGCTGTGGTCGTTAAATACTGGGTGAAAGATTCTCCATCTCATCTGCTTTCCTCATCCAGCAGCTGGATGGTGCCAAAAGAACTGAAGCTACAAAATGGCAAGTCTTCAGAGGAAGCAGCCTGTGTTGCTGAGCTGAGTGACTGCCTGGGGCAGGGGCTGTCTGTCTAGGTGCATGTTGAACTTTGCATGAGTGAGAAAGCAACTTTATAATATTAATCACAGAAGTGTGTAAGCTGTCAGTTATGATAGCTGTGAAAGTAAAGCCAGTGACTAGAATACATGGTCAGACTGTTCTGAATTGAAATATGGTCTCTTCCATGTTACCTTTGATCCTGGGAAACTACTTACACCTATGAGCCTATACAACAATACATATTGTATTGTATACAATATATACATATTGTATATAACAATACATATTTTTGAACATAATATATAAGTAGACAAAGAAGACACATTAGTCAAACTTAGCTAAGAAGGGTAGTTGGCTCACAAAATCTAAAGATAGATCAACAAGGAAGCCATGAAAAGAGCAGGGAGGGCTTTCCACTGGGAAATGAGAGCCCCAAGGTCTCAATGCAGGGCTAACATCACTACATTCCAGTTCTGCCTCTCGTCTTTGCTGTCTGTGGATACCATCCTAATTTTCATTCACTAGAGATCACTTTTCTCCAAATGGCCAAAATTGTAAAAACACATATACTAACAACACCTAGGTTATATCTCACAATCTTCACTTCGGGAAAAGATGTATCTAGCTTTCAGGTTTTCAAGTCCAAAGTGCCAACACAGGGATCTGTGGTCAGGTGTTTGTGTTTGTAGAAACTGGCTATAGCAGGTGGTATTGGGAAGCAGGTGGTGCAACATGGGACAGGCTGTATCATAAAAGGTCAGCTTTTGTGGAAGCCAGGTGTATAGGAAAAGAGCTAATCCATGAGTGGTGTCCACCATGTAATACCAATCCTACAGAGTTAGTAGCAGGACAAGCAAATGGATGCAGGTGTGACCATGGGATCTCCCTCAGCTCTGAAATAATAACGCCAGCCACAGCTTTTCAAATGCCTAATGAACCTCACTACAATCTGAAGTTGATTTTTGGTAAATCCAACCAGATGGCCTTCCTGGTGTCTCTGTACTTGGGAGAGGCCCCACCAATAAATACCAAAGCTGAAAACTAGATGCAAGTGTACCTCTACTATCTCTGGTTACAGTCCCCAGTTTTCTTATTCTTTAGATAGTAAATATTCATAAAAACCCCTGGGGTGTCCCCCACATGCCCAGCAGTGAGCCACCTTTGGGCTCCGTTTAGCTATTTTCCTCCTTGGAATGCCAATCTGCACTTCTCCTCATCTCTCTCTCATTCCCTCCTCTACAATCAGCTCAGCACAAAGTCTCCAGGAAGCCCCTCAACACCCCCAGGCTGTGTGGAGGCTCACCCAGTTCACAACCCCTTATGTTTTAATTGCACACATCTATCTGCTTCTCCCACTGGACCATGCCTCCTGAAAGGCTGTGTGGACTGTCTTCTCATGTCTGTATTTTACGACTGACATCTAGCACAGTACCTGGCATGTGGCTGATGCTCTAACATCTGTTAAGCTGAATTAATTACTACAGAAAGAAAATATAATTCATCTGAAGCATCTGCTTTGGTACCTCCTTTAAATGCCTCCTTTCAGCAATCCTGGTCAAGATATTCTTTGTAGCTCAGTCAGAGTGACCCTCCCCACACAGCCCCTTATGTCCCCTGCACCCAGAGGGAGCTCACCCTCTGGAGCCTGAGGCACTTTGTAACTCTGTGGTTTTCACTGGTTTCTCTGGAACACACCTGGCCTGAGCACATCCACACAGTACAGCGTAGGGACTGGGAACAGATGCCAACCAGACCTGATTTTCACTGGGGGAACTGAAAGTAACTTCTTTATACAAAAATAAATCTTAAACTATGCTGTATTAAAACATAGTGTAATAGTAAAAAGCATGGATCTAGGGAAATTTTATCAGAAACCTTCCCTTTTCTACTGAGTGACTTTGAGGGAGTCACTGGCCCACACTGATGGCAGCTGTCATGTCTGTCAGATGAGGTTAAGAAGAAGATCTAGGGAGCTGTTCAGATTAAGTGTGATCATGACTAGGGAAGCAGCACCCGGGCCACAGCACAGCACAGAGCTGCCACTTGTCATCATTATTGCCCCAAAATGATTTCTCCTAGTTAATAAGTAGTATTAGTTAATGTTCCATAGTAGATGAATAAATACTGTGTTAATTATTTTATAATATTTTATAACATGGAATTATAAAGAGTAATAGTAATAGCTAACACTTAGCCAGGTCCGTTCTAAACACTCCTCATAAATTAAATAGCTTAATCCTCGTAACAATCCTAGAAGTAGGCTACTAGTTACTCATATCAAGGATAAGAAACTGATGCCTACAGAAGTTAAGTGCCCAAGGTCACCCAGCTTTGAGAGGTAGAGGTGGAATTCAAACCAAACCATGCAACTCCTGTCTCTGTGTTCCTTGGTGTGGTATGGACTAAATATTTGTATGTCCCCAAAAATTCATTTGATGAATCCATAACTCCCAGTATGGCTGTATTTAGGCATAGAACTCTAAGGAATAATTAGGATTAAATGAGGCCATAAGAGTGAGGTCTTAATCTGATAGTGTCTTTATAAGAAGAGACATCAGAGAACCTGTCCTATCTCTGTCCACCACTTAAGGATACAGTGAAAAGGAAGCCATCTGCAAGCCAAGAACAGAGGCTTCGCCAGAAGCTGTCAGCACCTTGATCTTGGACTGCCTAGCCTCTAGAACTGACAAATTTCTTTTGTTTAAGTCACTCAGTCTATGGTATTTTGTTATAGCAGACCATGCTAATACAAAGTGGAATACCAAGAGTTATGTCTCTCATAAGCAAAAATAGCAATTAAATCACTGATAATTAGCAACAACTTATATCATTAAAAAATAATTATATCTAAAGAAATGGGGCAAAGCTTCATGTCCAGGAAGAGAAGCAGCATCATAAAGAGGGTGATGGATCTATGGCAATAATGTCAGGTGGCTAGAGGGAGCTTGGAATCTGAGCAGAGGGGAACCCTAACCACCAGTTCATCCCACTATTGCACCCACCATGTGCCTGTCACTCTGGTGACAGCTGGGTCTGACATGAAGCAGGAGGCACAAACTCCCACCATGGAGTTAGAAGGAAACTGAAAGGATGTATGTGTTCTGCAGCATTATGCTCCTTGGCAATGTGGACATTGGGTGGCTTTGATGATCCAGATTTGGTGACAGTACTCTGGACTTATGTCTGCTCTTCTCTTCTCATATAGGATGCAAAGATATGGGCATCTGGACATTGGGCATCACTGCACTTGTGAGGATTTGTCCTTTATACTCCATATGATTCTGTTCATTTGTACCTGCTTTTAAAAGGCATAGTGCCATCTTTTATCCTTTGATCTACAAATAGAGCAAAATTTACATTCCTGTTATATAGACTAAAGAGATATACTTCTTTTTCTCCACTTAACAGAAAGTCTGTGCATCCAATGTTAAGAATGTAACGAAAACATGACATCACCTCACACGTCCCTGGAACACATGTCCAGCCTTGCCTTACAGAAGCAGGCAGAGTTCCAGAATGGGGTCACTGGAGTGTTATGGGAAGGAATGGAACTTCAGAGTGGGCATGCTCTGCCCAACCTTCTCCAGCTTTTATTGGCTGTGTGACATTAGGCAAATCATCTAGTTTTCCAAATCTGAGTCTTTTCAATTCTACAATAGAGCTAAAATCACCTACATTGTGTGTTGCTATAATAATTAAATAATTGAAAATGTGTCACAGGGTTAGCCCATGTGGAGAACTCCACACCCCACAAATGCTTCCAAGAACTACTGGTTTAAGGATCAGCCTTGCACATTTCCTCAGTGTCTGTACCTGGAGGGAGTGGAGGGTTCACGAGGCCATTGACATATGTGCACTTTCAGATGACCACCTGAGGCTGTGAGGGGGCCACCCATCAAGGAGGAACTGCTTCTTCAGCATGAATGGAGACTCTGGTATATGGTAACAAGGTGGGTTCAGTCACTTGAGTGCAGAAGGAAGCACTGTCCTGGCTGCCCCACAACCGTGAATGATGGAAACATTCTCATTCCACCACACAAGTGGCAGAGTCTATTCTTAACCAGTTCTGCAGTTAACTCTGTTATGCTTTCCCTTGAGGCAATCATTCTTTATTTTTTTCCCTCTTAGCCACCCATTGCAGGTGACTCAGACACCTGGAGGCAGAGTATGAGGTGGATGGGGTGGGATGTGTGAGGACAGAGGACTGGCAGCCCAAGGTCATACCTGCTGCTCTCAGAATGCCTTCTCTGGGCTTTGGGTCCAGGGACAAACTGTATTTTAAAAATATTTCTCTTAGGCCACAATCAGTTATCATACTTCTGAGTGCACAGACATGAACCAACTCACATCATGTCGCAAACCACTTTAGCCACCCACATGAATACGGTTGGCATGAACAGGCTAAGCCGTCCAGAGACCCCAGAACTTGCAGTGAAGACTGCAATGTCAGACTGTGGTTTTGCCCTGTTTTCTACTTTTTAGTTAGAAAAAAAGTGATAAGTGGCAGAAGGTATAGAAGGGAGGTTTGATATCTATCTCAGAGAAATGAACTTTTTAAAAATTTGAGTATAGTTGACACATAGTGTTTGTTGCATTAGCTTCAGGTGTCTAACTTAGCAATTTCACATATTTATACATTATGTTATATTCACCACAAGTATAGCTACCATATGTCGCATTAGATCACTACTACAATATCATTGACTGTATTCCTTATGCAATGCCTTTTAGTCCCATGACTTATTCATTCCATAAATGGTGGCCTGTAACTCCTACTTCCCTTCACACATTTTATCCAACCCCCTTCCCTCTGGCCACCATCAGTTTGTTCCCTGTATTTATAGGTCTGATTCTGCTTTTCATTTGTTTGTGAATTTGTGGGATTTTTGTGGTGGTGGTGGTGGTGATAGTGGTGGTGGTTTTAGATTCCACTTATTAGTAGAATCATATGGTATTTGTCTTTCTCTTACTGACTTATTCCACTTAGCCTAATACTCCTTAAGTCTGTCCATGTTGTCTCAAATGGCATGATTTTTTCAATACTAAAGTTTTGTAAACCTCCCAGTACGGGGTCTATTTACAGAGAAGCAAAGAAAAGGATAAGTGTTCCCCAATAATGCTCACAGCCTCCTAGCTTGCATGACCAGACTTCTAGAGACAGGCTTGAGCCTGTCCTGTCTGGCTGAGAGTTCCCCTAGGGTATGCTGTGCAGAGCCCAACAGGGTGCTGGTTGCCAAGATGTGCTGGGCACCGCCTGGCACAGAGAGTTGGCTGTCTGCAGAGGTGCAGCCTAAGCACAGAAAGGGACAGCTCTAAGTGTTGATTTTGGGACAGAGAGAAAGGGGTGTGGAGCCCAGAGCTCTGACCAACTGAGAGAGCTCAGAAAGGTCTGAGCTGGACATGTCCCTCTCATCCTCCCTGACAAAGAATCTGAAAGTATTTTATAAACTGTGAAGCTTTCATTAAAGGAAAGGGATCTTTGACATGACCCAAAAGGGACCTAGTCTAAGATATAATTGTGGGGAATATATTTTCATTATTAATTAATTAATTAATTTCTTTATATGTATTTATCAGGCCATGTTATATGCTTTGTCATGTCTTATATTAGAAACAAGGATGAGAGGTCAGATTTAGCTCCCATGTAGAGTCTACTAAGGGAGATAAAAGCAAAAACAAAGAATTGTGATATGACTGAATTTTACAGACACTTTTTTTTAATTTTTTTAATGTTTTATTTATTTTTGAGACAGAGGGAGACAGAGCACAAGTAGGGAAGGGACAGAGAGAGAGAGGGAGACACAGAATCCAAAGCAGGTTCCAGGCTCTGAGCTGTCAGCTCAGAGCCAATGCGAGGCTCAAACCCACAAATTGTGAGATCATGACCTGAACCGAAGTTGGACTCAACCAGCTGAGCCACCCAGGTGCCCCCAGACACTTTTCATCACCACTGACAAGTTTTGCACCAGGCTCTTGACTACAAACATGAGGAGGGCCTCGTGGCTACTTCCTTAGCACAGCCTGGCCATATTCTGGATATTATAATGAGAGTGAGTCCTGAGGACTCTCAGAACTTGGGAAGGCATACTGGGAAGGGGGCCATGGGCTGAGCCTTCCAAGGGAGCTGACATCTTTGCTATATCTTAAGAGAGGAAAGGAAAGTTATAAAGTGGCTATATGGCACAGAAGGGCATTTCTGACAGAAAGACCAGCTGTTCAAAGGTGCAGAAGCAGGAATAAGGCATGCTGAGAAACTTGCCTGGCTCCCAGTACATCTGTGATGAGCTGGGTGGATTAACCCTACCATATCCTTATCATATCCTGGAGTCATTGATTCATGGACTTACCTGACCTATCTCTGTGGGTGGGGCCTCAGGGTGGTAGAATTTCTTCTAAAACAGGTGGTAGAGAAGGTTCAGGAGAGAAGATAGAGCCAGGCTTCCCACCACCTATCCTGCTGTCTCTCCTGTTCTGTGGCGCATCCAGGTGAGCACATCTGCACCTGTACTAGTCGATGAGCCTCAGTATGGAGGGACATATCCTATTCATCTTAGAATCCTGGCTTTGTCGGGCGCCTGGGTGGCTTGGTCGGTTAAGCGTCTGACTTCGGCTCAGGTCATGATCTCACGGTCCGTGAGTTCGAGCCCCGCGTCGGGCTTTGTGCTGACAGCTCAGAGCCTGGAGCCTGTTTCAGATTCTGTGTCTCCCTCACTCTCTGCCCTTCCCCTGTTCATGCTCTGTCTCTCTCTGTCTCAAAAATAAATAAACGTTAAAAAAATTGAAAAAAAAAAAAGAATCCTGGCTTTGTCAAAACGTCTGCCTCAGATTCTGAGCTTTCTAAAAGTTTGTTGACTGTGAATCGAAAACTGGACAACTTTCCATTCTTCCTGAAGAACAAACCCTTAAACAGGTATTAAGTCACTTTAAGGGAACAAAATAAACTTCTAGAATAAAAGCCCCTCATGCAAATAAAGCTGGTATGGGGAAAGGCTGTCTGGAAATTAGACTCTGAACATTCAGAAGAGAATTGCTTCTATCAGATCTGACTTATATTATCAAGGGTCCTTGCTCTATCGACACTTGTTTGTTGAAAAGTTAAACACTACAGAAAATGAAGCAAGATATTCCAAGTTTTCAGGCAGTTGAAGTCATTATTCAGAGTCATCAAGTGGCTGACATTTCATAGATGTGGAATTAAACAGATGTGATTTGCAGACCCACTACAAGTTTCAGTAATGAAATGTAACTTTAAATATTATAGTCCCCAGAAAGATCTCACCATTTCCACATAGGCTAAATTTGATAAAAGCATCCTAGATGTCTCAATTTTTATCTACCTGAGAGACAAGATTTCCTTTGACATATCTAAAGGAATTCAGTTAGCACCATTTGCTTCTTGGCTGCCCTCTTGTGAATTCCAACAGTGGGCTTCATTATGAGTTGTGTTTCAGATTGGCCAGATTGTCTTTTAGATGTGGATGTGTTTTAGACACATGAGACTATTGTAATGTGTCTCGAGGAAATAAAACAAGAAATTAAATTTAACTACATTTCTACAGTCTTACTGCAGTATAAGACTCAAGGGGAAGTGGAGGCAGGGGTCATTCTTGGCTTCCTAGCCTGAGCTTCTCTGTCACATCTCTAGTCCTTCAGACTATGACAGTTATAAAGTGGACAGATGGCAGAGAAGGGCATTTCTGACAGAAACGGGTTCAGTCCCAAGAAGCCTGGGTTCT
The DNA here is from genome assembly GCF_014898765.1 of Herpailurus yagouaroundi. Lineage (NCBI taxonomy): Eukaryota > Metazoa > Chordata > Mammalia > Carnivora > Felidae > Herpailurus > Herpailurus yagouaroundi. Next base: position 1,370,897 of record NW_024412395.1, on the reverse strand, counting down.
GGTTGAATTTCAATGGCCATCAATCACTTTGGCTTGCAGTACATAGTCCTCTATTCCAGACTATATTTGGAGCATTATGTCTGGAGAAGCACTGTGGTCTGGGGGTACTAATTTAGATTTGAGGTCTAGCAGGTTTAAGTTTCTGCTCTTAGTAATTGTGGCTGAATAAATGGCCTCCTAGTATCTGCATGTTTGGTCATATAACTTTATACTTTCCACACTCTCTGATTATGGAATTGGCATGTGACTTGCTTTAACAAAAGGATTAATAACAAGGCTGACACAAAGATAGTCTTTACAAAACACTTATGTATTTCACTTCTTTCTCATTTCTCTGTCATTGTTTTTAAGCAAGTGAGCAAACAAACAAAAACAACAACAAAATCCCATCCAGGCTGGCCTTCTGAAAGGAGATGTGAGACATATTCATGTGAGAAGCCAAAGGAGACACCAGTTGTACCAGTTGAGGCTACTCTAGACCAGCCTGCAGCCAACTGACCCAAAGAAATGGGAGAAAGCCCAGCCAAGAGCACCAGAGCTGCAAATGAATGCCCAACCTGCAACTGAATGCACACACAAGAGACCAGAAAAACCACTCGGCTAACTTGGGAAACTTGTGAGAGGCTTATTATTTTAAGCCTCTGTGTTTTGAGGCTTAGTTTTGAGGTTAGTTTTTTTTTATATATATAAAATAAAAGACAATGATACAATAGCTCTGATAATTTGAACAAATCATATGATATCTCTGAGTTTCTAGACACAGATACTCACACACGAGCCCATCTCTTTGCATTGTTATAAGTGCTAAGAAAATATACCTGGTATTGAGTAGGTCTTCAACAAATAAAAGTCACCCCACCTGGCACCCTGCAATTGCCTACTCATATTACTGTTTCTTATCCTTTCCTTTGCAAAATAATTGTCTATTTGCTATTTGATAAAATTCAACTGTACTAAAGTGTTGTTCAGAAGATTCTGCCCCACATCTATTTCTGTTTTATTTCCTCTATTTCTACAGTTGTGAACTTTGCTCAGACAGTATTGATTACTGAAGGAGAGATGATGAGACTGACTACTATGCATCTGAGCATGCATGGCACAGTTCTGGATGCTTTCCACTCATGATCTCACTTAACCCATTCTTCTCAATAGGTATAATCATGTCCTTTTGTAGGTGAATATACTGAAGCTTGCTAAGATTAAGAAGTCTGTCATCAATATTACACAATTTGTGCCTAAACTGGGGTTTGAGCTTATAATTATCTGACATTCAAACTGATGCTTTCCTGCTTTTTCCAATAACTGCTTAAGATTAGGTGGACTGGACCAGGTTAAAACAATGAGGAAGATGGTAGATAAAATTTTAGTCAGGAGTCAGGACAATAAACTGAAGTGTTAAGCAATTAAGTGAACAATTCTCAAAATTTCAGAACTTACTGCTTGGATATAATATGCCAAGGGGTTAGGTTGGGGCATGTATACAATTGATAAGTCAAGTGCTTGAATGTTACCTTATATTCTGGGGGAAATCATTCACTGAGAAGACATGGGAAATAAATGGAAAAGGACCTGTGTCTTCTGGCTTGGTTAATGGAGATCCCAAAGGGAGAGTTTGGGGGCCCCTGGGTGGCTCAGTTGGTTAAGCATCTGATTGTTGATTTGGCTCAGATCATGATCTCATGGCTTCTGAGATCGAGCCCTGTGTCAGTCTCTGTGTTGACAGCACAGAGCCTGGTTGGGATTTCTCTCTCCCTCTCTCTCTGTCTCTCCCTCTCTTTTTTTCTCTCTCTCAAAAAAAAAAATAAATGAATGAATAAATAAATAAATAAATAAACTTTAAAAAATAGACAAAAAAAGGAGAGTTTAGTAGACAAGTTTAAAATGTGATAGTAGATCAGGGTTTGAACTCATGTTCTTATCCATTCTAATAAAGAACAAAATGCATAGAACTTTCTCTTGTAAATAAAATCACAAATTCCTCTAATATGAAACTATTTTAATTAGAGTAGATATAAAAGCAGCCAAATTTCTTAAGAACTATTGACAACTATTAACTTTTTCCCCGTTTTTAAAACTATTTTTAATTTTGAAGTAGTATAGTTTTATAGGAAAGTAAATTATTACAGAAAGAGCTTATTCATATTTTACCAGTTATATGCCTGTGTGTGTGTCTCAATGTAATTTTATCACACGTGTAGTTTTGCATAATTGGCACAAACATAAACATCCTGAAATGTCAAACCATGACAATACTCTCTCATTCACCCCCTATAGCCACATCCCTACCAGCTCTATCCCTAACCCCTGACATCACTACTGTGTTTTTCAGATCTACAACTATGCTATTCCATGAATATACACTATAAGAAATCCTGAAATACATCTTATCTTGATTTTTCCCACATAACATAACTTCTATGAGGTTTATTCCTATGGTTGTGTGTATTGATGATTTATTCCTTTTTATTGATGCATAGTATTTCATTGTACAGATGAAACACTTTGTTTAATTGTTCATCCATTGAGGGACGTTTAGGGAGTTTCCAGTTTGGGGGATATTTACAAACAAAGCTACTACAAATTTTGGTTTACAAGTTTCTGCCTGGAAATACATTTTGATTTTTTTTTTAGACTTTATTTCCAAGAAGGAAATCGCTGGGTTGTATGAAAAGTTCATTTTTACTTTCTAAAGGAACTGTCAAGATATTTTCCAGAATGGTTGTACTATTTTCCCTCCCCACCAGCAATGAATGGGAAGCTCCAGTGTCTCTGCCACCTCACCAGTATTTACATGTATAGTATCTCTCATTGTAGCTTTAATTTGCACTTACTAAGAGCTAACAATATTGAACATCATTCCATGTGTTTATACGACATTTATGTAGTATAATTTCTTCAGTGAATTATCTGTGCATTTCTTGGTCCATTTTCTTTTAAATAATATTTATTTTTATTTTTGAGGTGGGTAGGGGCATAGAGAGAGAGAGAGAAATCCCAAGCAGCCTCGGTACTGCCAGCACACAGCCCTACACGGGGCTCCATCTCACAAACCATGAAATCATGACCTGAGCTGAAATCAAGAGTTGGACACTTAACCAACTAAGCCACCCAGGCTTCCCACCATTTTCTTCTCAATTACTTGTATTTTACTGGTGAGTTCTGAGAGTTTTTTGCATATTATAGATATGAGTCCTTTGTTAAATACATAACTGGACAATATTTTCTGAGTTTATAATTTGTATTTTCAAACTCTTAACAGTCTTTCACAGAGCAAAAGTTTTTAGTTTTGATGAAGTTTAATTTACGAATTTTTCATTTTATGTATAATGCAATTGGTTTTGAGTTTAATAATATTTTATCTCATGTTTTATTCTAAAAGATTTATAGTTTCATATTTTATATTTAAGAATGGCGATCCATTTTGAGTTATTTTCATATTAGGCATGAGGTTTAGGTCGGGAATCAGGTGTTTTTTTGTTTTTTGGGTTTTTTTGCTTATGAATATCCAATTGTTTCAGCATCATTTATTGAAAAAGCTGTTCCTCCTCAATCGGGTTGCTTTTGCTCCTTTGTTGAAGATTAATGGAGCATATTTGTACAGATTTATTTCTATTGATTCGTGTCTGTCCTTCTGCCAATACCACAATGTCTTGATTACTGTAGCTATAGAGCAAGTTTCAACATTGGGAAGAATGATTTCTTTCACTGAATACTTTTCAGCCTTGTTCTGGCTATTCCTGTCAATTTTACCACACTTTTGTCTACATCTACAAAAAACTTGTTGAAATTTTAATAGGAATGTTGTTAAACCTACATATCAATTTAGGGCGAATTGACTTCTTTACTATGTTTAGTCTTCCAATACTGGTACGCTGCTTTTCATAAAGCATTTAGGTATGCTGAGTTTTTCCATTAGCGTTTCATAATTTGCATTGTATATGTCCTGTACGTTTTGTCATATTTATACCTATGTATTTAATTGTTTCAGTAATATTGCATGTTTATATGTGCTTCCACTTGTTCATTGTTAGCACATAGACATATAATTAATTTTTGTGGGTTTATCTTATATCTTATGATCTCACTTAACTCCCTTGTTAGTTCTATGAGTTTTTGTTGTTATTATTGTAAATGTCTTAGTATCTTCTATGTAGTCATGCAGTTTGCAAATAGAAATAGTTTTATTTCTTCTTTTCGGTTTTGCATGCTCTTAATTTTTCATGCCTAACCACAGTGAAGAAAACTCTTAGAAAATTGTTTAATGTGTGTGGTGACAAAGGATTCTTCCTGATACCAGAGGTAAAGCATTCAGTCTTTTACTATTATGATGTTATCTGTAGACTTCTACAAATACTCTGAGTTCGAGGAATGTCACTTCATTATTAATATAATTAGAGTTTTTATTGTGACTGAGTTTGAATTTCTCAAAATATTTTTTTTTTCTGTATCAGTTGATAAAATCATGATTTTTCATCTGGAGTTTATTCATATGATGAATTGCACCGATTGATTTTTTTTTTTTAATATTGAACCAGCCTTGTATATATGGAATATATCCCACTTGTTAGAAGACTATATAAGCATTGCTAGATTGTAAAAACTGTATTGAGGATTTTGCATCCATGTTTATGAGAGATATTGGGAGCATGCATGTGCGTGTGCATGCAGGGTGTGCAGGCACAAACTGTTCGGTTTTGATAACAGGGTAATCCTGACCTCACAAAACCAGTTGGGAAAGATTCCCTTTTCTTCTTTTTCCTGGAACAGATTGTGTAAAATGTTAACTCTTTTTCAAATATTTTGTAAAATTCTACAGTGAAATCATTTGGACCTGAAGAAATGGGAAAAGGGATTTTAATTACAGATTAAATTTATTTGATGGTTATAGGTCTAGTCAGATTACCTTTTCATCTTGACTAAATTTAGGTAATTTGTGCAGTTTTTTTAATGAATTGGTCTGTTTCTTCTAACTTGTCAAATTAGAGTTTAAATTTGTTCATAGTATTCCTTACTACCCTTTAAAAGATTTTTTTAAGCTTATTTATTATGTGAAAGAGAGAGACAGTGCAGGTGGGGGAGGGGCAGAGAGAGAAGGAGAGAGAGAGAATCCCAAGCAAGCTTTGCGCTGAGAGCGCAGAGTCTGACACGGGGTTCAACCTCACAAAACCGTGAGATCATGACCTGAGCTGAAACCAAGAGTCAGAGGCTTAACAGACTGAGCCACCCAGGTGCCCCTTACCCTTTTAATGGCAGGATCTGTTATGGTATACCAGGTTTTATTTTGATATTGTTGATTTTTGTCTCCATTTTTATCCTTGTAAGTATTGTTATCGTTTTATATATTTTTTTAATTTTAGACAAAATTTTGCCTCATTGATTTTTCCTGTTGTTTTCCTGTTTTCAATTGCATTCATTTCTTTTTTTTTTTTTCCTTCCTCTTCTTTTGGGTGTATTTAGTTCTAATCTTGAGACAGAAGCTTACATTGTTGCTTTGTGGCTCTATTAATGTTGATTCAAACTTGATGGCTCAATGTTATTCAGTCCTTCCATATCCTTGCCGTTGTTCTCCCTAGAAGTTCTATAATTACTGACAGTGGAGTATTGAAGTCCCCAACTGTGGATGGAGATTTGCTTATGTCTCCTTTCAAAACTATAGTGTTTGTATCATAAATATTGAATCTCTGTTGTTGGTACATATGCATTTAGCATTATATGTCATTGGTGAATTAATCTGTTTTATTATGATGCAACATCATGTTTCATCCTTTTATCTGAACTCTTATCTGAAATCTTCTTTAATTGATATAAGTACAGCCACACTTACTTTTTATAGTTAATATTTGCATTATATATCTTTTTCCACCCTTTTGTTTTCAAACTATCTATGACATGGGTGTCTGAGTCTTGAATTTCTCATATGCAGTGTATATTTAGTTCATGTTTTTTAATCCAATCTCTTTAAACTTTTTCAGGCCATTACATTTGAGGTAATTATTGATATGTTAGACATACATCTGCCATTTTATTACTTTTGCTTAATCTTTCTGTTGCTCATACCTCTGTTTTCTTCCTTGCTTCTGTTACTTGAACATTTTATGAAATTTATTTTTATTTATTTTCAATGATTTTGAGCACGGTGTTTTATAGAGTTTTTAATGTTTACCTTAGATATTGCCATATACAAATTTAAAATACCAAAACTTACCAGTGTCCATGTTTTATCACTACGTGTGAAGTATCGAAACTTTATTTACATTAGGTTCCCTTATATCACCACTCATTAAGTATAATTGCCTTAAGTCTTTTCTCTACATTGAGCACTGCATCAGATGATGTTACAATTTTTGTTTCAAACTTAAAATATCATTAAGGAAATCATAAACAGAAAATCTATTATGTTTACTTCTACTTTTACACATTTAATTATTCTATTTTTCTGCATGATTTTCCAAGATGTTTTTTTTGTTTTGTTTTTTTGGGGGGAAATCTTCCTTCAGTTATTCTTTAAGGATCAGTCAGTTATCAACAAGTTCTCTTGGCTTTTCTTCATCTGAGAATTTCCTCATTTCTCTTAAATCTTGAAGGAAATTTTTGTTGGTATAGGACTTGGAATTTATAGCTCTTTCTTATAAGCACTTTAAAAATGTTATGTCACTTCTTCTGGCCACCATGGTTTAAGAGGAGAAATTTTCCATCATTTAAATTGTTTTCACCTATAAGAAAAGCAGTTGCTTTTAGAATATTTTTTCTTTGTCCCCAGTTTACAGAAATTTAAACATGATGTATCATGGCATGATTTTTTTAGTTTATCTTGAAATACTCTCAGCATATTAGATCTGTGGGTGTATGTCTAATGCCGTGTTTGGGGATTTTTAAGTGATTATTTGATTAAATGCTTTTTTCAGCCATGAATTTGTACTCCTTCAACTCTGATGATACAAATTTTAGATATTATTATTATTATTAAGTTATTTCACATGTTATCAATTTTTCTTCATTGATTTTCTCTCTATGGTTGATTAAGTAAATATTATTGATCTATCTTCAGGTTTACTGCTTCTATTATCTGTTACCTTGACTGTAGTATCTTGTCCAACCAGCATGTTTTTTTTAATTTTAGTTTAATTTTCAGTTTTATGATTTCCATTTGGTTCTTTTATATATTTGCTGAGTTTTTCCATCTGTTTCAAGAGATTTTCTACTTGATTATTGAAGTTTATTTATGATGGCATCTTTAAAATCCTTGTCAGACAAAGGGCTAGTATCCAAAATCTATAAAGAGCTCACCAAACTCCACACCCGAAAAACAAATAACCCAGTGAAGAAATGGGCAGAAAACATGAATAGACACTTCTCTAATGAAGACATCTGGATGGCCAACAGGCACATGAAAAGATGCTCAACATCACTCCTCATCAGGGAAATACAAATCAAAACCACACTCAGATATCACCTCACACCAGTCAGAGTGGCCGAAATGAACAAATCAGGAGACTATAGATGCTGGAGAGGATGGGAAGAAACGGGAACCCTCTTGCACTGTTGATGGGAATGCAAACTGGTGCAGCCACTCTGGAAAACAGTGTGGAGGTTCCTCAAAAAATTAAAAATAGACCTACCCTATGACCCAGCAGTAGCACTGTTAAGAATTTATTCAAGGGATACAGGAGTACTGATGCATAGGGGCACTTGTACCCCAATGTTTATAGCAGCACTCTCAACAATAGTCAAATTATGGAAAGAGCTTAATTGTCCATCAACTGATGAATGGATAAAGAAATTGTGGTTTATATACACAATGGAGTACTACGTGGCAATGAGAAAGAATGAAATACGGCCCTTTGTAGCAACGTGGATGGAACTGGAGAGTGTTATGCTAAGTGAAATAAGCCATACAGAGAAAGACAGATACCATATGTGTTCACTCTTATGTGGATCCTGAGAAACTTAAGAGAAACCCATGGGGGAGGGGAAGGGAAAAAAAAGAGGTTAGAGTGGGAGAGAGCCAAATCATAAGAGACTCTTAAAAACTGAAGACAAACTGAGGGTTGATGGGAGGTGGGAGGGAGGGGGGGTGGGTGATGGGTATTGAGGAGGTCACCTTTTGGGATGAGCACTGGGTGTTGTATGGAAACCAATTTGACAATAAATTTCATATATTGGAAAAAAAGAAGAAAATGAATAAATAAAAAGTTTTCAAGTAAAAAAAATAAATAAAATAAATAAAATCCTTGTCAGATAATGTCAACGTCTGGTTCTTTTTGGGACTAGCACCATTTGATTATCTTTTCTCATTCCACTTGTGGTTTACCAGTTCTTTCTATGACATGTTATTTTTTTATTGTGTTCTCTACATTTTGTTTATTATATTATATATTATTATATGGGTCCTATTTAAATCTTCAAGTTTAGTAGATAATTGCCCAATTTGTTTCTCTCTTCTTTATTCTTCAACTGTGACTGGTTCTCCCCCTCATTCCCTGCTAACGCCATCTGCAGTGGTGGAAGGCACATCTCTGGGCATTCAACAGTCCCTACAACATTCTGGGCAAAGGAAGGGCAGAAGCCACTGGGCATGAGTTGTCTTATGCCCCTGAGTGTAGGGCTTCTTTGATGCTGTCACTGTGGATAGACTGGTCCTTCTGCCAGTAAACTGGTTGTGTGGTATTGACTGGGATGACCAGGGCTTGGCTGATGCTGGTGTGGATTTGACACTTGAGTCTAAGTTGTGGAATGAAGGGAGATGGTGAGACTAGTTCAGACCACCCACTGGAACTCCCTTTGTGAAACAGGAGTGGGATTCCACACTTGGTCCTGCTTGGGCTTCTCTTTTCCCAATCCTGTGGACATGGAGAGAAGGCGTTTCATTTGTCTTTTCTTGGGGGTAGGGGAGGATGTTGGCTTTAAAGCCTGCATGATGCCCAATTCAAGAGCACATGGGAGATAAAAATTAAGTACTGGTAACTCACAAAGCACTGGTACTCAAACCCTAAAGTCCCTAACCTTTTATTTTCTTCTCTCTAGTCTTCAGAACTATCTCATTGTTTGTTATATAACTTGCAAGGAATTTAGTTGTATTTGTAGGGAAGTACAGACAAGACCACCCATCAGAAAAAGTAAATCTGTGCCATCTTGTTCTGGAACTGGGCAGGAATGTCTTTTGCCTTTTATAAAGTTGAATAAAATATGACCTAGTGTGGGGAAATGAGTGACAATCCCATTTAATCGCTGGACTCAAATGCAAAGCATATGTATTCTCCATTTCTTGAGAAAAGGCAAGAGGAAGGCTACCTATCTGTAATAATGACCAAAATATTTCTCCAACATTTCCTTGCAACGTCTGGAATTATAAAATAATTTTTCCCTTAAACTGATATCTGGGTCTCTTAAGTTATCTTTCTTAATGGTGAAAGATGTTTGCAAACTTTAGTCATTAACATTTTGGTGAAATTAGTTTATTTGGCCATGACAGTCACTTCCAGTTAGAGTCTATGAGGTTGAATGAAAAGAGAAAGGCTAATACTTCATGGGGCCCCACACTGTGGATCCCTGGAAGACAAAAAGGCAAAAGACAGCTGTAAGAACCAGAAAGGGTGGCTTGGGGGAAGGAAGGGTGTTGGAAGAAGACAACTGAGTCTGATGCTACAAAGTCTCAGGTTCAATTGCTTAAGGTAGTACAAAGGACTGTCCCCATTCACCCAGAGAATACCTCACTTACCACTCTCTCTACCTAGCCCAGCTTTACCTTCTTGGTGATTCTGTTATTTGGTAATTGAGTTGGTTTAAGTGTCTGTGCTGTTTCCCCATTGGCATATAATCCCTATGTGTATAGTGTCCTTTTCTGTCTACTGTACCCTTGGCACCGAGAAATTTGCCTCAAACACAGAAGCTGAGCTCAATGCCAACTCCAGGAAAATCAACACTCAACTATCATGGGACAGCATCCAGGTTCAGTTAAAACTGTGAAAATGTGGGGGAAAGATGAATAATTACTCAATCAAGTGGGGCTGAGCACAAGGGCCTAACTGCTGCAAGAGGGGGAACAAGCCTGGGGACAGTGAGAAGCGCACCCTCCATCCCAGCATTTCCATCAGCACTAGCCCTGAGGCTGAGAGGAGTACTTGAAGATGGAGTAAGGGTCTGGGGGTTGTCTGGATCTATTTATTAAGGAATTAGGTCATCTTTGATAACCTAGACAACATCAGTTAAGTAAGATATGAGAATAAACATCAGCATGTCTAAAATAAGAGTGCTAGACACTGAAGTAGACTTCCATTACTGATGAATTCTCAGTTATTAATATTAGCATTTCGCAAGTGAGACATCTATATTTTGAAGGAAGCTTCCCCAAGATCACACCATCTCTGTGTTGGCATGAAGATTTTGAACCAGCTCACCCTGACTACAAAGTGGAGTCTCTGAACTACATGTTCCCACTCTCCTACTGTTCACACCTCAGAACATATGGTCAAGGAAGATGTAGATCAATAAAATTAAATATAAGTACATTTAAAAGTATTGGAAGGGATGACTGAAGAGCAGGAAAAGGCAGTGTTTATTAAACAGGAATATTTTAATAAAAGCTAAATAATTCTGGGGCGCCTGGGTGGCACAGTCGGTTAAGCGTCTGACTTCAGCCAGGTCACGATCTCGCGGTCCGTGAGTTTGAGCCCCGCGTCAGGCTCTGGGCTGATGGCTCGGAGCCTGGAGCCTGTTTCCGATTCTGTGTCTCCCTCTCTCTCTGCCCCTCCCCCGTTCATGCTCTGTCTCTCTCTGTCCCAAAAATAAATAAAAAACGTTGAAAAAAAAAAGCCAAATAATTTTGAATTATTATTTGAATTTTAAAATTCAAGTGCACATATATTTTCATTGAATGAAAAAGATAACAGTGGGATTAAGTATAGTAGTACTAGAAAGATTTGAAGACACTGGCCAGAATTCAGTGCAGAGTAGTAAGACAGAAAACATTAAAAATAATTCATGTTCAGTGTGCCTGGGTGGCTCAGTCAATTAAGCATCTGACTCTTGATTTTGGCTCAGGTCTTGATCTCACCATTGTGAGATTGAGCCCCATACCAGGCTCCACACTGTGTGAAACCTGCTTAAGATTTTCTCTCTCTCTCCCTCTCTCTCTCTCTCTCTCTCCCCTTCTCCCTCTGCCCCTCCCCACTTGTGCTCTTTCTCAAAAAAAAAAAAAATGATGTTAATCCAGAGATGAACTTGTAATGAGCTTGGAAATCATCACTACCATCCTTACCAGAAAAAAAGCTAGGTAAACTTGAACCCATCAGAAAACTGAGGTCACAAGGCAAACAACCACCCTGAAATCTGGAGAGACAGACACATCCAGAGATTTCCAGCACCCAAGAGTTGCTTACCTGGAGTTGTTTACATGGTTTAAGCCTCTGAAGTCACAAACCTGTAGAAATAAATGGTCATTTTGAGAACTTACTGGAGGTTGAATGTGGACTAATTGAATGGGAAACTCCAGGGAAGCTTCTGTATTAGGGGCTCTCACACCTCCATGACTCTTTCTTTTATAAGGTTCTTATGATAAGGATCTGTGAAAAATACACTGGAAGGGGAATGGAAATATTAATTGTCAAACATACCCACAACCTTCTTCTTCCCCTTAGTCTCCAGGGGGAATGACTTTACCAGGGCACAATTCTGAAGCCCTATCCAATCTGGGAATGGTATTCTTCCTGAGTCCAATTTCCTTTGGCCTCCCTATCTCACATAAGAAGAAATAAAACAAAGTCAGCTGGGCACAAGCATGATGCAGTCAAGGAAAGGAATCAGAGGGAAGGGGAAGTGGGAGAAAGTTGTGTCAAGACTACTGCCTGAGAAAAAGCCACTGAATTACAAGCCTTCATCAAAAGATTCTAAAATGCTCCCATACCCAAACCCTTTCCCCACACCAATTCTCCAAAATTACAGTGGATTACATTGGAAAGAGCTACAAGACAACTTTTCTTTGAGGGGTAGTTTATAGGGAAGCCTCAAACCAAGATAAGGGATGAAAATTTGAAGACACTAGCGCTGACAACTACAACAAGAATTAAATACATCTCACCTCCTAGAAATAACAGCAGAGGGAGCCTGAGTTGCTCAGTCAGTTAAGTGTCTGACTCTTAGTTTTGGCTCAAGTCATGATCTTCTGGGATCAATCCCTGCATTTGGCTCTGTGCTGATAGCACGAAGACTGTTTGGGGTTCTCTGACTCTCCCTGTCTCTGAACCTCCCCTGCTCTCTCTCCCTCTCTCAAAATAAATAAAATTTAAAAAAATAGCACGAATTCTCACACTAAAGACCTGCTATCTCAGCACCAGTTACCTGTCTGCTTGCAACAAAAAAAATCACAAAGCATGCAAAAACATAAGAACAAACAGTTTTTGACAAAGAGACAAAGAAAGTATAAAAGCCATATTCATATGGGACACAGATGTTGAAATTAGCAGGCAGGGAATGTAAAAGAATTAACATGTTAAGGACTCTAATGCATAAAGTACAAAATTTGCAAAATCAGATATGAATTGTCACCAGAGAAACGGAAACTATAAAAAATAATCAAAAGAAAATCATTGGCATCAAAATCACAGAAAAAAAATAATGAAGAATACCTTTTACAGGCTCATCAGTAGGCTCAGCACAAAGAATCAGTAATTTTTAAGAAAAGTTAATAGCAACTTTCCAACCTAAATGCAATGACAAAAAAATTTTTTAAATATAATAGCTCTAAGAGATCCAAAAAGTCAGGGAAGTTATTAAAAAGTGTAACGTTCATGTAATTGAAATACCAGATAGAGAAGAGAGAGGATGCCATAAGAAATACTTGAAATAACAGTGACTAAGAATTTTCCAAAATTAATGACAGGCCAAAAAACATGGAGCTCAGAGAACAATAACAACACAGAGAGAATCTTGAGTGAAATCTGAAAAAAAAAAAACTTACACAGAAATGAGGATAAAAATTATATTAGACTTCTCATAAGGAACCACATAAACAAGAAAAGAGTGGAGTTGTAAAATATTAAGGAGTGCACTTGCTGTGATGAGCATTGGGTGTTGTATGGAGGTGTTGAATCACTATATTGTGCACCTGAAACTAATATTATGCTGTGTGTTAACTAACTGGAATTGAAATAAAAACTTTCAAAAATAAATAAATAAATAAATAAATAAAATGCAAGGGGAAAATGTCATCCTAGAATTCTATATCCATGAAATTATATTTCAAAAGTGAAGGAGAAATATTTCCTTAGCAAATTATAACTGAAAAAAAATCGTAGACAGCAAATGTTCTCCGGGGGAAAAAAAATGTTAAAATAATCTTTTCAAGCAAAAGAAAAAAATAACACAGACCAGAAATCTGGATCTACATAAAGCGAAGATGAGCATCAGTGAAGGAATAAAGGTAAAATAAAATAATTTATTGTTTGTATTCTTAATTGATCTGAAAGATAATTCAATCTTAAAATAATAATAATAATAATGGATGATTATAGTATATAAATAAGTGAATTCAATGACAGCAACATTCCAAGAGATGGGTGGGGGAAATTATAAATATAAGGTGACTAGAGTAAATGTTAAGTAGTATAGTACTATTTGAGGGTAGATTTATATTAGTTAAAAATGTATAAAGTAAGCTCTAAAACAATCACTATTTTTAAGTATAAGTAATATGATGAGAAGAGATAAAGTAGAGTCATATAAAATGCTCAATTAAAACAAAAGGCAGAAAATGAGAGGAAAAAAGAAACAAAGAAAAAATGCAATAGACAGAAAGTAGTTGCAAGATGGAAGATATTAGTCTAGTTATATCAATAATCATTTAAAATGTGAATTACCTAAGCACACCAAGTAAAACACAGAGATTGTCAGAGTGGGTTAAAACAACAACAATAACAACACCCAATTATATGTTGACTCTAAGAATCCCATTTTAAACATAAGGACACAGGTTAAAAATAAAGAGATAAAGTAACATATGCCCTGTTAGCACTAATCAAGAGAAAGCTGCAATAGCTATATTAATTCAAGAGAAAGTGGACTGCAGAACAATGAGGCTTAGTAGAGTTAAAGGAAGGACATTATTTAATTATAAAGGGGTCAATTCTCTAAGAAAAAAAAGCAATCCTAAATCTGTGAGCATCTAACAATAACAAAAAAAAAGTATAAAATTTTTGAACAATCACTGATTAGAAATGAAAGGAGAAAAAATAAATCCACTGTAATAGTTAATGATTTCAACATGCTTCTGTCAATAATTTACAGGTTAAGCAGGCAGGAAAAAAAAATGTGTAGCTGAATAGCACTGTGAATCAAGTTAATCTAGTGGACACATACAGAATAGTCCATACATCTGTAGAAAAATACATATTCTTGTCAAGCTAATATGAAACATTTATGGCCATATTCTGGACCATAAAAACACACACAAATTTAAAGTAATAGAAATAATAAAAAGTATGTTCTTAGATGAAATGGAAAAAAAAATAGAAATCAATAGCAGAAAGATAGCTGGAAATTTCCCCAGTGCTTGGAGATTATACAACACATCTCAAACATTAAATAGCAAAAAAAAATTGTTTTAATTCAAGAGAAATTAAAAATTTTGAATGAAATAAAATGAAAATGCAATTTATCAAAGTGGGGAAACAGCTAAAGCAATATTTAGAGTAAACTTTGTACAATTAAATGCATATATTTTTTAAAAAGAAAAATCTAAGGGCCCAGTTTGGCTCAGTAGGTTAAGAATCCAACCCTTTATTTTGGCTCAGGTCATGATCTCATGGTTCCTGGGATTGAGCCCCACATCGGGTTCTGCATTGACAGTGCAGAGCCTGCTTGGGATTCTCACTTTGCCCCCATATAAATGAATGAATGAATGAATAAATAAATAAATAAATATTTAAAAAGAGAAAGATCTAACATAAACTACCTGAGCTTCTACCTTAAGAAATTAGAGAAAAAATAAACAAAATAAGCTGAAACACGCAGAAGAATGTAAATAATAAAAATTAGAAGGAATTCAATATAGTTGAAAACAGAAAAACAGAAAACCAACAGGATCAAAAGCTAGGTCTTTAAAATAAACGATAAATTAAAAAATCGTCCTATCCATCTAACCAAAAAAGAAATACACTTGAAGTATAAGTTAACGGTATCAGAAATGAAAGTGATCCAACTACTGCTGATCCTAAAAAAAAAAAAAAAAAAAAAAGATAAATGAATACTGTGAACAACTTTATGCCTCCAAAGTTGACAACTTAGATGAAATGAATCAATTCTAGAAAGAATGAAATGAGAAAAACCCACTCTGGGAGAGAGAAATAACTTGAATAACACCATACCTACCAAAGAAATGGAATTAATAATTAAAAGCTTACAAGGCCCATGGAGTTCCTTTGAGGAATGCTACCAGATATTAGAAGGAAAATTAATATCAATTCTCCAAAGTTTTTTTTTTACGTAATAGAAGGAGGAGGAACACACTCCAATTCAATTTTTTGAAAATGGAATTTATATAAAAACAAAGCAGCTAAACAAATTAAAACTATGATATTAAGAAAATACTAGTAAATCAAATCCAGTGAGATACAAAAATCATAATACATCATGACCAAATATGGTTCATTCCAGGAATATAACCTATTTAACACTTGAACATCAAAAAACAGTCTAATACATTACATTAGCAGACTGAATAAGAAATGAACATATTATCCTATTAATAGATGCAGGAAAGTCTTCAACATAATTCAACATGCATTCATCATCATCATCATCATCATCCACTCTCAAAACCTTAGGATTAGGAAGGCTCTTCCTGCAATCTCTATCAAAATAACACCAGCAGGCCTAAGCAGGTAAGATGATGGCGTAGGAGGACGCTGGGCTCACCACATCCTGCTGATGACTTATATTCCACCCACATCTGCCTAAATAACCCAAAACACTGCCAGAAGACTACAAGAATGGACTCTCTGGAGCCAAGCATAGACAAGAGGCCCACAGAAGAGGTAGGAAGGGCGGAGAGGCGGTGCTCACTACACGGACTGGCGGGAAGGAGCTGGGATGGTGAAGGGGCTGCCCACCTGGCAAGGCAGAGGCCCTGAATCTGACTTGCAAAGCAGAGGGGCTGGAGGGAATGAGTTCTGACAGTCAGCAGAACTTAACTTGGAATGTTATAAGTCAACAGCACTGCTAAGAGAGCGGGAGGGCTAGAGAACAACAGGAGGGAGAGTTGTTGAGCCCCAGAGGAGAGAGCTAAGCTCCTCAGGGAACAAAGGTGCTGGGAAGCACCATCTCCCTTGCCCATCCCCCAGCCAAAATCCCAAAGGGAACCAGTTCCCATCACGGAACTTGCTTGCACCACGCAAACACCCAAGCTGTGCTTCTGTGGATCCATCCCTCTGACAGGTCTGCCTTCCTCCCAGTGCCACAGGGCCCCTCCCGCAAAGTCAAAACGAGTTGAGGCTGCCCCTCTTGCCACTGTACACCTTGCGGATCCACCCTGGTTAATATACCAGATCCCATAGAAGCAGCACCACAATCCTGGCAGTGTGCAAGTAGCCCAGACAGGGGCCACACCACTCCACAGTGAGTCCTGCCCCTGGGAAAGGGGAAGATAAGGTACACACCAGTCTGACTGGGCCACAGCGGTGGGATGGGGGCAGACATCAGTTCTGACTGTGGCCCGACCACCAACACATGTTACTCCAGACAGCACAGGGAAGTGCCCTGCAGTTCCATGCCACTCCATAGACTATCCAAAATGACAAAATGGAAGAATTCTCCTCAAAACAAACTCCAGGAAGTAGCGACAGCTAACAAACTGATCAAAAATGATTTAGGCAATATAACAGAAAATGAATTTAAAATAATAGTCATAAAATTAATCGCTGGGCTTGAAAAAAGTATACAGGACAGCAGAAAATCTATTGCTACATAGATCAATGGACTCAGAAACAGTCAGGAGGAGCTAAAAATGCTACAAATGAGCCGCAAAATAAAATGGAGGCCATCACAGCTCGGATTGAAGAGGCAGAGGAGAGAATAGGTGAATTAGAAGATAAAATTATGGAAAAAGAAGCTGAGAAAAAGAGAGATAAAAAAATCCAAGAGTATGAGGGGAGAATTAGAGAACTAAGTGATGCAATGAAACGTAATAGTATCCATATAATAGGGATTCCAGACGAGAGACAGAAAGAGAGAGAGAAAGGGTCTGAAGGTGTACTTGAACAAATCATAGCTGAGAACTTCCCTGATCAGGGGAAGGAAAAAAGCATTGAAATCCAAGAGGTACACAGAACTCCCTTCAGACATAACTTGAATTGATCTTCTCCATGACATATCATAGGGAAACTTGCAAAATACAAGGATAAAGAGAAAATTCTGAAAGCAGATATGGATAAACATGCTCTAACATATAAAGGGAGACTGATAAGACTCGTGAGGGATCTATATACCGAAACTTGGCAGGCCACAAAGGAATGGCAGGAAATTTTCAATGTGATGAACAGAAAAAATATGCAGCCAAGAATCCTTTATCCAGCAAGCCTGTCATTTAGAATAGAAGAGATAAAGGTCTTCCCAAACAAGCAAAAACGGAAGGAATTCATCACCATTAAACCAACCCTACCAGAGATCCTAAGAGGGATCCTGTGAGACAAAGTACCAGAGATATCACTACAAGCATGAAACCTACAGACATCACAATGACTCTAAACCCATATCTTTCTATAATAACACTGAATGTAAATGGACTAAATGTTCCAACCAAAAGACATAGGGTATCAGAATGGATAAAAAAAAAAGACCCATCTATTTACTGTCTACAAGACACTCATTTTAGACCTGAGGACACCTTCAGATTGAAAGTGAGGGGATGGAGAACTATCTACCATGCTACTATAAGTCAAAAGAAAGCTGGAGTAGCCATACTTATATCAGACAAACTAGTCTTTCAATTCAAGGCTGTAACAAGAGACGAAGAAGGACATTATATAACAATCACAGGGTCTATCCATCAGGAAGAGGTAACAATTATAAATGTTTATGCGCCAAATATGGGAACCCCCATATACATAAAACAATTAATCACAAACATAAGCAACCTGATTGAAGAGAATATGGTAATTGCAGGGGACTTTAATACTCCACTTAGAAAAATGGATAGATCATCTAGACACAGGATCAATAAAGAAACAAGGGCCCTGAATGATACATTGGATCAGATGGACTTGACAGATATATTTAGAACTCTGCATCCCAAAGCAACAGAATATACTTTCTTCTTGAGTGCACATGGAACATTCTCCAAGATAGATCACATACTGGGTAACAAAACAGCCCTACATAAGTATACAATAATTGAGATCATACCATGCATGCTTTCAGACCACAATGATATGAAGCTTGAAATAAACCACAGGAAAAAGCCTGGAAAAACTCCAAAAGCACAGAGGTTAAAGAACACACTACTAAAGAATGAATCAGGCAATTAGAGAAGAAATTAAAAAATATATGGAAACAAATGAAGATGAAAATACAACAATCCAAAGGCTTTGGGATGCAGTGAAGGCAGTCCTGAGAGGTAAATACACTGCAATCCAAGCTTATCTCAAGAAACAAGAAAAATCCCCAATACATAATCTAACAGCACACCTAAAGGAAATAGAAGCAGAACAGCAAAGGCAGCCTAAACCCAGCAGAAGAAGAGAAATAATAAAGATCAGAGCAGAAATAAACAATATAGAATCTAAAAAAACTGT
>NW_024412395.1:1339327-1352105 GCF_014898765.1 Herpailurus yagouaroundi | reverse complement strand
GGGAGATGACCCAAATAGATAAAATCATGAATGAAAATGGAATTATTACAACCAATCCCTCAGAGATACAAGCAATTATCAGGGAATACTATGAAAAATTATATGCCAACAAACTGGACAACCTGGAAGAAATGGACAAATTCCTAAACACCCACACCCTTCCACAACTCAATCAGGAGGAAATAGAAAGCTTGAAGAGACCCATAACCAGCGAAGAAATTGAATCAGTCATCAAAAATCTCCCAACAAAAAAGAGTCCAGGAGCAGATGGCTTCCCAGGGGAGTCTACCAGACATTTAAAGCAGAGATAATACCTATCCTTCTCAAGCTATTCCAGAAAATAGAAAGGGAAGGAAAACTTCCAGACTTATTCTATGAGGCCAGTATTACTTTGATTCCTAAACCAGACAGAGACCCAGTAAAAAAAAAAAAAGAACTACAGGGCAATATCCCTGATGAATATGGATGCAAAAATTCTCAATAAGATACTAGCAAATCGAATTCAACAGCATATAAATAGAATTAGACACCATGATCAAGTAGGATTCATTCCTGGGATGCAGGGCTGGTTCAACATTCGAAAATCAATCAATGTGATACATCACATTAATAAAAGAAGAGATAAGAACCATATGATCCTGTCAATCAATGCAGAAAAAGCATTTGACCAAATTCAGAATCGTTTCATAATAAAAACCCTCGAGAAGGTCGGGACAGAAGGAACATACTTAAACATCATAAAAGCCATTTATGAAAAGCCCACAGCTTATATCATCCTCAATGGGGAAAAACTGAGATTTCTCCCTGAGATGAGGAACACGACAGGGATGCCCACTCTCACTGCTGTTGTTTAACATAGTGTTGGAAGTGCTAGCATCGGCAATCAGACAACAAAAGAAGTCAAAGGCATCAAAATTGGCAAAAATGAAGTCAAGCTTTCGCTTTTTGCAGATGACATGATATTATACCTGGAAAACCCAATAGCTACACCAAAAGTCTGCTAGAACTAATACATGAATTCAGCAAAGTCGCAGCATAGAAAATCAATGTACAGAAATCAGTTGCATTCTTATACACTAACAATGAAGCAACAGAAAGACAAATAAAGAAACTGATCCCATTCACAATTGCACCAAGAAGCATAAAATACCTAGGAATAAACCTGACCAAACTGTAAAAGATCTGTATGGTGAAAACTATAGAAAGCTTATGAAGGAAATTAAAGAAGATATAAAGAAATGGAAAACATTCCATGCTCATGGTTTGGAAGAATAAATATTGTTAAAATGTCATTGCTTCCCAGAGCTAGCTACACATTCAATGCAATCCCAATCAAAATTGCACCAGAATTCTTCTCAAAGCTAGAACAAGCCATCCTAAAATTCATATGGAACCACAAAAGGCCCTGAATAGCCAAAATAATTTTGAAGAAGAAGACCAAAGCAGGAGGCATCACAATACCAGACTTTGGCCTTACTACAAAGCTGTAATCATCAAGAAAGCATGGTACTGGCACAAAAACAGACACATAGACCAATGGAATAGAATGGCAAACCCCAGAACTAGACCCACAAAAGTATGGCCAACTAATCTTAGACAAAGCAGGAAAGAACATCCAATGGAAAAAAGACAGTCTCTTTAACAAATGGTGCTGGGAGAACTGGACAGCAACACGCAGAAGGATGAAACTAGACCACTTTCTTACACCATACACAAAAACAAACTCAAAATGGATAAAGGACCTGAATGTGAGACAGGAAACCATCCAAACCCTAGAAGAGAAAGCAGGAAAAAAACCTCTCCGACCTCAGTCTCAGCAATTTCTTACTTGACACATCCCCAAAGGCAAGGGAATTAAAAGCAAAAATGAAATATTGGGACCTCATGAAGATAAAAAGCTTCTGCACAGCAAAGGAAACAACCAACAAAACTAAAAGGCAACCAACGGAATGGGAAAAGATATTTGCAAATGACATATCAGACAAAGGGTTAGTATCCAAAATCTATAAAGAGCTCACCAAACTCCACACCCGAAAAACAAATAACCCAGTGAAGAAATGGGCAGAAAACATGAATAGACACTTCTCTAATGAAGACATCCAGATGACCAACAGGCACATGAAAAGATGCTCAACATCGCTCCTCATCAGGGAAATAGAAATCAAAACCACACTCAGATATCACCTCACGCCAGTCAGAGTGACCAAAATGAACAAATCGGGAGACTATGGATACTGGAGAGGATGTGGATAAACAAGAACTGTCTTGTACTGTTGGTGGGAATGCAAACTGGTGCAGCCGCTCTGGAAAGCAGTGTGGAGGTTCCTCAGAAAATTAAAAATAGACCTACCCTATGACCCAGAAATAGCACTGCTAGGAATTTACCCAAGGGATAGAGTAGTGCTGATGCATAGGGGCACTTGTACTCCAATGTTTATAGCAGCACTTTCAACAATTGCCAAATTATGGAAAGAGCCTAATAGTCCATCAACTGATGAATGGATGAAGAAATTGTGGTTTTTATACACAATGGAGTACTATGTGGCAATGAGAAAGAATGAAATATGGCCTCTTGTAGCAACGTGGATGGAACTGGAGATTGTTATGCTAAGTGAAAGAAGTCATACAGAGAAAGATACCATAGGGTTCACTCTTATGTGGATCCTGAGAAACTTAACAGAAGTCCTTGGGGCAGGGGAAGAAAAAAAAAGAAGCTAAAGTGGGAGAGAGCCAAAGCATGAGAGACTCTTAAAAACTGAAAACAAACTGAGGGTTGATGGGAGGTGGGAGGGCGGGGAGGGTGGGTGATGGGTATTGAGGAGGACACCTTTTTTGTTGAACCCTGGGTGTGTATGGAAACCAATTTGACAATAAATTTCATATCATATTGAAAAAAAAATAAAAGTAGGAACAGAAATAATAAAAAAAATAATAACCGCAGCATTTTTCAAAGAACTAGAACAAACAATCCTAAAATTAGTATGGAACCAGAAAAGACACAAAATAGCCAAAGCAAACTTGAAAAAGAAACCAAAGCAGAAGGCATCACAATCCCAGACTTCAAGCTGTAATCATCAGGACACTATGGTACTGGCACAAAAACACACACAGATCAATGGAACACAATAGAGAACCCAGAAATGGATCCACAAATGTATGAGCAACTAATCTTTGACAAAACAAGTGGTGCTAGGAAAACACACTGGATAGCGACATGCAGAAGAATGAACATGGACCACTTTCTTACACCATACACAAAAATAAACTCAAAATGGATGAAAGACCTCAATATAAGATAAGAAGCCATCAAAATCCTCGAGGAGAAAGAAAGCAAAAACCTCTTTGATTTTGGTCGCAGCAACTTCTTACTCAACACGTCTCTGGAGGCAAGGGAAGCAAAAGCAAAAAATGAACTATTGGGACCTCATAAAAACAAAAAGCTGCTGCACAGCGAAGGAAACAATCAGCAAAACTAAAAGGAAACTGATGGAATGGGAGAAGATATTTGCAAATGGCATAGCAGATAAAAGGTTAGTATCCCAAAACTATAAAGAACTTATCAAACCTAACACCCCCAAAACAAATAATCCAGGGAAGAAATGGGCAGAAAACATGAATAGACACTTTTCCAAATAAGTCTTCCAGATGGCTAACAGACAAATGAAAAAAATGCCCAACAACGCTCATCATCAGGGAAATACAAATCAAAACCATAATGAGATACCACCTCACACCTGTCAGAATGGCTAAAATTAACAACTCAGGCAACAACAGATGTGGACAAAGTGGAACCCTCTTGCACTGTTGGTGGGAATGCAAATTGGTGCAGCCACTCTGGAAAACAGTGTGAAGGTTCCTCAAAAAATTAAAAATAGATCTACCCTATGACCCAGCAATAGCACTGCTAGGAATCTACCCAAGGGATAAAGGAGTGCTGATGCATAGGGGCACTTGTACTCCAATGTTTATAGCAGCACTCTCAACAATAGCCAAATTATGGAAAGAGCCTAAATGTCCATCAACTGATGAACGGATGAAGAAGTTGTGGTTTATATACACAATGGAATACTTTGTGGCAATGAGAAAGAATGAAATATGGCCTTTTGTAGCAACGTGGATGGAACTGGAAAGTGTTATGCTAAGTGAAAGAAGTCATACAGAGAAAGACAGATACTATATGTTTTCATTCTTATGTGGATCCTAAGTAACTTAACAGAATACCATGGGGGAGGGGAAAAAAAGAAGTTAGATAGGGAGGGAGCCAAAACATAAGAGACCCTTAAGAACTGAGAACAAACTGAGGGTTAATGGGTGTTTGGAGGGAGGGGAGACTGGGTGATGGGTATTGAGGAGGGCACCTGTTGGGATGAGCACTGGGTGTTGTATGGAAACCAATTTGACAATAAATTTCATATTTAAATATTTAAAAAATAAATATAAAAACATAGACACCAAAAATAAATAAATTAATTAATTAATAAATAATAAACAACAAAATAAAACATATAGCTAACATCATACTTAAAAATGAGCAACTGAACAATTTTCTAAATAAGACAATGAAAATACAGCAATGTTGGGGCGCCTGGGTGGCGCAGTCGGTTAAGCGTCCGACTTCAGCCAGGTCACGATCTCATGGTCTGTGAGTTCGAGCCCCGCGTCAGGCTCTGGGCTGATGGCTCAGAGCCTGGAGCCTGTTTCCGATTCTGTGTCTCCCTCTCACTCTGCCCCTCCTCCGTTCATGCTCTGTCTCTCTCTGTGCCAAAAATAAATAAACGTTGAAAAAAAAGAAAATACAGCAATGTCCTCTCTCACCACACCAATTCAACATTGTCTTAGAAGTCCTGTACAGGTAATAAGCCAAGAAAAAGAAATAAGGGGAGAACAGTTTGAAAAGGAAGAAACAAATCAGCAATTTTTTTTTCCTGATGACATTATCGTCCATGTAGAAAACCACAGGGAATCTACAAAAAAACTCCCAAAAGTAATAAGTAAGTATAGAAAAATTGTAGGATACAAGGTCCATGTACAAAATGTAATAGCTTTCCCATATACCAGTATTAAACTATTGGAATTTGAAATCAAGGAAACAGTATCTTTTACAATAGTCCCAAGAAAGAAAGAAAGCAAAGAGAGAAAGAGAAGAAAGAAAGAAAGAAAGAAAGAAAGAAAGAAAGAAAGAAAGAAGAAAAAAGGGGAGAGAGAGAGGGATGGAGGGAGGAATGGAGAAAGGAAAAGAGACTGATATGTAAATCTAGCGAAATATACATGGAATCTACGTAGAGAAAACTAGAAATACCAATAAAATAAGCCTACACCTGAAATCTTATGCAAAAATAAAATCAAAATGGATTATAGACCTAAAGGTAAAATGTGAAAGTATAAAATGTCTTGAATAAAACCTGGGGAAAATCTATGTGACTTTGGGTTTGGTAATAAGCTTTTTAGATAAAACTCTTAAGAGCATGATCCATGAAATAATAAATAGGTAGGCTATACTTCATTAAAATTAAAACCTAATGCTCTGCAAAAAAAAAAAAAAAAGATGCTAAAGAAAGACAAGTAACTCCTCAGAGAAAATACTTAAAATCCACATATCTGCATAGTATCTGTATGATACCATACAGTACAATAGTGTATGATTCTGCATGATACCATGAGGGTAAATACATGACAATATATGTTTGCCAAAGCCCATAGAACTTACAACACAGAAAATGCACCTTATTGTATACAAATATTTAAAAGTAATTTAGGAGGTTGGGGTGTCCCAGGACAGAATACAGACACTGGCTAGAGAATCTAATTGTATTACAAATCTATGATACATTCTCACTGAAGGGAGTTTTAGAAAAAGTGTTTACCTAAGTAACTTAGGAATAAGTGGCCATTATAATATCAAAGGTAAAAAGAACAGTACATAAAGCACCCTACTCTAACTGGCAAAGTTGATTCCCCCTGGGCTACAGGTTAAAAATTTTGAAACTTCTACCACATTGTGGTGAAACCTCTAACCATATTGTGGTTTATGATAAGAAACATTATGATAAATATTTGGTCTTTGTGCCCATTTTTGGAATCAACCATGTGATTAGAGGGTTGGAACAGTTAGTCCCATGCTTGACTTCCCAGGACCTCCCAGCAGGGGGGAGGAGTTGGAGATTAAGTTCATTCACCAATGACCAATGATTTAATCAACATACACAGGTAATGAAGCCTTCATATAAACCAAAAGGACAATGTTCATAGAGCTTCTGGGTTGGTGAACATGTGGAGATTCTGAGAGTGGTGCCAGGAGAGGACATGGAAGCTACATGCCTTTCCACATACCTTGCTCTATGCATCTCTCCCATTTGTATGTTTCTGAGTCATATTCTTTTATAATAAACCAGCCACCTACCAAGTACAATGTTTCTCTGAGTTCTGTAGGGTGCTCTAACAATTTAATCAAACGCAAGGAGGGGTTAGTTGGCACCTCTAATCTATAGCTGTTGGGGTCCAGGTGTGACAACCTGGACTTGAATTTGGTGTCTGAAGTCAAACGGACGATCGTCGTGTAGGACTAAGCCCTTAACCTGAGGGATATGAGGCTATCTCTGGGTAGATAGTTGAATTCTATGATACCTAGCTGGTGTCTAGAGCGTTGGAAGCACACAGACACTGAAAATTGAGAACAGAACCATTTTACCATGTGTACTAAAATCAAAGTAAATGAGTAACAGAGGTGAGAGCTGGTTTTCTCACTGTTGATGTGAAGGTTACAAATAAGCAATGAGCTAAAGTAATCAGTGCGGTACTTGACTGAAGTTGAATATATCAGTGTCACCTTATATTTAGCTTGTTTTGGTTCATATGTGTGAAACTCAAATATTTATAGATATATGTAGATACATGAAATAGCATATGCACATATATTCCCTTGCTTTGTCAGCTGAGAGTACCTAGAAGCAACCACACTGCATAAGTATGAGCACATTCAGTGTCCAGATGTTTATTGTACTATTCTCTACTATAAGAAAATAGGACTCTTCAGATAAATGACTGATTTTAGGGCTGAAGCAGGGAATATGCAAAATATGCCTGAAACAACTTGTAGTGCCACAAGTTAAGAAAGTACTCAAAAAATGTAAATTCACATTGATGGGTATGTCAAAGGGGCACCAGAAGTCAATTGAAAGAACTACCAATGGCCAAAGCTGAAATATTTGAGTATCTTAATAAATAATGTACTATAATATTTTAGCCCAAAGTATAAAATAAATATCCATGAGTCCATACCCATATAAATAAGTTATTGAATAAATATGGAGGAGTGACCAATACCCTGTGCAGAAAATTTCTGAAAAATTGTATGTAGCTCTTTCTCCTCAAGTATGCAGAATATCATTCTTCCCCTTTTAAATCTAGGCTGTGAATAGTGGACTCCTAATAAAGACTCCAGTATGCAAAAAGGGAGGAAACAGTAACTTTAGAGTGGAAAAACCTAGCAAACACCTTTTCAGCCCAGTGGTCAAGGTTAACACCAGCAGTGATAAGTCATGTTGACAGGACAGACATTTGATATGATGTAACATAATTCTGTGCTCTTTCTCCGCAAAACTTGTAACTTTAGTCCAACTATGGCAAAAGCATCAGACAATTCCAATCAAGGGCATTCTATAATGTGTCCTACCTGTACTCGTTGGGAATATGGATAGGAAACATTTTGACAACTCAGTTAATGTGCCTGATATAACAGACATAAGTAAAGCCCAAGAAGTCAGAAAAACAGAAGGAAAGGAACCCCAAAGAAAGAAAATAGACCCCAAATAAGAAAAAAAAAATTAAAGGTATCTTCATACAGGGAAGATAGTTTAATAGTCATTTCATTATTTTATTCAAACATCTAATTTGTGGAGGGCACCTTTTGGGATGAGCACTGGGTATTGCATGGAAACCAATTTGACAATAAATTTCATATATTGGAAAAAAACAAACAAACACCTATTTGTGAAGGATCATTCTGTGCAGACGTATTCTGTACTATAGAAACGGGACAAGGAAAGCACACAGATACCTCTGCTTTCAAATTTTTGGCACACTGGATAGGAAGACAGATCATCACATCATCAAGTCTATGTGGTAGATCCACTGATGATAAGTACTATGGAGAAGAAGTAAGCAGGGAAGAGGAAATCATGTTGTTTTAAATCAAGTCTGCAGGGAACGAACTGAAAACTAATACCTGAACAAGGAAGGATAGACAGGAGGATCATCAGGGACAACATATTGTGGTGGGAGTGTGCTTTCAGTCTTTGAGGAGCAGTCTGGAGGCTTGAAAAGCAGTCTGCAAACCCACGGGTACCACTGTGACTGCTGTAGGGTATGTGAGGGGCCCCTATCTGTTTAAAATACATTCAGCTTTAAATAAAAGGGCTGGACTGCATCAGAGATGGTGAATATGTAACATTCTCCCCACCCCACCACCCCAGACAGTGCTAATTAATCACATTTCCTTTTCCAGATGTGCCCTCAAAATCCCATTGGCATCAAGTGCTGAAATCCACTGTCACCTATTGATCAGGGATGACAGAGTTCCTTTTGAAAATATGATGGCTTTACTGAAGGAAGACATAGATCTGTCATCCAGGAGTGCTTTGGGAAAACTGGGACACAGGAATAGGGGCTGAATTAGAACAGGGTAAGCGAGGAGGAAATCTGAGCATCATGTGTAGCAGATGCTTAGATGAGCAGCTGTGAGAGGTAGTGCAGCACACCCAAGACAGGCCTTCCCCACAGAACACTCTGAAGATGCAGAAGGTTCTGAGAAAGTAAGTGGTGGATGTCCCCTTCTCCAAATGTCTGTAAGCTCCAGGGCTACAGACACCCATTTAGCCTCCCACATTGCCATGTCTTCCTTCTGTTTTACCCTCCTTGCATTTTCTTTACTGTAGTAAGTAACTACAGATTTATTGCAAGGCACCACTTTTATTGAAGGAAAAAATGTGCCCTTCTTTATTTGCATTATGGGCACTGATAAAATATAATAATTATATCAAATGGTGTCTTGAATGAGTCAGATTTATAATTTCTCCCACTTTGACTTGGTTCAAGAATTAGAGAGATTGAAAATATTGTTGGCAGTATAAAATGGCAACTTAATTGGTGGTTAAATAAAACTCAGCACCAGATATTAAAAGGCTTTCCTATTGATGTTAAATTGCTCCTTCCCAGGGAGGATGAACAGGTATTATTTTATGCCTAGAGGAAAAATAAGTTCCCTTCGTTGCATAGCACAAAGCAACAGCCTTTATATGCATACTTAAAGCAAAATTAAGTAAAAAGTGATAATTATGTAAAGGGCTAATGGAAATGGCCTAGGTTGGCATGGCTAGTTCAAATGTAGGGTCCAAAAGACACTGTAAATTCATCTATGACTCATTCCTCCTGTCTTGGTCTAAGGATCACCAAAGGACTTTGGATTTTAAACTACCTATGACTTGTACCGTGTGACCTGCATGATAAATGTCTCTGATTGCTACTGGTCAGCACAGGGTGAGGGAGAGATGAATCATTTATTTAATACATATATATGACTGCTTTCTGTGTGCTATCAGTACACTAGGTGCTAAACACAGCATGGAAAATATAAAAGACTTGGTACCTGTCTTTGTAGATTTTAGAGTCTAGGACAGGCCACCTAGGAGAAACCTGTTTCTAAGATTCAGACCACAAGCATAATCAATCATCTACCAGAAGATACAAAACGGTGATCATTGGACAGACTCTGGCCTCAAGTCATGAGGTATTTTTTGGGTGTTCCCTGGCTTTATTTTAAGTTGAATTTAAGTGCCAGGAATTGAAATCAGTGTTTTTAAATGACAACTGTATTCATAAGCCAAAAATTCATCCTTTTAAAGTGTACATTTTAATGTGTTTTAGGATGAAGAGTTGTGCAACCATCACCACTATTTAATGGTTAAGATAGTGCAAAGGCTCATCACCCTTTGAGGTAATGGAAATTCTGAACCCATTAGCAAATATCTTCTAAATCCCTCTCTCTCTAGCCCAGGAAAACCACTAATCTACTTTTTATTCTTTATGGATTTGTTTACTGCGTACAATTCATGTAAACAAATTAATACAATATGTGTTCTTTTATGACCGGCTTCTTTCACCTGTATTTTCAAGGTTCATCCATGTTGTAGCATGTATTCCTTTTCCTTGCCAGATAATATTTCATTGCATGTATAATATTGTGATTT
The DNA here is from genome assembly GCF_014898765.1 of Herpailurus yagouaroundi. Classification (NCBI taxonomy): domain Eukaryota; kingdom Metazoa; phylum Chordata; class Mammalia; order Carnivora; family Felidae; genus Herpailurus; species Herpailurus yagouaroundi. Next base: position 1,341,861 of record NW_024412395.1, on the reverse strand, counting down.
CTAATAAGAAACAGGTCTTTGTGCCCATTTCAGGCACAGAGTTCCTAAAATCCTTGGACTTTCCTAAACTGGGAGAGCAATAAATATGTCTTTTGTTATGTTAGTGAGTGGACTTTTGGAAAGCATCTCAGGATGGCTGCTGGGAGAACGAACCACAAAATTGTAGGCTTCGAACTTTGAGTCTCACCTCCCTGACCTCCAGGTAGTAAAGTGGGGCCAGAGAATGAGTGGGGCTGATGTGGGCACAGAGACTGAGTTAAACTGCCAATGATTCCATCAATAATGCCTATGTAATGAAGCCTCCATTAACAGGAGTGCTGGTGCATAGGGGCACTTGTACCCCAATGTTTATAGCAGCACTTTCAACAATAGCCAAATTATGGAAAGAGCCTAAATGCCCATCAACTGATGAACGGATGAAGAAGTTGTGGTTTATATACATAATGGAATACTACTTGGCAGTGAGAAAGAATGAAATAGGGCCTTTTTGTAGCAACATGGATGGAACTGGAGAGTGTTATGCTAAGTGAAATAAGTCATACAGAGAAAGACAGATACCATATGTTTTCATTCTTATGTGGACCCTGAGAAACTTAACAGAAGACCATGGGAGAGGGGAAGAAAAAAAAAAAGTTAGAGAGGGATAGAGGGAAACCATAAGAGATTCTTAAAAACAGAATAAACTGAGGGTTGATGGGGGGTGGGAGGGAAGGGAAAGTGGGTGATGGGCATTGAGGAGGGCACCTGTTGGGATGAGCCCTGGGTGTTGTATGGAAACCAATTTGACAATAAATTTCATTAAAAAATATAAAAATAATTTAAAAAATTTAAAGGACTGGTCGGTGAACATGTGAGCATTTAGGGAGAATAGTGCACACGAGTGAGCATGGGAGGTTTGTACCCTTTCCATATGTCTTTCTGTGTGCATCTCTTCCATTTGGCTGTTTCTCAGTTACATCCTTTTAAAATAAACTTAAAATCTAGTAAGTAAAATTTTTCTATGAGTTCACCGAGCTGCTTTAGCAAATTAATTGAATCCAAGGAGGGGGGGTGGTCACTGAAACTTCCAATCTATAGCAACTTGGTCAAAAGCACAGGTGACCACCTGGAATTATAATTGGCATCTTTGTGATCGGAGACTTAACCTGTGGGATCTTCTGTTATCTCTAAAGTGTCTGAATTGAGTTGAGTGGTAAGACACCCAGGTGGTGCAGGAGCATTGCTTTCTGGCATGGAGAATCAATACTTTTACTCTTAGTACGGATATGCCACATGTTATTTATCCATTGATCAGTGGGTGGACTTTTTTTCCTTTGGGGCTATAATAATGTTGCTATAAATATTTGTGTAGAAGATTTTTTGTGGAAATATGCTTTTATTTCCCTTGAGTATATATCTAGGAATTGAGCTGTGGGGTCATACAGTAACCCAATCTTTAACATTTTGAGGAGCTACCAAACTGTTTTCCAAAATAAATGCACCATTTTAAATTCCCCAAAGCAACACATGGGGGTTCCAATTTCTCCATTTCCTTTTCAAAATTTGTCATGATCTGCCTTTTTAATTTTAACCATCCTACCACATGTGACTGGAATTTCATTGTGGTTTTGATTTGCATTTCTCTAACAACTAATTATGATTATCATCTTTCCCTATGCTTATTGGCCATTTGTATACCTAGTTTGGAGAAAGGCATATTCAAATATTTGTCCACTTTTAAAATTGTATATTTTAAGCAAAATTAAGTAAAAAGTGCTCATTATATAAAGGGCCAACAGAAGTGGTCTACACTTGGTGGTAATAACTTAAATCTAGGGAGCTGAAATCCCTGTAAACTCACCTATGACTCATTCATCTTGCCTTGATCTGAGCTGTGCCAGATTCGCTTGAGGCCTTTAGTTTTTGAGCACTCTCTGCCTTCTACTCCATGGCTTATCTTCCTTCCTTCATAGAAAGTGTCTTGATTTGCTACTAATGTTTAGTAGCAAATTATCATTGAATTATATTTCAGAGGTCTTTTATTAGGTATGATTTGTTGATATTTTTCCCCATTCTCTTTTTAATCTTTTCAAACCCTTGATGGTGTCCATTGAAACATAAAAGTTTTCAGTTTTGTTGAAGTCTCATTTTTAATTTTCTTTGTTGCCTTTGCTTTGGTGCTATATCTAATTGTAAATGCCCAACCCAAGGTTATGAATATTGAATCCTATATGTTACTCTAAGAGTTTTATAGTTTAAGCTCTTAACTTCAGTCTATAATAAATTTGTGTGTGTCTTTTTAAGAGGCATGAGGTAGGGCTTCAAGAGTACTGAGGAAATTAGTCATAGGTACCCACTGAGTCCTTTATGCTCACTGCTTTCCTGTTGATTCAAAAGGTTGTTGGTAGGTGTCTCTTAAATATTTGATCTCACAGCTTTTAAGTTATGACTTCTCTGACTGAGCATTTTCTTTTTTTTTTTTTTTTTTTTTATTTTTTTTTTATTTACATATGAAATTTATTGTCAAATTGGTTTCCATACAACACCCAGTGCTC
>NW_024412395.1:1307110-1334327 GCF_014898765.1 Herpailurus yagouaroundi | reverse complement strand
ACTGAGAGCAAACTGAGGGTTGATGGGGGGTGGGAGGGAGGAGAGGGTGGGTGATGGGTATTGAGGAGGGCACCTTTTGGGATGAGCACTGGGTGTTGTATGGAAACCAATTTGACAATAAATTTCATATATAAATAAAAAAAATAAAAAAATAAAAAAAATAAAATTTATTTATTTATTTTTTAAAATAAAAAAAAAAACTATGCTTATTTACCTAAGTGCAATGAGAATAATGATTTCATGCATACAGTTGGCCCTTGAACAACACTGTCTGAACTGTACAGGTTCACTTATGTTGAGGTTTTTAAAATAAATACAGTATAGTACTGTAAATGTATTTTTCTTCCTTATGATTTTCTTAATAAAATTTTCATATACATATACAGACACAAAATATGTGTTAATTGACTGTTTAAGTTATTGGTAAGGCTTTCTAGTCCATCAGTAGTTATGTTTTGGGGGGACCCAAAAGTTACACATGGAGTTTCAATTGTGTGGGAGTGGGAGTGCCCTTAACCCCTATGTTGTTAGAGAGTCAACAGTATTCTCAAATATGATATTGCAGTTAAAGTTTGGTGATAGTTAAAGGGTTTTATTGATTCCATAAAATCCATCTTGGTTTCTTAAAATTGTCAGATAATAAAGAATATCAGGTGAGAATTTTAAAAGCCTCTTTGGGCTAAGAAGCCAATTCAAGGACTTGCTCAGTTGTGTCTTGTTACAATGGATTCTTACTGAACTTACAAAAATTAATATATCATCATGAAACACTAGAAATGTTTAATAAGAGTTTTGAATACTGTAGGGATCAGAGAGTGAGTAAAAATATCCACTTTTTATTTATAAGAGAATAATTTACCAAATTGCTATAAGTTATGAGGAGCTTAAAACAAAAGAGAAAAGTGGTTATTTAAATATGGAAAACAAAACATTGAAGAACCAGCAATGTTTCAAGCAGCCATAAAAATTATAATCATAGAGGCACCTGGGTGGCTTAGTCAGTTAAGCTTCCGACTTTTGATTTTGGCTCAGGTCATGATCTCATGGTTCATGAGTTCAAGCCTTGTGTTGGGCTTTGTGCTGGACTTGGAGCCTGTTTAAGACTCTCTCTCTCTCTCTCTCTCTCTCTCTCTCTCTCTCAGTCCCCCTCTGTCCCTCTCCTGCTCACACACTCTCTGTCAAAAAAATTTATAATGATAGTCATCAGTTAGTTTAGTCCCATATAATTAATTCTTGATTAATATTTGATATTCAGTTAGCAGTGTTATGAACCTATGTATTAGAGTTCTGAAAAAAATGCTACCTTGCTCAGTAGTATGATCTTAAAGATATAAGAAATCTGTACTTGTCAAAATCCTTTCCAGGAATCTTTTTAGAGGAAGCACTTGTGTAAAAACATCAGAGTAAAACAGTATCTGGTTAGAATATGATGAAATTACAAGGAAGTGCCCTCTTTTCTGTGGCATACGTTTTAAGACAACTACAATGATGACTGATAACATTGCACCCAGACATATAAGACTTCTAAAAATTTCATACAATTTCTGGAATACTTATATAAATAACATATATCCATACAAATATATCCTAAAGAATGTTTAGGATCACTTCTTATTTGACAATTTTTCTTGTGTATTTTAACATACCAAATAAATCTAGTCAGGTTAACATCTCTCTTTTATAAAATTTTTTTTTTCAACGTTTATTTATTTTTGGGACAGAGAGAGACAGAGCATGAATGGGGGAGGGGCAGAGAGAGAGGAAGACACAGAATCTGAAACAGGCTCCAGGCTCTGAGCCATCAGCCCAGAGCCCGACGCGGGGCTCGAACTCATGGACCGCGAGATCGTGACCTGGCTGAAGTCGGACGCTTAACCGACTGCGCCACCCAGGCGCCCCACATCTCTCTTTTATAAAGTGAGAGAAAATTATTTTGAGATGTTCCAGGGACCCTTTGGTAATTCCCAAAGTTGCCTCAAGTTCAAAAAGTCATTTAGAATTTAATTATGGAAAGTTTGTGAGAAAAATTCAAAAGGTTTGAATACTGTTGTTTATCTAGTAAATCAAAATGACAAAGACATCTAAGGCAAATACAGAAACTTACCGTTTTGTGAAAAACCTTGAGAAAGAACTGAATCTTCTCCTAAGTAATAAAAGACGTGATATTGACAACATGAAGCAAAGAAAATTATTTTGATAAAACACAAATTACCCAAATGATAAAGGAAAACTTTTCATAATCTCTTACCAAGAGCAGAACAATAGTCCAAGAAAATGTTTTCCTTTTAACAAGTAAAAGAGAATTACATTTTAATTTTGCATAGGCATACTATTGATATTAAAGCTCATTAAAAAAAAACTTTATAAATTCATTATATTTTAGCCAACTTGACCACTTAAGAGTTTCTGCCTCTCTATTTTCTATATCCATTTAGTTTTTTTTTTCTTCTTTCTCATTCTGAATAACTAATAATTCTGCTTTGGACAAAATCACTCTTTTCCTTCAGAAATGTATTTTCATATTTCATACATATTCCTACCAAAAAAAATCCTTTATCCCCTGCATAGAAAGTTATTTCTCTTATTGCTAGTAGTTTCAATTCCATATAATGATTAGGATTCTTAACCCTTAGAGAACGTAATTTCTAGTGAAAACTAAGTAAGCAATTGTAGACTGTCTGTTACAGCAGCATTCAGTAGATTGGCAAATTTGTGACTACATTTCATAATTCCTGGAAATATGTCCTTTCTCATAGGAAACATTTCAATGTGGCACAAAACATGTTTATTAATAAACCCAAACATTCTAGCTTCTCTGTAATAAGAAGGTAAAAGTAGATAAACCTATGTTTAGCAAACAATATATTAGAATTCTATCTTATTTGGAAATTGTCAGAAGGATAGTTTCATGTATGCAGTCCCACAATCCCCACTTAGCCACACAAGAATGGGCATTGAGTCCATAATACTTTCCTACCAGTCAAGATAGAGCCCACTCGAACTGCGCCAGCATTTTCACCTTGTGACACCTTATCTTACCTTGTTTAACTCTCAGAGTATCCTTTGTTTCTTTTTGTTAGTTTGTTTTTTAATTTATTTTTGAGAGGGAAAGTGAGCGGGGAGTGGGGGAGGGACAGAGAGAGAGGGGGCAAAGGATGCAAAGCAGGCTCTGTGCTGACAGCAGAGAGCATGATGAGGGGTTTGAACTCATGATCCCTGAAATTATAACCTGAACCAAAGTTGGATGCTCAATCCACTGAACCACCCAGGTGCCCCGACTCCTTTGTTTCTTTTTAAAGTATATGCATCATGTGGCATCTGAGCAACCCACTGTTATATCTGCCCTCCATTAGGAGAGGGTGGGTTTCTCCACTGAAGGAAGAAAGGGATGTGGCAGGTCAATTGAACTGTTTTGGCTGTTGAGAAAGACTACTGGCCAACAGGGACCAATAACTGCTATAGAAGACATTTTTTTAATGTTAATGTTAAATGTAAAACATTTTTCCATCCATTGTTTATGTTGTGTTTTTCTTGGGTATTCTGCTACCAAGATGCAATGGGAAGATGGATTAAGAATACTTCCCTGGGAATGGCAGCCAGTGAATGACATTTTATTCCATTGGGATTGGTGAAAGGAGTAGGTGGGCTTCGAATTCCTTCTAGAGACCTATTTTTGTTTTTATAAAAACTTGATTTGTAAGACAAGAACTGTTGTTTTTACTTCCTCAAATAGGTTGCATTCTAAATGATATCAAGGGGATGACCCACCCGCCCAACTACATTATCTGCTTTTTTTTTTTTTTTTTACACATATCAGGGAGATTTCCAACTAAGGTGGAAATCAAACAATTATGATGTTATAGATTTAGAGCTATGTGATTTTGGAATGCTATAAGAAATTATTTCATAAAGACTTTACAAAGGTTTCTTTACCCTTGGGTACATACTTCCATTTTATCCTAGGAAAGAACATAAAATCTTTACTATCAGATTTTGAATATTAGTCTCTAATTTGTCCAGTTTTTGAACTGGAGCTCCTTTTATTTTTTATTTATTTTATTTTATTTTTTATTTTTAAAAATTTGTACCCAAATTGTGCAACAATGATATCAGGAGTAGATTCCTTAGTGCCCCTTACCCATTTAGCCCACTCCCCCTCCCACAATCCCCTCCAGTAACCCTCAGTTTGTTCTACATATTTATGAGTCTCTTTTGTTTTGTCCTCCTCCCTGTTTTTATATTACTTTTGTTTTCCTTCCCTTATGTTTATCTGTTTTGTCACTTAGAGTCCTCATATGAGTGAAGTCATATGATTTTTGTCTGTCTCTGACTGACTAATTTTACTTAGCATAATACCCTCCAGTTCCATCACATAGTTGCAAATGGCAAGATTTCATTCTTTTTGATTTCTGAGTAATACTACATTGTGTGTGTGTGTGTGTGTGTGTGTGTGTGTGTGTGTGTGTATACCACATTTTATTTAACCATTCATCCATTGATGGACATTTGGGCTCTTTCCATACTTCGGCTACTGCTGATAGTGCTACTATAAACATGGGGGTGCATGTGTCCCTTCAAAACAGCACACCTGTATCCCTTGGATAAATGCCTACTGGTGTATTTTCTGGGTCATAGGGTAGTTTTATTTTTAGTTTTTTGAGGAACCTCCATACTGTTTTCCAGAGTGGCTGCACCAGTTTGCATTGCCACCAACAATGCAAAAGAGATCCTCTTTCTCATCCTCGCCAACATCTGTTGTTGCCTGAATTGTTAATGTTAGCCATTCTGACAGGTGTAAGGCCGCATCTCATTGTGGTTTTGATTTGTATTTCCCTGATGACGAGTGATGTTGAGCATTTTTTCATGTGTCGGTTGGCCATCTGGATGTCTTTTTTGGAGAAGTGTCTATTCATATCTTTTGCCCATTTCTTCACTGGATTATTTGTTTTTTGGGTGTTGAGTTTGGTAAGTTCTTTGTAGATTTTGGATACTAACCCTTTATCTGATATGTCGTTTGCAAATATCTTCTCCCATTCTGTCGGTTGCCTTTTAGTTTTGCTGATTGTTTCCTTTGCTGTGCAGAAGATTTTATTTTGATGAGGTCCCAGTAGTTCATTTTTGCTTTTGTTTCCCTTGCCTCCAGAGATGTGTTGAGTAAGAAGTTGCTGCGACCAAATCAAAGAGGTTTTTGCCTGCTTTCTCCTCGAGGCTTTTGATGACTTCCTGTCTTACATTGAGGTCTTTTATCCATTTTGAGTTTATTTTTGTGTATGATGTAAGAAAGTGGTCCATGTTCATTCTCCTGCATGTCATCGTCCAGTTTTCCCAGCACCACTTGCTGAAGAGACTGTCTTTATATCATTGGATATTCTTTCCTGCTTTGTCAAAGATTAGTTGGCCATACGTTTGTGGGTACATTTCTGGATTTCTATTGTGTTCCATTGATCTGAGTGTCTGTTCTTGTGCCAGTACCATACTGTCTTGATGATTACAGCTTTGTAGTATAGCTTGAAGTCTGAAATTGTGATGCCTCTTGCTTTGGTTTTCTTTTTCAAGATCATTTTGGCTATTTGGTGTCTTTTCTGGTTCCATACAAATTTTAGGATTATTTGTTCTAGCTGTGTGGAGAATGCTGGTGTTACTTTGATAGGGATTGCCTTGAATATGTAGATTTCTTTGGGTAGTATTGAGATTTTAACAATATTTGTTCTTCCTATCCAGGAGCATGGAATATTTTTCCATTTTTTTGTGTCTTCTTCAATTTCTTTTGTAAGCTTTCTATAGTTTTCAGTGTATAGATTTTTCATCTCTTTGGTTAGATTTATTCCTAGGTATTTTATGGTTTTTGGTGCAACTGTAAATGGGATCAGTTCCTTTATTTCTCTTTCTGTTGCTTCATTGTTGTTGTACAGGAATGCAACCAATTTCTGTGCATTGATTTTATATCCTGCAACTTTGCTGAATTCATGAATCAGTTCCAGCAGTTTTTTTTTTTTGTGCAATCTTTTGGGTTTTCCATATAGAGTATCATGTCATCTGCGAAGACGGAAAGTTTGACCTCCTCCTGGCTGATTTGGATGCCTTTTATTTCTTTGTGTTGTCTGATTGCAGAGGCTAAGACTTCCAATACTATGTTGAATAACAGTGGTGAGAGTGGACATCCCTGTCTTGTTCCTGACCTTAAGGGGAAAGTTCTCAGTTTTTCCTCATTGAGGATGATATTAGCGTTGGATTGCTCATATATGGCTTTTATCATCTTGAGGTATGCTCCTTCTATCCCTACTTTCTTGAAGGTTTTTACCAAGAAAGGATGCTGTATTTTGTCCAATGCTTTCTCTGCATCTATTGACAAGATCATATGGTTCTTGTCCTTTCTTTTATTGATATGATGAATCACGTTAATTGTTTTGTGGATACTGAACGAGGCCTGCATCCCAAGTATAAATCCCACTTGGTCATGGTGAATAATTTTTTTAATGTATTGTTGGATCCGGTTGGCTAATATCTTGTTGAGGTTTTCTATCCAAGTTCATCAGGGAAATTGGTCTATAGTTCACCTTTTTAGTGGGGTCTATGTCTGGTTTTGTAATCAAGGTAATGCTGGCTTCATATAATGAGTTTGGAAGTTTTCCTTCCATTTCTGTTTTTTGGAACAGTTTCAAGAGAATAGGTGTTAACTCTTCCCTAAATGTTTGGTAGAATTCCCCTGGAAAGCCATCTGGCCCTGGATTCTTGTCTTTTGGCAGATTTTTTATTACTAATTCGATTTCCTTACTGGTTATGGGTCTGTTCAAATTTTCTATTTCTTCCTGATATTTCAGTTTTGGTAGTGTATATGTTTCTAGGAATTTGTCCATTTCTTCCAGATTGCCCATTTTATTGACATATAATTTCTCATAATATTCTCTTATTAGTGTTTTTATTTCTGCTGTGTTGGTTGTGATTTCTCCTCTTTTATTCTTGATTTTATTTATTTGGGTCCTTTCCTTTTTCTTCTTGATCAAAATGGCTAGTGGTTTATAAATTTGTTAATTCTTTCAAAGGACCAGCTTCTGGTTTCATTGATCTGTTCTACTGTTTTCTTTTCTTTTTTTTTTTTTTTTTTGGTTTCAATAGCATTAATTTCTGATCCAATATTTATTATTTCCTGTCTTCTGCTGGTTTTGGGTTTCATTTGCTGTTATTTTTCCCAGCTCCTTAAGGTGTATCTGAGATCTTTCTTCCTTCTTTAGGAAGGCCTGGATTGCTATATACTTTCCTCTTATGAACGTCTTTGCTGTGTCCCAGAGGTTTTGGGTTGTGGTGTTATCATTTTCATTGACTTCCATATACTTTTAATTTCCTCTTTAACTGCTTGGTTAGCCCATTCATTCTTTAGTAGGATGTTCTTCAGTCTCCAAGTATTCGTTATCTTTCTACATTTTTTCTTGTGGTTGATTTCGAGTTTCATAGTGTTGTGGTCTGAAAATATGCGCAGTATGATCTCATTCTTTTTGTACTTACTTAGGGATGATTTGTGTCACAGTATATGGTCTATTCTGGAGAATGTTCCATGTGTACTGGAGAAGAATGCATATTCTGCTGCTTTAGGATGAAATGTCCTGAATATATCTGGTAAGTCTATCTGGTCCAGTGTGTCATTCAGAGCCATTGTTTCCTTGTTGATCTTTTGATTAGATGATCTGTCCATTTCTGTAAGTGGGGTGTTGAAGTCTCCTACTATTATGTTATTACTATCAATGAGTTTCTTTATATTTATGATTAATTGATTTATATATTTGGGTGCTCCACATTTGGCGCATAAATGTTTACAATTGTTAGGTCTTCTTGGTGGATAGACTCCTAAGCATGGAGCTCCTTTTAGAGAAAAAGAATCCTTTCAAATATTTTATTATCAGGTTTCATCTGGGACAAATAATATTCTTGTCAGTATTAAAGCCTTAAAGAGGCAAATTTTGATTCATTTAGTCTTAGAAACTTCTGCATACAGATAAAATATGCATCTTGTCTGGGGGAATTTCAGGCCTCTCTTTACTCTAGGTACCTCATAAATGGTTAAGTTTATGTATGCTAAAATTTCCTCACTGTGGCCATCGAAATTCAAGATATTTTTGGTAAGGTTAGCCCCCTTGTTCAAACAAGCACATTTCTGGGGCCTTATGTTTTATACACACAGTTAGCCAGAGTCCTAGATGGAGAAGGCCAAGACTCTTTGGACTCAGAGGAGCCCACTTTCTTCTTTTCCCCTTAAAAAAATTTTTATCTACCTGAGGCCTCAAACCAAGTAAGATTCAGTCCAGATAAGAAAATGCTCAGTCAAAATGAACAAATCAGGAGACTATAGATGCTGGAGAGGATGTGGAGAAACGGGAACCCTCTTGCACTGTTGGTGGGAATGCAAATTGGTGCAGCCGCTCTGGAAAGCAGTGTGGAGGTTCCTCAGAAAATTAAAAATAGACCTACCCTATGACCCAGCAATAGCACTGCTAGGAATTTATCCAAGGGACACAGGAGTACTGATGCATGGGGGCACTTGTACCCCAATGTTCATAGCAGCACTCTCAACAATAGCCAAATTATGGAAAGAGCCTAAATGTCCATCAACTGATGAATGGATAAAGAAAGTGTGGTTTATATACACAATGGAATACTACGTGGCAATGAGAAAAAATGAAATATGGCCTTTTGTAGCAACGTGGATGGAACTGGAGAGTGTGATGCTAAGTGAAATAAGCCATACAGAGAAAGACAGATACCATATGGTTTCACTCTTATGTGGATCCTGAGAAACTTAACAGGAACCCATGGGGGAGGGGAAGGAAAAAAAAAAAAAGAGGTTAGAGTGGGAGAGAGCCAAAGCATAAGAGACTGTTGAGAACTGAGAGCAAACTGAGGGTTGATGGGGGGTGGGAGGGAGGAGAGGGTGGGTGATGGGTATTGAGGAGGGCACCTTTTGGGATGAGCACTGGGTGTTGTATGGAAACCAATTTGACAATAAATTTCATATATAAATAAAAAAAATTGCACCAGTATTCTTCTCAAAACTAGAACAAGCAATCCTAAAATTCATATGGAACCACAAAAGGCCCCGAATAGCCAAAGTAATTTTGAAGTAGACCAAAACAGGAGGCATCACAATCCCAGACTTTAGCCTCTACTCCAAAGCTGTAATCATCAAGAAAGCATGGTACTGGCACAAAAACAGACACATAGACTAATGGAATAGAATAGAAACCCCAAAACTAGACCCACAAATGTATGGCCAACTAATCTTAGACAAAGCACGAAAGAATATCCAATGGAAAAAAGACAGTCTCTTTAACAAATGGTGCTGGGAGAACTGGACAGCAATATGCAGAAGGATGAAACTAGACCATTTTCTTACACCATTCACAAAAATAAACTCAAAATGGATAAAGGACCTGAATGTGAGACAGAAAACCATGAAAACCCTACAACAGAAAGCAGGAAAAAATTTCTTACTTGACACATCCCAAAGGCAAGGGAATTAAAAGTAAAAATGAATTACTGGGACCTTATGAAGATAAAAAGCTTCTGCACAGCAAAGGAAACAACCAACAAAACTAAAAAGCAACCAACAAAATGGAAAAAGGTATTTGCAAATGACTTATCAGACAAAGGGCTAGGCTAGTATCCAAAATCTATAAAGAGCTCACCAAACTCCACACCCGAAAAACAAATACCCCAGTGAAGAAATGGGCAGAAAACATGAATAGACACTTCTCTAACGAAGACATCTGGATGGCCAACAGGCACATGAAAAGATGCTCAACGTCGCTCCTCATCAGGGAAATACAAATCAAAACCACACTCATATATCACCTTATGCCAGTGAGAGTGGCCAAAATGAACAAATCAGAAGACTATAGATGCTGGCGAGGATGTGAAGAAACGGGAAACCTCTTGTACTGTTGGTGGGAATGCAAACTGGTGCAGCCACTCTGGAGAACAGTGTGGAGGTTCCTTAAAAAATTAAAAATAGATCTACCCTATGACCCAGCAAGAGCACTGCTAGGAATCTACCCAAAGGATACAGGGGTGCTGATGCATAGGGCACTTGTACCCCAATGTTTATAGCAGCACTGTCAACAATAGCCAAATTACTGAAAGAGCCTAAATGTCCATCAACTGGTGAATGGATAAAGAAATTGTGGTTTACATACACAATGGAATACTACGTGGCAATGAGAAAGAATGAAATATGGCCCTTTGTAGCAACGTGAATGGAACTGGAGAGTGTTATGCTAAGTGAAATAAGTCATACAGAGAAAGACAGATACCATATGGTTTCACCCTTATGTGGGTCCTGAGAAACTTAACAGAAGTCCATGGAGAAGGGAAAGAAAAAAAAAAAGACGTTAGAGAAGGAGGGAACCAAAGCATGAGAGACTCTTAAAACCTGAGAACAAACTGAGGGTTGATGGGGGGTGGGAGGGCAGGGAGGGTGGGTGATGGGTATTGAGGAGGTCACCTTTTGGGATGAGCACTGGGTGTTGTATGGACACCAATTTGGCAATAAATTTCATATTTAAAAAAAAGATGTGATTTACATATACAATGGAGTACTACTGGACAATGAGAAAGAATGAAATCATGCCATTTGAAGGAATGTGCATGGAAGCGGAAAGTATTATGCTTAATGAAATAAGTCCATCAGAAAAAGACAGATATCATATGTTTTCACTCATATGTGGATCTTGAGAATCTTAACAGAAGACCATGGGGGGGAAGGACAGGAAAAAAAAAATACTTACAAACAGAGAGGGAGGGAAGCATACCATAAGAGACTCTCAAATACAGAGAACAAACTGAGGGCTGATTAGAGGGTCGGAGAGATAGGAACATGAGTGATGGGCTTTGAGGAGGGCAGTTGTTGGGATGACCACTAGGTATTATATGTAAGCTATGAACCACAGGAATCTACCCCAAAAACCAAGAGTACAGTTTACACACTATATGTTAGCCAATTTGACAATCAATGTATTTAAAAATAAATAAATAATTATAAATAAATAAATAAATAAATAAATAAATAAATAAATAAAATGTGGTGACTTGGGGTGGACAGGGGAAATATGCTAAAGGGAGAGTGAGCATTTTGTTAAGCTTTATGAAATGACAATGTCTAGACCAATGGAAAGTAGGTCTCTGGAAAAGCTTTAGTCCCAGGGAAGGGCGATAGGAAAGCAGACACACAACAAGGCCATATCTAGGCTGAGGCCCAGGTCAGGACAGTGAGATCAGGATGTGTCAGCATTGTGGGATGTGGGGATTGGGGTACATAGAGGATGTGTCTTCGGGAGAGGAAGGAACTTGTAGCATTAGTGCATTAGTGTTTGTGCTTTTAAACCACTTGTTTACCTCTGGAGTAACCTAAATATCAGGTTTATCCTCTTCTCAGAGTTTCCTACTCCTGAAACAAAACACACACACACACACACAGACACACACACACACACACAGACACACACACACACACACACACACACACACGCCAATTGTTCTAAGTATCTGGAGAAGCACACACAAATTGCTGAATGTTCTGTGGAGAAGGACACTTAGGAGCTTTCCCCACCAATCACTAGGCCAACAACCAATTGGTATTGAACTGCCTTTAGTAACTTGGGTTCTCCTGAGAGTCCTATACTCTTCAGTACCCATCTTGTGTTAGCTGGGAAGTAACTTCCACCACCAGTAACCAGAGCTCCAGCCTGATGCTACCACCCTCAATATGCTTATCAGAGGCACTTGACAGCTTGAGCTGCCATGCCAGCTGCAGATGAAGTCATGTGTCTGTGTATTTGTGACACTAGCCTATACTTGGCTTTGCTTCTAACAGGCCTGATAAATGCAGCAGCTGAAAACAAGCTCCTGCAATGATTCTGGAATTTCAGAGTCACTCTGCATAGTAAGAGTCAAGTGGCCTGGAAGAATTGCTCTGTGGGATTTAAGAAGAGTGTCAGGGCCTCTAAATATTTAAAAATTACAGGATAGTCACATAATCTAGGAGCCACACTCCTTCAGCTGCTAAGTGAGGATAATTAATAGCTGCCTGCCACATACCGAAGGGTGAGGAGGAGAGAGAAGGTGTGATGGAAGAGAAAGTAAACAGTGGCACAGGGGATAGCATGCCTTGGAGTTCACTATTACTAGCTGACCCACATGGGATTTGTACCTACTACTGCCTCCTCTGTGAATTGAAGCTCCCTTTATTCCCTTGACTGCACCCCTTTCCACATTCCCCCATCCATATCAGCTCGGGTTACCAGAACAAATACCACACATTGGATGGCTTAAACAACGGAAATGTATTCCTCACAGTTTTGGCACCTGGAAGTCCAAGATCAAAGTGCAGGCCCGCTGGTGTCTCCTGAGTCCTCTTCCTCTAGCTTGCAGATGGCTATCTTCTCCCTGTGACCTCACATGGCCTTTTCCTCTATGCTTGTGTGTGTCCCAACCTCCTCTTCTTATCTCTTCTTGCATTAGGGCCCATCCCCATAACCCCATTTAAACTTAATCACCTCTGTAAATGTCCTATCTCCAACACAGTCACACTCTGAGGTACTGGGGTTTAGAGCTTCAACATATGAATTTAGCGGGAGACACAATTCAGACTGTAACAACCCCTGACTATCCCTCCTGTGCTTCCTGTGTCCACTCCCCTCCTCTTTCTAAGCTCTGTCAGAGTACTGGGGCTCTCTCTTTACATTTATTCTTTCTTGCCCATAGCTTTAAATCCCATATTTAAGCCATGTATCTGGTGAGTGGGTTGGGAAGGGGATGATGGTCCTGTCCTGAGAAGGTAGCTGTGGAGAGGAAGGTCACAAAGGGCAGGAGGGGCTACCTGTGGCTGTATGGGGTGGGATGGGTCAAGCTGGTGGTCCCAGAGTGTGCCAAGCAGTTGCCGCTACTCCTCTCTCTGGACTTGTGCCCTTGTTTGGGGACCAAAAACCGGAGGTGGAACTGATAACCAAAGACAACAATGAGATAGGCGTCTATGCCATATTATTTGGCTCCCAGCAGCTGTCCCATGGGCATGTCTAATGCTTACATTGGGGACCTGTAGAGATGACTGTACAAAGAAGAAAAGTGTGATATAACCAATGTATACTAACATATGTTAATGATTTTGTCCAGATGAGAGAAAATGAGAGGCACTGCCATGCACAATCATTTCTGAATGGTGTCCATGGCATCACATTGTGGTCCTCCACATTTGGGGAGGCCTTTGTTAAATATCCAATGCTGATGCTGGCCGTTCCTCTTACCTTCAGGTGTACCCCCTTCAGATGAATAGCATGACTTCTTTGCCTATTGGGAAAAAAGCTCCTTTATTTCCTGAGACAAATGGTGCACAGTCATAACAGTGCTCTGGCCCTCCTGGAAGAGATCACAGTGGACAAGACTGAGTTTGAGAAGAGGATCAGATTCTGTCAGAAAGTCTCTGCAGACACATGAGATAAAGGGGTCATAAGCTTTGGGGTTGCTGCTAAATCTACCATGCAAGGTCTCTGTTGCTCTCCAAGGCTAGCCTGGAAGATTCATTGCCTCCAGAAGGGCCCAGGGCCAAATGAGCCACCACCAGAAACTCATCTCTTAGGAGAGGGTCCTAGTGCTTCTACAGAGCTTGCCAAAAGGTGAGTTTCAGGGGTCCCTTTGATGCCAGTTGATCATGTACTCCATGTTGAAACCCTCTCCTGATCATCTAAGCACTTGCACACTCTGCTGAAATCCAACAGTTCAATCTGCTGAGTGACAAACTAATCAGAAAGATCTTTATTTATTTGAGCCCATAATTGCCATGCATTTATTTGTGTGTAGATACTATGTGTGTGTGTGTGTGTGTGTGTGTGTGTGTGTGTGTGTGTTTGAAGAAATACCCATACAAGTGTGTAAAATAAAAGTACTCTAAGGTGTTCACTGGGGAATTGTAATAATGCTTTCCCATCACTGAGACTGTTCAAACAAAACTCGAATGACCATTTGACAGGAAGGCTGTGGAGATTCCTGCATCAAACAGCAGACTGTATGCAAAGAACTTGAGGTGAGGTTATTCCAATTATAATTGGAATTATAAGCTCTTGAGCTACTCAGCAACAGGAAGGGAGAGGGCCAGATCCTCTTGTCTCACTTTTTATCTTCTCTTCCTTGCTTGTTTCTCTAACCCTGTCCCCTTTGACACAGGCCATGGAAATCCACAGAGGAGACGAATATCAGTAAATACCAGGAGCTTTGGCATGGCCCCTAGGGAATCTGGACCTCCCTGATGACTTTATGGAGGTTACTGGAAAGGAACCCCATATGGTCCCACTATGCTCTTTTCCATGCCCACAACACCTCTATGTCTGCCCACCAAGGGCAGGTAAGAGAAGTACAACCACAAATCCAGAAGGAAGTGCTGGGAAGGAAAACTTTTTCTCTACCCTTCAAAATTCTTTTGGCTGGTCTAAGAATTAAATTGACATGAGATAGTTCATGGGAGAAAAATAAAATTTAATGACATTTGTATGGGGAATCCACATAAACATGAGACATTCCAAAAACAGTCAGACAAAATGAAATATATATGTCCTTCTGAAATAAGAAGGGGTTAGGGGTCTGACACTTAAAAGACAAGGAAAGAAATTCATAGAAAGATGAGAAAAAGTGAAAGTTCAGTAAACAAATGTTTGTGGGCCCCTCAGAAACAATGGGACATAGAGAGGAATTTTGCCAAACAGACTTTGCTTCACTCATCCCAGTCACCAAACCTAGTTTATATTACAATGTAACTTTATGTGATGATAGCTCTTTTCCTGGAACAAGTCCTCTATCTAAATTCTTTTGGGGGGTTAGGTGGAGGCAAAAAGAAAAAAAAAACTTTCTAGAGTCTTCTGCTTCTTAAAAATTATCAGGCTAAAATAATTCACATGCCAAAGAGACACATGTCAATGTGGTACATTTTGCTCCCCTACAGAGACAAAGCCAGCACATCCACAGAGGGTATTGATGCTGACTAGGAGGATGCTCCCAGCATGGGCAGGGACCTCTAGCCTGTGACCTTGGTGAGTGAGGATCAGGGACCACCATAAGACTGTTATAAAAAAAAGCAAATGTCAGTGATAGGACCCCACCACAGCCTTGCAGAGTGAAGGCTAGTGAGTGAATGGAAGGGAAGCCAGAGTATCTCCCAACCTGTACTGAAACTCAGAAGGAAGGGAAAAAGAGCAAAGGGCAGAGCTCCTGTGGGAAGGCCCTCACTGAAAGACCATGCAGTAAATTGAGAGCACAGGGAGAAAAATGTAGATACAATCTACTCATCAGCTTTTTGTAGGACATCTTCCTTCCTCCTTATTTGCCAGATACTCCATTTGTTCCAAATGATTACCCCTTCCTTTCTGGGCCTTGGTGGGTGGTGTGCTCCACCAGAAGGAGCAAT
Source organism: Herpailurus yagouaroundi (assembly GCF_014898765.1). Taxonomy (NCBI): domain Eukaryota; kingdom Metazoa; phylum Chordata; class Mammalia; order Carnivora; family Felidae; genus Herpailurus; species Herpailurus yagouaroundi. Next base: position 1,318,888 of record NW_024412395.1, on the reverse strand, counting down.
ATTCTAGTTATTCTAGATGACTTCAACTGAGAAACAACAGTGAATATGCTTTCCCCAAAAATGCTTACTGCTGAGTTGGGGGAAGACAAAAGCAAGCAAGGAAGTATTCCGACCCACTAAGGGGTGATCAGTACTAAAACTGAGGCAGGAAGATACTCTAAAAGTACCAAAGAGGGGTCCCAACCCACAGGAGTAGGCCCCCTTACTTTCCAGAGGTCCTTACAGCTCAGTCAAGACCAAACAAATGAACAGAAGAGAGCTTGGCTCAGAGCAAGAGCTGGACCAGGAAGAGGCTGGGAGTGAAAAAACACCTAGATTCCAGATACATAATAGGGGGAACAGGCTGTACACACTCACTGAGGTAGAGAGGGCATGGCCTACTTGTGAGGCAGAGCAATCATATGCAAGGAGTGAGGAGTTGCAACTAGGAAAGGGGCAGGTACCTGAACATGGCACATTAGGAATCCTGGCACTTTATTAAGGGCAGTGGAAGCCTTGGAAATCTATTCAGCTTGAAAGTGACAGGATTAGATTAACACCTTATGTTTAATATATTAGCATCTATTTTACTTTGTCAGGAGGAACCTAAGCTAATGGAGGAGACCTGGGTGCACTGATGAGGCCTGGGCAGGACTTCTAAGTGTTTCCAAGGAGATGTGTGAGGCCCTTGGCCAGCTTGGCCCTCCGACGTTCAATTATGTGATGAAGATTTGCTCCCAGGCACATTAAGACAGTGTCCTAAAGCCATTGCTGGATTTCCAGTGTTGGCTCTTGCTTTAATAGTCATTTTGCATATGCACCCAGCCTCTGTTCCCTCCCCACTGCCACAGGGACCTAAGGATAGAGGGAGTGGAGAGGAGCTTTGCAGTGTGGCCCAGGCTCCACTGCAGCAGAACAGAAGGCCAGTCAGCAACCAGAAGCCCCTTTTTCCTCCTGCACTTTATTTGTGGGTTTCTTGGTAAGAACTGGTTGTGACCAGGATTAACATTTGCCTGCAGCTGATTTGAGTTTCTTCAGAAGTCTCCTAGCAATATGATCTGTGGCAAAGGAATCTCATGTCCCTGTAAAGTTCATTGCAAGTTTAGGAGAAGATGTGCTATCAGCCTGTAGGCAGTCCTCGGCCTCCTAAATGTGGTTCAGAGAAAGTCAGAGCTCTGGGGGCAGTATGCCCACAGCACAGAGGCAGATGGGCCTTGGTGGGAGAAAGTCACTACCTGTGTCTCTCCACATGGCTCAGGGTCTTGCACTTCGAGGTCTGTAAGGGTGTTCTTCATGGCCCATAATTTACTCCTGGCAGAATTCTAGGTGTGGGATCTACCCACAGCTGATATTCTGGAAGAAATACCATAACCTGCCACAATGCACTCTGCCTCCTGCCAGCACCCCACCAGGCTGTGCCTGCATGTCTGGTGTGAGCCCATCTGAAAATGCTGGAGAACCAAGCCATGGGCAGGTATTAGGACCCTTACCGTCATCAGTGGCACCTGGGAACCTATTTCACCCTCTCATTTCATGCCAGAAACTGTGCTGGTATTCTAATATTTATTGTAATGAATACTCATAGCACACCTGTGGGGCAGCATATGAAAACCTTTCTTAAGATACGAACACTGGGGCCCCTGCCTAACCCCCATTGAATAGACTTAGTGCCCCTGACAGGAATTCTGACCGGGTTTCTGGCCCTAATTCAATTTGGTTCTGATTGCAGTTGTGAGATAAAATACAGGTTGCTTAATTAAATTTAAATTTCAAATAAACAGCTTATTTATTTATTTTGTTTATTTTTGAGAGAGAGAGGGAGGGAGGGGGAGAGAGAGAGAGAGTGGAGGAGGGGCAGAGAGAGAGGGAAACACAGAATCTGAAACAGGATCCAGGCTCTAAGCTGTCAGCACAGAGCCCAATGTGGGGTTGGAACTCATGGACCACAAGATCATGACAGGAGCCGAAGTCATACACTTAACCCAGTGAGCCACCCAGGCGCCCCCAAATAAACAACTTTTTTTTTAAAGAGTGTTAGTTTTCTATTGCTACAGTAACTAGTTACCACAGACTTAGTGGCTTAAAGTAGCACATTATTCTTACAGTTCTAGAGGTCAGAAGTCTGAAAAAAGCCTCACTGGGCTCCAATGAAGATGTCAGCAGGCATGGATTATTTTCTGAAGACCCCAGGGAGGGATCTGTTTCCTCTTCCCTTCCAAATTTTAGAGTCTGTCCCATTCCTTTGCCCATGGCCCCTTCTTCATCTTCAAGACAATAGCTAGCCTTTCTCATCCTGCATCCTGATGCTATTTGAGCTCCTTTTTCCACACCTGAGGTTCCTTATAAATCCACTAGATTCATCCAAATAATCCAGATGATGCTCATATCTTAGATGCATTAGCAGTCCTAATTCCCCACATTTGTAGTTTCTGGGGATTAGAATATTCCTTTGGGAGGTTTATTCTGCCTATGACATACAACAAGTACATCTCAAATATTGCATGAGGCATGATTATGCCAGAATTTATCCATTGTTTATCTGAAATGCAAATTTAACTAGGCCTTGTATTTTATCTGTCCTATCTGGTAGCCCCCACTCTGACCCAAGGTCCAGTTTCTCCCAGTCCTCTTCTAGGGAATACATGGCAGGCTTTATTCCACATAAGCCTGACAGCATCTCTGGCAACTCCCATGTGTTCTGGGACCTGTTGATCTAGCACCTTGGACTGCCAGCACCATGGTGTTTGTGTGCCCAGCCCAGTTCCTGTGTAGCCTAGAGTTCTCCTGTCTGATACCAGCACCCTTCAGGGAAGGTCAGGAAGCAGATGATGTCAGCACTCCACTTTTCATAGAGAAGAGAAGTACTCAGAACTGAGGTCCAGATCAAGCTGGGCAGGAGCTGACCTGGGAGAGGCAGGTGGTCAAGGCAAGTGGCATAAGCCAAACTGAGAGCTTCCCATGTCATGATAGCTGCGTAAGTTGACTGCAATGGATCTGGGGAGAGGATCAGCCAGGAAAAAGATGTTGGGGACAAGGCACATGATGCAGGATGGGTAAGAAGGACATGTGAGAAGGAGGAGAGGGAAGGAGACAGAGGAGGTGGGGAGGTGCAGAGGATGTGAGGAGGAGGACAACTAATGCCACTAAGAAAGAAAGACTCAGGCAGTGATAGATGCAGGAGACACGCCCACTGCCTGAGCTATAAATGGGTGAGGAAGGAACAGCCTGCTGCATCCCAGGCTCCTCCCCACCACCCATGGAAACTGCATTGAGGTCCTCCTGGGGCAGGGTCACCCTCTGCATGTGCCTGCCCTGATCTCTTTGTGTTTGGGGTCCTGAGACACCCAGAGGGCTGTCCAGCCTTTTCAGTTGAAATTGTATATTCTCTCATTACCAGGGCCCATTCTTCCCTCCCAAAAGTGTTGGTTTTTCCAGGCATAGTGAGGGGACACCAAGAAATACATCCAGAAACTGGCATCCCAGGAAGAGCTGACTGAGATGTGAGTGAAGCAGACACCACTCTGGTGTGTCCTCGTGAAGAGGGACGTACCTGGTGATTCACTGTCATGTCTTCCTCAACTGCTGTCTTTTGTTCTAAATTAGCTTTGCATTTTTCCAGACCACCTCTTTTGGGAGAAAATGGACATTTACTTTCATTTTCCTCCTTTTGACTTTACCCCTCAGCTGAGCTTCCCTTCTTCCATTACCCATCTCTGCCTGACCTCCATGGTTTTGGAGACCAAATTCCTGGGTATTCCACACCTTGGAGCCCTTCCCAAAGGTGTTACTTAAAGAAAGAATTCTAGATGAACTTTGACAAACCAGAATGAATATATCTTGGCAATCTCAACTACCTAGAAGGGTTTTGCATGTCCCCTTTTGGATAAAGAAGCAAGTCTCACACACAAACACTTACACCACAGCAACTCTTTTCAAGTAAGGCTGCAAAGGTAGCTCTAAGGAGCCATTCTATCTCAAGGCATCTTCAGGGTAGAAGCCTAGGAATCTAAATTTTTAACAATCTTTCAGATGAGTCTTCAGAAAAGGTCAGGAAACGCCAACCAGACGAGTGCAATAGGGGAAAAATCCTGTTAGCACCTCCTGGGCAGAGTTCCAAGTACTTTATGCCACAGTTATGTCTGATCTCCACACCAAATCAATAGATATTTCTTTGTCCATTTTCCTATGAAGAAATGGAAATACAGAGGTTCTAAATAACTTGTCTAAACTGATGGTAAATGGTGAGGAGAAGAATTTGAATTTTGACTACACCACACTTTTGCACTACAGCACTCACATATCTTGGAACACACATCAATGGGGGATGGGGGCCAAGGGGACAGTCACAGTGTACATTTACTTTGAAAGCCTGTAGGGTTGAGTCCAAGATAAGTATCTAATTCAATCTAAGTTTTACAGTTGAAAACAAACTTCTGTAAACCTTAAAGTGCTGGAACATCTGCCTGACTACAGCATGGGCATTTTCCCTGGCTTTGCCTAATGCAAATTTGAAGTCATAGAACAATTGTGTCATTGTTGATATCAGCCTAATCCAAATGACTTACATTATTATGATTCTCTTTTTGAAGTGTAGTGCTGGTGACTTTTCAATAGACTTCAAAGGACTCAGACTACTTCATTGATTGATTCATGTTAAGGTCTGGGAATGCAGTAGTGAACAGAACTAAATTCTAGTTTTTTGCTTCTTCCTGGCCCCAAAACTTGACCATCAACATGTTGGCAGTGCCCCTAACTTACTCCCCTAATTCTTTGATGATGGCAGGAAGAGGTTGGATAGCAGCTGCAGAGCAAGTGCTGCCACAAAACTCCATGGGCACCAAACTCCTCAGGCTTCCTCCCCAGAGATGGGGCACTGCCACAGTAATCACAGTCTAGGAGTGGCTTTCTATCCATGTGACACTGTGTGAATCTGCAACATTGTCAGCAGGTCTGCCTTAGCTATGCTCTAGGGTATTGGAACTACAGCCTGGTAATCTAAACTAGACGCTAACTATGCAAAAGATTACTAGCTAGTTCACATGAAAAGCAGGTATGAACAGCATGATTTAAAACAGAAAGGAAAACTGCACATAACAACTGCCACCCTCTTGTCCTTGGAAAATAGTGTGGTGATTCAGTTATTGAAATTGGCAACTTTCTTGGTGGTTTGAGGCATTCCGACCTGCGTGTATTATTCAAAAAGTAAAAAGGAGTGAAATAAGTCAGGCAGGTTCTTCTGGTCTTAGTGCCTCTTAGAGATGGTGACATTCATCAACACGCTTTCTCAGGGAGCCCTCTATGTGCCTCCTGCTGAGCCCTGGGTCACAGAGAAGGTTAACAGCCAGATTCTGACTAGTTAATGTGCTTGGGGCAGAGTCCATGATGCTGTCACCTTTGTATCACCCAGAGTGACAACTTCTTTTCCTATGTGTAATAGATATTTAGTAATGTTTGTAAAATGAATGAATAGATGAATAAATAGGTTTTATGCCTCAATCATTTAGCACATTGGACATTTTTATGGTCTACCCTTATGACCAAGAAAAATATGCACTCCTGAGGGGCAAAGAAAGGAGAACATTCATTTCTGTGTTGGATAGTTTCCCACGTTTTATGCATCTCCAGGCCATAATTATGCTCTGAACTTAGGACTTCTCAAGGTTCTATGAGTGGTATCAAACTGGAAGCCCTCTGGGCATTGACTTTGTTGAAAAGTCAACACAAGATGTGTAAACCATCCTTAAAGCCCAAATGCAGGCCTCATCTCAAGGAAGGTTATTGTTACACAAGAAGTTCAGACCAAATGTGCCTATGGAGCCGGGAAGAGGGAAGGGCTTGAAAAAGCAAGGTGCCAGGAAAGCAGGGCCTGAAATCTTGGAAGTTCCTCGTGGCTTCCAGAGACTGGAGCTCAGTCTTTCATGGGCAGGTAGAACAAGCACATGCAGAAGGGCTCCATCAGGCCACCCTATGTGCCAGGGCACCAGGAAGCCATGCTGGGTTGGAGGATCTGGCATCCTCCCTCTGTGGCTGTGACACCCTCACACCCTTACCCTCCTGAAGTGCAGACTATGTGTATTGTCTAATTCACTTTCTTCATTTCTTACTGCTCCCTCTGTCCATACTCCAGGTTTCTTCCATCTCTGCCTTTTCTACCTTCTTCCATATCCACAGTCTCCCAGTGCACACCTGCCTACCAGCCAGACCTCGAGCCTTCCCCTTCCTAGTGAGACTCTCTCCTCTCCTCCAAACTCCTGCTCTCCCTTTTGACATTATGGGGTAGGTCTCTCCCAGTCTGCACACAGGCTCAGCCAGCCTCAAGTGTCCAGGATAATCTCTGAAGCCGAGATGGAAGTTTCCACTGATAGGTTCACACAGTCCCAAGGGACCCACCACCTTGGACTCCCTTACCCTCCCTTGCATATTAATATCACCTCCCTCAAGAGGGGGAAGCCAAGAAACCATCACAGAAGGTGGGCACATGCCATTTTTTCTTTTCAGAATGTGCAGAATGATTCAGAAATTTGCTGAGCATTCTTTCATTTTCAAAAGGTTACACATTCACTGAATTTCTAAGGCCATTCACATGACCACCAGGGAGATGTGGGTCTGCCCCATCATAGCAGCACAGAGCTGAAGTTGGGTTTGGAAGCATCAGGGCTATAGGGAGGCCACCTTCTTCCAACATGCTCAGGCTGGCAGGCCAAGGCCTTTTTTCCTCATGGAAACTTTTATTTAATCCACTAAAGACATTTACTTTTCCCTTTGGTGACCTCCTGGGATGAATGCAGTGGTTAGTGTGACATTTCAACAGTGCCTGACTATTCTCTTTGTGAGGAAAGCAGCTTTCCAGAGACAGGCTGGTATCTGTGCCATTGCCAGGCTGACATCAAAGGTTTTATGATACTGTTCTAACAGCTGCTTCTTCTGGCCACTTACTTCAGCTACAAGACTTGACACAGGCCACACAAAATCTGGCTGAGCCTCCTCTTAGTCTGGGAAATACTCTAGGCCAGATTGTGTGGACTTCTGTGAGGTCCTTCTGACTGGGGATATTCCTTAAAACAGGTGGGAGGAGAAGTGTTGCACTGGGTTCAACCTACACACAAAGACAGGGTATGTACATAAAAAGTAAAATAAGGTCCTCAGTGACTTGGCACCAGCCAGTGCCCCCAGCCCTGGACTTCAGACCAAGCATGTGGGATGGAGGAAGTGCAGATGTCTTCAGAGTACTGGGCAACATTAATGTGCCACTGCCCCACTCCAAGCTCTGTGAAAAGACAAATGCCAGGCCCTGGGTATGGTGTTTGCAAAGCCACCTGGGTATCCTTGGGTATGTGTGAGTTTCTACCACATCAGTCCAGAAGTGTCATTCAGCAATCTCTTTGCTGCTTTCCTCCAAATGACTTGAGTACATGAGGAATTAAAGCCAAGTAGATGACATTATGGAGGAGTTCAGGCTATGCACTGCATTGCAACCTGCATGAGGCCTCCAAGTCCTCACAAGTCCCTTCAGCCAACTTACATGAGAATCTACTCTCTTGGCTTCTGTCAAGCTATGTCTCCTCACCCTCCTTAACATTAAAGGGAACACCATAGTTAGACTGATAAACCCTCTCATTTCTCAATCAGAGCACTGGGTTTTTTTTTCCTCCCTCATGCATTGCATCACATTTTTTGTTGCTTTTCTCATTTCTATCTCCCTCCCTCACTAGATGGACATTTCTATGACAGGCAGTCATCACTGGCATTGGCCTCACAACAAACCGGCTCTGAATAAACATGTGTAAGACACATGAGTTAGATACATACCCTCTAGTGTCCCAGATGAGCCCACAAAGAAATCTGACAAATGTGGCCAGGACATGGGAGGTCACTGTCCATCATACCAAGAAGGGACCATAAAACATAACTGAGAAGACACCCTTTTGCTTAACTTTCACTCACAGTAGCAAATATGTATCCAATAGATGGTGAGGTTGGAAAAAGGTAGGAGAAAATAGACATTGATAGAAATGGGCCATCTCCTCACTTGAGGATGTACACATGGTGTGGCCCAACAGGATCACAGGCACCTGGAGGGATGCTGGGGTGGGATGACCACAGGTGCGAGGAGTTCATCCTTTAGTACAGAGTGCAATTCTAGCTGCAGGTAGTGTAATTCATTGCCAATCTGAAGGCCCAAGAAACAGGAGTTCCAACCTTAGAGGGCAGGGAAAGACAGACATCAATAAGAGACACCAGGAATTAGATCTTCCCTTGTGTTTTGTTCCATTCTGGGTCCTCAACAAATTGGATGATGTTCAGCCACATTGGTGAGGTCATCTTCTTTACTCAGTCTGATGATTTAAATTTTTTATGTTTATTTATTTTTGAGAGAGAGAGACAAAGAGCACAAGCAGGGAGGGGCAAAGAGAGAGAGGGAGACACAGAATCCAAAGCAGGACCCAGGCTCTGAGCTGTCAGCACAGAGCCTGACGCGGGGCTCAAACCCACCAGCTGTGAGATCATGACCTGAGTCAAAGTTGGATGCTCAACTGACTGAACCACCCAGGCACCCCTTAGTCTGATGATTTAAATGCTAATCTCTTCGAGGGACACCCTCACAGACACACCCAGAAATATGCAGGTGGTCATTAAGGCCATACACAAGGCCTGGAGCCCCTTGCTCTCTCGTTTTGAACAGACTATTTCCACACTTCCTTAAAAGCTCAACAGTTTTTAATTTTATGTAGGCTGGGGTATCAGGCAACCAAAGCTGTCAGACTTACATTGCAAACAAGAATAAATGTCTTGGCGAGGAATGAAGATATTCTCTAAATGGTGAACAAAATACATGAAATGTAATACATGCATTTTATAATGTTTTTTCTACTTAGAGGTTTTGTTGTTATTGTTTTTGCCATTCTCATCTTCATTGTTCTCTAGAAAGCTGAGCAGATCATGTGACATCCAAATGAGTATGACATTGTTACCCATTTGGGCCATAGGCTGAAAGCCCCATAAAAGACTACTAGAAAAACTTCTGATCAAGCAAAACTCAGTTTATTAAATTAGCACAGTAAAGAAGAACAACAACTTGACAGAATTCTAATAGCATTTCAGAAAAGGGACCCTGAGAAAAGCAATTAGAGGTTTTTAGGGTATGAGCCAGATCACTTTAAATCAGCCCTTGCAAGGAAGGGAGACTGTAGCAACTGGAAAAGATTTTTGCATAATGAATTAGGATCAGCGGTTGCCAACAGGCAAGGGTCCTGAAGTGAGTATTGCTGTATCAAGCACTTAGTTTTGACAAGGGAACTGTTTTACGTGAACCTCAGTCTTATCTTCTGGGAGCAAGTGATTTCCAAAGTAAAGCAGCAAAGGTATGTTTACTTGGTCCAGTACTGTTTCATGAGCACAGGAAACAGGAAGGCTGTTGATTACGTTTCTCAGGTACTTATCTAATTTTTGAGAACTATCTATCATTATGGTAATTAAAACTAAAGAGTAAATAAGAATAATTTGGAAAGTAAATATACTCTCCCAGGTAACACAACTGTCAACACACCTCAAAACCCTTCACATATACTGTGTAGATTAAGCAAGTCTCATGACCTAAACTATGTTGACCTGGTCCTTTCTGTGGCCAAGGAAGCCAGGTGGTCTTGAGTTCAGTTGTCAAAGTTAATCCATCTGGTAAGGTCGTTAAAGTCAGCACTAAAACCAAGATATTCAAATTTTAAGTCTTTTTTCTATGACCTCCAGCCATGAACCACTGTGTGCAAGCATTGTGTCTTGAATAGATCACATTTTCACAAAAGCAAGATGATGGCTTACTGTGCAGCTTCCTAGCACCAGGCACAATGCTAGAGGCTTAGTGATAAAAGATAAAATGAGATCATAGTTCTGTGCCTCAAGAAACTAGTACTTTAGTGGGAGAAAAACAATTACAGTAAAATGTGATATGTGCAGCAACTGGCTCTTACCAGGCAGGGTGGATTTGCACCTGAGATACTGTTTTTATTTTGTGTGCTTCTCTTTTGGGGAGTGAAGTGGTGGCTGTAGGAACAGGGCCGATCAGAGGAGTAGGAAAAGCTAAACAGAGGATTCACCTGAAATGGACTCTGAAAAGAATGCCTGTGCTTTCCTAGATAATGAAGGGAAGAGATGACAAAGGAACTAGTGTGTGCACAGGTAGGGTGTGTGGGTGTGCTCAGGGCTTACTGGTCATATAGGAGTGACCTGGTTCATGTCTGCAGATATAGTTCCCTACTGAATTCTCCACCTGTGCAGAGCAGCATGGTCCTATGAACAGAGGAGAATTCCATCCCGGAGTAGCTGTGGCATTGCTGGTGGACTGGAGAGAGTCACAGCCTTGTGGTGCAAAGTGATGTTTGGAGATGATGCTCACCACTTGAGAAGTCAGCCTATTTCAGGGCAAAAGAAAGGATTAAAATTTAAACATCTGACACAGAGAGAGGGATAAATGGTAGAGCAGCCTCCCACTCTAGTCCAAGGATTTGAGTGCAGTGGCAGCAGGACCTGGAATAGAGGGGCTGCAGCCACACCCTCAGACACCAGCATGAAGGCCCTGACTCCTGCAAGGCGTGTGAATATGTAATACATCACAGAATCAAAATGACCTTCCCTTCCAAAATGCAAATAGTGCTTCAGGCATGCTAAATGCTATACTGAGCCCCCACATACATAATTCATGTGTCATTTACAGTGCCCAGAACTCCTTGGTAGAATGGCATACCAATGAGGCTGCATGGGATGCTACTTGTCTTGGCTGAACTGATTTTGGAGATGCTCAAGTGGAATTAGAAAGCTCTTTGGAATGCTGCCTTTCCTAATGGGGTGTAAGGAAAGGGAGATGCAGGAAGGGCCAATATACAAGCACACTCTAGAAAACTGCTAGGAGACTTTCTACAGATGTTTGTCCACCAGTAATATGAGAGAATAACAGGAAAATGAAGAGACAAAGGAGCAGGAAGAGAAGAGGAGAAAAGGAGAAAAATGGAATCAGTGTGGTTTTTGTTTCATAACCAGCAAGGACAGAAGTTTAGACTAAATCTCTACTCCTGGGGTCATCAAACAACCACAACAACTAATAACAGTACCAACAATCATTTCCTGGGTTTATACCATGTGCGAAATAGAATACTAACCTTTCAAAGTAGGTGATGATTATTCTTCCCGTTTTATATGTGAGACTGCAAATGCTATGAGAGATCAAATGACTTGTCGATGTACCTACAGTCCACAAGCAGCAATTTCAGGCTTCAAGCCAGGTACATTTTTTTTCTGTCTTTTATAAGGAAGGGGTTTGAGTCCTATCCAATGGTTTCTGGAGCCAATGCATCCACACATGCTTGTTTTATTGCATTTCTCAAAGTCCAAGCTGGTATGACACAAAGCTGTGAGAAGGATATCTGTCAGAAAGTCTAATAAAGCTGCCTATTCTCCATCACAGGTAGCAGGGGTCAATAGTAATAGCAAGACCCAGAGTTTTCAGATGTGATTTCTCCCTGGATAGTTTTCCTGGAACATGACTGAAAAAACTCCAGGTTGTCCAAAACCCCATTACTGAATTTATCAAGTTTCAAAATGCAAATTTTTTGAAGTTTGTTTATTTATTTTGAGAGAGAGATGTGGGGGAGAGAGAGAGAGAATCCCAAAGAGGCTCCGCACCATCAGCACAGAGCCCAATGCAGGGCTTGAAATCACAATCTGTGAGATCCTGATCTGAGCCAAAACCAAGAATCAAACACTCAACTGACTGAGCCACTCAGAGGCCCCCAAAATGTAATTTTTTTT
>NW_024412395.1:1254852-1297110 GCF_014898765.1 Herpailurus yagouaroundi | reverse complement strand
TCCTCTGGTGGTTTTCTGGGTTATTTAGGCAGGTGTAGGTGGAATCTAAGTGATCAGCAGGACGCGCGGTGAGCCCAGGGTCCTCCTACGCCACCATCTTCCCTCTCTGCAAAATGTAAATTATTAAAGTTAGTTTCAAACAGTTTAAATCCTGACTACTTTGTTTAAAATGCATATGCATTTTTGAGATGCTTGGTGAATTCTAAATGTTAAGATTATATGTATCTGATAGATCAAGAAATATTGCCTCTAATTAGATAGGAAACCTCTTTAGAAATTATATTCTCAGAGCAGAGGACTTCCAGAAGCGTTGGATCATCCAGTGGGTGGGGATCTTGGTCATAGCTCTAAGTTCATGGTTGTCAAAGTGTGGTTCCTAGGCCAACCACATTAGTATCATTATTACTTATTAGAATTGCAAATTCCCTGGCCCCACTCCAGACCTTAGAATGTTTTTTTTAACAAGTCTTCCATGTGACACTGATGCTGCTCAAATGTGAGAACCATAGGTTTAAGCCCATTTTACCCACACATCTCCGACTTTTGATTTAGGAAAACGCCGTCATCATTAACATAGTTTTCACCTCCGTGTGAATCAGGTACCACACACTATTCTAAGCCCTCTCTGTGAAGCATCCTGTGGAATTAAAAAGAAAACAAAAACAAAAACAAAAAACAGACAACCTATGAAATGTCCAGATTTCACAGATAAGAGAATTGAGTTTTAGGGAAGTTAAGGAGTGTGCCCAAGGTACATAAGTATAAGATACAAGGTGCATGGGCTTATTTAAAGCCTGCATCCATACCCCCACACTGGGGGTAAAACGTCAAGAAGCTCATTTCAAGGTGTATTACTCACTGGTGAAGTGCTGCTTAAAGTCAAGGTTATCACCCTGCTATACATTAGCATCACCTAGGCAGGGGCGGTTAGAGGGTTTTCCTCAATTTTTTATTATGTTCAATTACATAGCACAAAACTTACTATTTTAACTATACTTCAGTGAGGTTAAGTACATTCACAATGTTGTGCAACAATCACCACTATCCATTTCCAGAACTTTTTCATCATCCTCTTTAGAAACTGTACTCATAAATAACTCTCTATTCCCCCTCCTTCCCACCCCTAGTAGTCTCTATTTTACTTCCTGTCTGTGTGAATTTGCTTATTCTAGGTGCCTCATATATGTGGAATCATGCACTATGTGTTGTTCTTATGCATCTTGCTTATTTCACTTAGCATAATGTTTTCAAGTTTATCCATGTTGTATTATGTATCAGAATTGAATTCCTTTTTTAAGGTTGAATAATACTCCATTGTATGAATTTACTACATTTGGTTCATCCATTCTACTCTTGAAGGATATTTGGGTTGTTTCCACATCTTGGCTATTGGCCATTGTGAATAATGCTATTGTGAACATTGGTTTATAAATATCTGGTTGAAACCTTGCTTTCAATTATCTTAGCAATGAAACTGCTGGATCATATGGTAATTCAATGTTGAACTTTCTGAGGAAGAGTCAAACTGTTTTCCACCATTAGAAAACCAATGGTGGCTGCACCATTTTACAGTAAATGCACCAGTGTTCAAATTTCTCCACATCCTCTAATTAACTAATTAATTAATTGGAACCATTCTAATGGATGTGAAGCAGTATCTACCTACAATTTTAATTTGGTAGAATTTACCAGCAAAGCCGTATTATTCAGGGCTTTTTCTTGTTGTTGGAAGTTGTTTTTGTTTGTTTGTTCATTTGTTTTTATTACTGGATAAATCTCCTTATTGCTTTAGCCATATATTCTACTTCATGATTCAATATTGGTAAGTTGTGTTTCTGTGAATTTGTACATTTAATATAAGTTATCCAACTTTTTGGTGTACAACTGTACATAGTACTCTCTTACAGTCATTTTCATTTCTGTAATTTTGGTAGCAATGTCCCCACTTTCATTTCTGATTTTAGTAACTTGAATGTTGTCTTTTTATCTTAGTCAATATAGCTAAATGTTTGTCAAATTTGTGAATCTCTAACAACCAATTTTTAATTTTATTGATTTTTTTCTATTGTTTTACTATTTCTATTTTATTTCTCTCTCATCTAATCTCTATTATCTCCTTCCTTCTGTTAGTTTTATGTTCTCATTTTCTTTTTCTAGTTCCCCAAGGAGCAAAGTTAGATTATTGATTTAAAATCTTCCTTTATTTTATTTATTTAATTTTTGTTCTTTTATTAAAGTGTAATTAATGTACAGTGTTATATTGATTGGTTACAGGTATAAAATATAGTGATTTAACAATTCTCTGAATTACTCAGTGCTCATCACAATAAGTATACTCTAGATGAAGGTGATTATGATCTTCTTTCTTAAATGTATGTCTTCAAAGCTGTAAATTTGTTTTTTAACACTGCTAAGTTTCTATTGTTTTCATTTTAATTTGTCTCTAGATATTTTCTAATTTCCCTTGTGATTTCATCTTTGACCTGTTTGTTTAAAAGTTTGTTGTTTTAGAAGTAGAGAACAGAACAGTGGCTACCAAGGGAAAAGGTGGGTGAAATGGGGAGATCCTGGTCACAGGGCACAAAAATGCAGTTATACATGATGAATAAGTCTAGTTAATGTACAGCATGATGACTATAGCTAATACTATAATGTATTCTGCAAATTCTTTGAAAGTTTCAAGTGCTTTCATAACAAAAAAAAAAGGAAGAATGGCAACTGTGTGAGGTGATGGATGTATTAATTAGCTTGACTGGAGTAATCATTTTACCATGTGTATGCATATCCAAACATTATGTTGTATACTTTAAATATATGCAATTTTATTGTTTTTATTTTATGACTCATTTTATATTCAACATTTTTATTTTTTTAATTTTTTCTTCTGATATACTTAACATACAGTGTTGTATTAGTTTCAGATGTACAGTATAAATGATTCAACAATTTTATACCTTTCTCAGTGCTCATCAAGATGAATGTATTCTTGATCCCCTCGACCTATATCACCCATACCCCTTACCCATCTCCCCTCTGGCAACCAACAGTTTGTTGTCTGTATTTAAGAATCGGGGATTTTTTGGTTTGTCTTTTTTTTCTCTGTCTGTTCATTTGTTTTGTTTTACAATTTTTATTTTAAAAATAATTGTTCAATTTCTAGAAATTTGTGAATTTTCCAGATTTCTTCTGTGATTGCTATCTAGTTTCATTTATCTGATTGGAAATTTTGTTGGGGAATTTTTTAAGATGTTGATAGTGATATTTATTATTTATATTATTTTAATCTGTTCAAATTTATAAATACTTTTTTGTGACCTAACATATGGCTTATCCTGGAGAACACTTATTGTACACTTGAGAAAAATATGTTTAACATTATTCATTGGGTTGAAAATCGTTATTATTTTTTAAGTTGGCAACATCAATTGCTGGTGAAGATGCAGAGCAACAGAAACTTATTCATTGTGATGGGAGCAACATTGTCAAGCTTTAATGGAGGACAGTTTGGCACTTTTTTACAAAACTAGCTAATGCCTTATCGTAAAATCCAGCAATCACAGTACAAAGTATTCACTAAAACTACTTGAAAACATGTCCACACAAAAGTCTGTATATAAATGTTTATAGCAGCATGATTAATAATTCAAAAAACTGGAAGAACCATGATTCAACAGATGAGTGGATAATCCATACACATGGTTCCAACCCTAAATGAATACTAGACAGCAATGAAAAGGAATGAACTATCCAAAGCCATACAAAGATGTGGACATACATTAAATGTGTGTTGTTAAATGTAACAAGCCAGTCTCTGAAAAAGCTACTCAGTTTATGATTTTGTTCATATGACATTCTGGAAAAGGCAAAATTATAGAAGCAGTAAACAGATAAGTATTTTCCCTATGGTTTGGGGAAAAGAGAGGGTTGACTAGGTGAAGCACAGGGGATTTTTTTGGGACAGTAAAATTATTCTGTATGATGCCATATTGCTAAAAACATAACATTATATATTTGTCAAAAACCTTAGAATTTTGGAATTCTTGAACTAGAACTTGCAGAACAAGAGTGAAACTTAATGTATGAAAATTTTTACAAAACTCACTCAGGAGGTCAGAGTATCCAAGTATGGAATATAAACTATGACAAAAATAAAAGGCTATTATAAGTGTATGAAACAACCTCACTAGAGGGGGTGAAAGAAAAATATCCTGACCTAAGCAACTTTGGAAATGAGTAGAGATTGTGAAGTTAAATGCAAAAGACACTGTGCATACGCCCTGTGCTCTTGTTGATAACATTTTTCACATAAGGGTATAGGTTATCAGGTTTGTAGGTTAGTAGTTCTGAAATTTCTATGCATAACTACTGGAATTAGACTATCACACAAATGGATGATGGATGTGGCAGCTCAGTTTGTTACCATTAGTGTAGGAAGTTACAGCAAGAAGAAAAGCCAGTATGAGCCACATGGTGATGGAAACATGAATTTGATCTCTCATTTAGCTTAGGGTAGAAACAAATGGATGCATGTATAAGTATTTTCAGTTATTTATATAAGTGGGCCAGCAGACAGGCATGTATATCCTTGCTCTGACAACTGAGGCCTAGGAACAAATACATACCAGTAGCAACTTTATGACTAGATCTTGGTTTCTACCAGGAATATTTGGATAAATAACATAAATAGATTCTGAAACTGGGGAAGTGAGCCTAGGTCATCTTAAAGTGTCAGAAAGTAAGGAAGTTCTCAATAAAGAAGAAGAAGAAGAAGAAGAAGAAGAAGAAGAAGAAGAAGAAGAGTAGTGATGGGAATATGTCCAAGGGACCCATGAGCCAATTGAGAAAGCTCCCAATGGTCAAAGCTGGGACAATTTAAGTAAGAATATAAATAAAACAGTACTGGATTTTAACCCAAAGTATAAAACAAATATCCAAGAATCCATGTAGATATAAAGAAATGATTGAATAAATAAATAAATTTTTGACAAATCTCTCATTCAAAATATTTCCAAATAATTTATGTAGATACTTCTGCTCAAAGATATGGATATCAATCCCAACCCCTTAAGTGTGGGCTGTAGTGACTTCCTTGACTTCCTTTAGAAGAGTGGTAGTATGCAAAGGGAGGGGAATGAAAAAAAAAACTTTACACTGGAGAATCCTGTCAAACACTACCTCATCACTAAAGTCATGTTGCTATAGTACAGTATTTACTCTTGATATGATGTGATGAGAATTACAATTTGCCTCTGTAATTTCACTCCCAAAATGCATCACTCAGTTTAATCAGGTCCTTCCCATTTGAAGGGAATTCTACAAAATATCTGACCAGTACTCCCCAAAACTGTTAAAGTCATCAAAAATTAGGAAAGGATGAGAAATTTTCACAGAATAGGCAAGGAGATATGACAACAAAATGTTACATCTTGAATGAGATTCTGAGACAGAAAAAGGACATTAGGTTAAAGTAGGGAAATCTGAATAATATATGCACTTTAGTTGATAATAATGTATCAGTACTTGTTCACTAGTGACTAAGGTACCACTAATATGTGATGTTAATAATGAGGGAAGCTGGGTGCAGGATATAGAATTTTTTTACAACTTCTCTGTAAATCTAAAACTATCTTAAAGTAAAAGAGCTACTTAACAAATACATCTGTGTGTAATTTGGTCACATCCACAAAATATTTTAGATTTAAATATGGAGGCACATAAAAATATCAGCAAACATAAGAAACCAGGAATACACAGCATTTCCCACGATTTTGGTCTCTCTTCTTCCCCCTTTGTGATTCTGCCAGGAACACCAGCACTGTCTGAAGCAACACTGTGTGTTGTATGCCCGAAACAGGCAGGTGGATTGGTCACAGTTTCTTCATCTGGTCTGGTGCCACTGAAATATATGGCTTTTCATTTTAAATATATCATCCCAGAGCTCCTCAGGTAATTTTGATTATAGCTAAGTCATCGCGTACTTATGGCACAGGTGTGCTGGAGTGAGATTCCCTGATGATGTGCTGGCAACAACTGGTCCCATAGCTTCTGAGGACGACCTGGATCTGGTCAATTCAGGAGGAGTAGAAGCTCAGGAGAAGATCCCACCCATTAAAGAGAAGTGAAGGATGGATACGGTCCTGACCTCACTATTTAACCTTGCTAGCTCCCCCAAAGGTGGAAGTACAGATGCAGCTCTCAGGAAAGCAGCTGGGCACAGGATGCTCAGTGTTTCTCTCAAATGAGCCTTTTACAAATGAAGTGATTCTGAGCCCAGTGAAAATCCCCAGGATAGACATAAGATACCATAATATTGTCTTGTCTAAAATACATTTCGTCTTCAATCATTTCTTGAATCTTAATATCGCAAAGGCACTAAGAAAGGATTTCTAGACATAAATGTTTTATCATCAGAATTTTAGGAGAAATACTACAGGTTCAAATTCCTTTGGTGGAATTTGCTAGACCTAAGAAAAAGATTCAACTCTGCTTCAGCCATTCCTAGCACAGTCTGCTCCTTCTTCCCTCCTTGTTTATGTGTGCCTCTATTATAGCACACTCTCCATCAGATTGTAAGGTTTAGTTTTCAGTGTCCTGAAGACTGATTTGTTCACCTTTGCATTCCCACACCAGGCTCTCAGAGACTGGCTACTGACTGTGTGAAGGCAGCATGGGGGAAGTCCTCTACCTCTCAGGAGCTTGAGCCTGATGCTGAGGGCTGAGAGTTCATTGATCATGACCTATGGGTTGTCAGACAGCACTACAAGGTGCAAATAGCTTTGCACCAGATTGGGTTCTTCAGTGCATATGCTGTTTTTGGCATTTCTGAAACTACAGCAGAGAAATCTACAGAGCATCTCATTCCAAAAGACATTGCTACAGGAAGAAACCATATGAAGTTCCCAGGGAAAGGAGACCCCATCAAGCTACAGTCTGGCCATATGAAAAGTCCCTTCTCTCCTCAAGCTTGACAGTTTACCAGAGTTATTGCTAAAGAAGACCATATATCAGGAGGCTGACATTCACCATGTCAGCCTCTTGAGGAATAATTTCTACTCTGCAGCCAAAGAAATGATGCCATTAGCCTTTGCTTGCAGAGAAGACATTTTTAAGGATTTGCCCAAACTCACAGCTGTGCCATTTTTGAAACTCTGCCCTTTGATTGGCACATAATCCTCCACCCCATTAGGAACTCTCTCCTTCCATGACTCATTAGGAGGGAAGGAGCCTTCAAGGTGCTTTTTAACCAAACTTTATTACTGTCCCCAAGGAGCAGCATTAACACAGAGAGCTGCCTTCCAAAAGAAGGACATCACCCTCCTCTCAGTTTGAAAGTAAAGGCAGGGGATAAGAAGGGAAGGTTTACTATCATGAACAGTATTATCTAGCATATTGGCCTGCATCTTTTTAATCTTGTGTGCCTATTCATAACAAGTTTAGATTTATTAAATCAGATATAACAGTTGATAGCAATGCAAAGTGAACACATTTTTTGGTTTTGAAGAGGCACAGACCTCTCTCTCTCTCTCTCTCTCTCTCTCTCTCTCTCTGAAGTTTTACATCTCCTTTGACATTCTGTTGTGCTCTTCAAGAAGTAATGGGAAAGAATGTTATCATAACACCGGGGGGCTGGTTTCAAAGTAGTGCCTGAAAATTTAGCTGTGCCATTTCCATTAACAGCTATTACAGGCATGTAACTAAACCCCCAAGTGCTGCAATGCAAATTTCCTGCCATGGAGATAGGAATTGGAGAGTGAGTCTGATGTTTATCATGTCTATGGAGCAGTGTCTAGGGGGCATGAGCCCTGTGCAGTTGGAAGAATCTTTGATAGCAGCATGTGGGGTTGCTGGCCAGTGAGATGAAGCTTCCTCTTCTGACCCTCAGGAATCCTCAATCAGGACCATTGTCTGTCACCCAAGAAAAAAGAAGAGGAAACACCAATACTCCAGGGTTCTCTGTCTGAGCTTCTTTGTGTCTCCGTTGAAGGAAATCTCAGAGAACAGCAGCAAGGATGAGGGTCCCAAGGGGTCCACCCATCAGAGGCAGTGGGGCCTATCTGAGGAGAAAAGTAAGCTAAAACACACTGCAGTCTTAACTTTCTCAGACTGAATGCTGGCCATGAAACCAAGAACATACTCATCACAGATATTTTCTGTAGCCCCTCAAATAATCTCTGTTCAATAATGGGCCTTCACTTCTTTGAGCTCACTGCTAAATAAAGAAGTCTCTGCATTTAGAATCAGTCTTTCTCCTTTCCTTCAGACCTTGTTAGTAAATACTTTCCCCTTCTTATAGGTTTGCAAAAAGCAAAGAAAGCAATCCCAACTAGCTATTACTTTTGCATGAGGGAAATTATCAGTCTTACCAAAAGGATATGCATCACTGCCAAAATCCCCTATGTGTCACAGGTGGCTCTGGGGTACATGAAGACTTTGTACCTTAGGCTATTTGTGGCTAGTTCTTTCTAACATTCAGGTGGTACTTCCCTGGTTTTGGGGCTTCTCTGTAGACATAGCCACCAGGGTGGTCTTCTCTACTCCAGATCCCAATAATTGCTGGGGTTCTGTTATTTCAACTGTCTGCCTCAGAGTCTCAATCTTTTATGGGGACAGGGCACCTTTTCCAGAAACCCCCTCCACTCTCCATCTTTTCTCTCTAGCAGTATCCCTTAGGCTAGAAACATTTTCAAGTGAGAAAACTGTCTCAGAAAGTATTTACTGAATGCTATTGGGATATACTTAATGTTCTGATTCTTAGAATTTTGGAAGTAAAAAATCCAAGCTCTTTCAAATCAAAGCCTTGCATTTAAAAACAACTTATCTCTAGCCTGAGATAAAGAATCTGGAATTTCCAGTCCTGAGGTGACCTTTCATATAATGCTGCTTCTCAGGTAGAACAAGGCAGGTCATGGGTTCATGAGACCTAGAATGTTCACCCTGACCATGACTGAACAGTTGGAGGCACAGTAGGTTGTCAGTAACTGAGCAGTTACTGAGCTCTTAGGCTCAAGGTCACTTCTTTGTTTTATGACTCACAATCAATGTCTCATGATCTCATTCCTTTGCCCAGCCCAAGTCCTCCAGATGCCCCATAGACTTTCTCCAAGGAGGAGACAGTTTAACCAGATCTGGTTCTTTCTTATTATTGTTCATTTCATGTGACAGCTTCCTAGACAAACCCTTAGCTAGACTTACCAAGAAAAAAAGAGAAGGGACTCAAATAAATAAAATTGGAATGAAAGTGGTGATGTTAAAACTGATACCACAGAAATACAAAGGATCATAAGAGACTACTATAAATAATCATACATCAACAAATTGGGCAACCTAGAAATGGATAAATTCCTACAAACATACAACCTACCAAGACTGAATCATGAATAAATTAAAAATATGAATAGACTAACTACTAGTATGGAGACTGAGTCAGTAATCAAAAACTTCCCAAGAAACAAAAGTCCAGGACAAGATGGACTTCACTGGTGAGTTCTACCAAGCATTCCAAGAATGTTTAATATTAAAACCAATATATCCCAAACTTTTCCAAGAAACAGAAGAGTGGGAAACACTTCCAGACTCATTTTACAAGGCCAGCATTACTTTAATTTTAAACCAGACAAGGACACCATAAGAAAAGAATATTACAGTCCACTATCCTTGATGAACATAGATGTAAAAATTTTCAAGAAGTATTAGCAAAACAAATTCAACAATATATTAAAAGGATTATACAGTATGATACAGTGGGATTTATGCCAAGGCTGCATGGATGGTTCAACATTCACAAATCAATGAGATACAGCACATTAACAAAATGAAGGATAAAAATTATATAATCATCTCAATAGATGCAGAAAAAGCATTTGACAATATTCAATACCCATTTGTAATTAAAATTCTGAACAAAAGTACAAATAGAGGGAACTTTGTTCCTCTATATAATATATATAATAAAGTCCATATGTGATAAACTCACAGCTAAAATCATACTCAATGGTGAAAAACTGAAAGATTTTCCTCTAAAATCAGAAACAAAACAAGGATACCTACTGTTGCCATATTTATTCAAAATAGTATTGGAAGTCCTAGCTAGGGCAATAAGACAAGTGAAAAAAGTAAAATTCATCTAAATCAGAAAGGAAGAAATAAAACTTGCACTATTTGCAGATGGCACATTATATATAAAAAAAACTCTAAAGACCTAGGGTGCCTGGGTTGTTCAGTTGGTTAAGCGTCTGACTTTGACGCAGGTCATGATCTCATGGTGCATGAGTTCAAGCCCCACATCAGGCTTTACACTGGCAGCACAGAGACTGCTTCGGATTCTTACTCTTACCTCCCTCTCTGCCCCTCACCCACTTGCACTTCCTCTCTCTCTCTCAAAATAAATAAACAAACTTAAAAAAAAAAACAGTTATAAAAGGACCACCTGGGTGGCTCAGTTGGTTAAGTGTCCAACTTCAGCTCAGATGCTTTGAATTATGTATCTTCCTCTCTCTCTCTCTACCCCTCTTCTGCTCTCACTCTGTCTCTCTCTCTCTCTCTCTCTCTCTCTCTTTCTGTCTCTCAAAAAATAAACAATTTTTTTAAAGTTTAAAAAAAAAACCCTAAACAACAGCCACAACAAACCTGTTAAAGCTAATAAACAAATTTACTAAAGGTCCAGGATACAAAATCAATATACAGAAATTGGTTGCATTTCTATGTACTAATAACAAATTATTTACAAAGTAAGTTGCATCAAAATGAATAAAATACCTAGATATAAATTTAACCAAGGAGGTGAAATCTGTATACTTAAAATTATAATATATTCATAAAATAAATTTAATAAGACACAAATTAATGGAAAGATATTCCTTTTTTTTCAATATATGAAGTTTATTGTCAAATTGGTTTCCATACAACACCCAGTGCTCATCCCAAAAGGTGCCCTCCTCAATACCCATCACCCACCCTCCCCGCCCTCCCACCCCCCATCAACCCTCAGTTTGTTCTCAGGTTTTAAGAGTCTCTTACGCTTTGGCTCTCTTCCACTCTAACCTCTTTTTTTTTTTCCATCCCCTCCCCCATGGGTTTCTGTTAAGTTTCTCAGGATCCACATAAGAGTGAAACCATATGGTGTCTGTCTTTCTCTGTATGGCTTATTTCACTTAGCATAACACTCTCCAGTTCCATCCACGTTGCTACAAAGGGTCATATTTCATTCTGTCTCATTGCCATGTAGTGTTCCATTGTGTATATAAACCACACTTTCTTTATCCATTCATCAGTTGATGGACATTTAGTTTCTTTCCATAATTTGGCTATTGTTGAGAGTGCTGCTATAAACATTGGGGTACAAGTGCCCCTATGCATTAGTACTCCTGTATCCCTTGGGTAAATTCCTAGCAGTGCTCTTGCTGGGTCATAGGGTAGGTCTATTTTTAATTTTTTGAAGAACCTCCACACTGTTTTCCAGAGCGGCTGCACCAATTTGCATTCCCACCAACAGTGCAAGAGGGTTCCCGTTTCTCCACATCCTCTCCAACATCTATAGTCTCATGATTTGTTCATTTTGGCCACTCTGACTGGAAAGATATTCCATTCTCACGGACTGTTAAAGTGTCCACATTACCCAATGCTATCTCCATCAAAATTCCAATGGCATTTTTTACAAAAGTATAACAATCCTAAAATTTGGAACCACAAAAGACCCTGACTAGCAAAAGCAATTTCGAGAAAGAAGAACAAAGCTGGAAGCATTATGTTTCCTGATTTAAAACTATATTACAAAACAATGATAATCAAGACAGTATGATATTGGCATAAAAATGCACACATACATCAATTGAACAGAATAAATAGCTGGACCAGAAACAAGCTCATGCATATATGGTAAATTAAAAGGAGCCAAGAATATATAATGGGGAAATTATAGTCTCTTCAATAAATGGTGGTGGAAAAACTAGACATCTGGGCAATCACATGTAAAATAAAGATTGAAAAACAAAACTGGACCACTACTTTACACCATACACAAAAATTAATTCCAAGTGGAATAAGGACTTGAATATAAGACCTGAAACCATGAAATTCCTAGAAGAAAACATAGGTAACTCCTTGGTATCAGTTGGTAATGATTTTTGGGGGGAGGGTTAGGGGGGTGAGGGATTTAGCACGAAAAACAAGAGCTACAAAAACAAAAACACACAAGTGAGACTGCCTCAAAGTAAAAGCTTCTTCCCAGCAAAGGAAATCATCAATAAAATGAAAATACAATCTACAGACTGAGATAAAATGTTTGTAGATCATACATCTAATAAGAATTAGTATCCAAAATGTATTTTAAAAGCCACAATAGAAAAAATATGATTAAAACATGGGCAGAGGATCTGAATAGACATTTTGCAAAGAAGACATACAGATGGCCAGTAGGTACATGAAAAGATGCTCAACATCACTAATCATCAGGTAAATGCAAATGAAAGCCACCATAAAATATCACTTCTTAGCTGTGGAATGGTTATTATAAAAAAGACAAAAAATAACAAGTGTTGGTGAGTATGTGCAACAAAGGGAACTCTTGTGCTCTGTTGATACGACTGTGAATTGGGCCAGCCAGTATGGAGAGCAAAATGTAGTTTCTTCAAAAAATTATAATAGAATTACTATATGATTCAGCTATTCCACTTCTGGGTATTTATCCAAAGAAAAGAAAAACACTAACCACAAAGAAACATGAATCCCCATGTCATTACAGCATTATGTATGATAGCCAAGATATAAAGACAAGATAAATGTTCATCAATTGATGAATGGATTAAAAATATGATATATATGTTATATTATTATTCAGCCATAAAAAAAGGAAATCTGCCATTTGCAACAATATGAATGGACATTACAGAGCATTATGCTAAGTGAAATAAGTCAGATAGAAAAAGACAAATACGACATGTCTTCAATTACACATAGATCTAAACACACACACACACACACACACACACACACACACACAATTCCTAGATACAGAGATAGATGGTGATTTCCAGAAGTCAAGGGTGGGTAGATGGGCAAAATGGGGTAATGTGATAAAGAGGCTCAAACTTCCAGTTGCAAAATAAATAAGATTTTGGGATATAATGTACAGCATGTTGACTATAGTTAATAATACTGTATTATATAGTTGAAAGTTGCTAAAAGAGTCTCAAAAGTTCTCATCACAAGAAAATAATTTGTAACTATATGGATGAATGTTAACTAAACTTACTGTGGAGATCACTTCACATTTATATAAATATTGAAACATGTACACCTGAAACTAATACAATGTTGAGGATCAATTTTGTCTCAGTAAAATAAAAATTGAATGAGCCAAAGAGATACTATTGAAAACAGAACTCCTTGATGAGTAAGGAAGAAATGTCAGAGTCACAAAATTGAAAAAAAGATTATTTTTAAATGACAGCCTTTACACAAGGATCAACTGTGATTTAATGCAGACATAGGACAATAAGCTTATGAAGTAGAGAATTGTTTAGCTGAAAATAGGACTTGTAGGAGGTAAATTAGTGATGTACATTCAAATCCATGAAAGGTTTGAACAGTTCCTACTTACACTACAAACCTGGTCATCCTTCCATGACCCTCTCCTCCTGCCATCTTCCTCATTTCAGTAAATAGTCCACCATTTCCTTATGTCACAAACCTAGGAGTCGCTGTTAATTTTCCCTTTCCTCATTCCTCTCCTTATTCAATCCATTACCAAACATTGTCTTTTTTCTCTCCCAAATATATAATGTTTATTCACTCCTACCCATGCTGGCCAATACTGCCCAAGTGTGGCATCAGAGCAGTGGCCTCCTGAATGTTCTTCCTGCCTCTATCCCTGCCCAGCAACAGTCCATTTGCCATGCAGCATAAGTAAAATTCTTTTTAAGACTCTTATTACTAGGTCATATCACTTCCTGATTGTTTTCTAGGAATACGTACTCTCCAGGCACCTGGGTGGCTCAGTCAGTTAAGGGTCCAAGTCTTAATCTTGGTTCAGGTCATGATCTCACAGTTCTTGAGTTCGAGCCCCACGTCAGGCTCTGCACTGACAGAACGGAGTCTGCTTAAGATTCTCTCTCTCCCTCTCTCTATGCCCCTCCCCTGCTCACACTCTTTCTCTCTCTCCCAAAATAAATAAATAAACTTAAACACACACACACACACACACACACACACACACACACACTCTTCAATGAAACCTCTTAGTACAGCCCACAAGGAATTGCACAAGCAATATCTTGGCACACTGTTCAAGAAAAGTTTGCTGAATGAACAAGTAATAAATACAATCAAGAAGGGTTTTTCAGGGAGATTCCCAGGGAGGTAGCCTCAGCAAAGGAATAGTGAAGGAGAGGAGATGAGAGAAGAAAGATTACCTATAAGGGGTATATTCTAAGTGGGTTGCAGCTCCAAACAAGCAGTTCTTTGGTCTTTGTGATCAGCCTCCAGAAAGGCACATGATGAAACTTGTATCTTCAAGTAATGCATCTGCGTTCTGCCCCACCCCACTTCCCAGCTTCCATGCTTCTGGTTGTATCACTTCAAGACAGCCACTGAGGAAGCCAGAATATCCTCAACAATGAAGGAAGGAAGGAAGGAAGGAAGGAAGGAAGGAAGGAAGGAAGGAAGGAAGGAAGGAAGAGGCAGTTTCTACTTACCATAGTTTAGGACATTTACTCTTGAAACCCAGATACAATATTGTGAGGATGCTCTTGCTACTCCAGGGTGAGGCCCAGTAAGCAGGAACTGGCAGCCAGTACCTACTTGCCAGCCATGCAAATGAACTATCTTGGAAGAGAATCCACCAGTTTTACTGGGCCACCCCAGATGATACCACATGGACAAAGATGAGCTTTCTCCAGCAAGTTTCCCAAATTATCAATTCATAAACACAATAAATAGTTGCCTTTTAAAGCCACTGAGTTGGGAGAACTGATTTGTTACAAAGCAACAGATAACTAGTACAGATTTTGTCACCCAATATGAGGCACTAAAAAAAAAAAAAATCTAAAATGTATGGCATTGGTCTGGGGACTGGATGGGGGTTGACGAGACTGTCAGTGTAAACGTGATGGGCCTCAAACAGGCCAGCATTGAGGGCATAATGCATGTTGAGTAAGTAAGACCAGAAGCTGGAAGAAAGGGAATATTTATTATGTGGTAGTGTTGTAGGATTCTTTACCTCAATACCCGGAATTGGATGTCTTGCCACTTTGAAGACTGAAGATATGGACACAAAATGAGCAGCAGGCAAAAGTTTATTCAAGTATAAGATCAGAAAGGAAGAATAGTAGGAAAGCTCTCTTTACAGAGAGGGGACATTCAAAAGTGAATGCCCACAACAGTAGGCAAGGGTCCTTGTTTTATGAGGTTCTGGTCACCCTTCCTTCCCTTCCCCCTTGTTCCTTCTCAGGTTTTATCATTATTGGCTTTATAGCTCTAGGAGCTGGGTTGTCCATTCCTGATTGTCTTGTTTCCATTGTATGAGGGGTGGTCTCTGGCCACAGTGTTCCTTGTGGGTCATACGGTTTATGGTCTACTACTTGTTTTTAGTTAGGTCTTTTGTCAAATTCCTGAGGGAAACCTGAGGGGGAGTAGGTGGTATCTGTTACATTTTTAAGAGGAAACTTGTGCCCAAGGGGGTTTGCTGTGGTCCAACACTTACAGCATGATTTTAAAAAATATGCATTTTTCCCCACCCAGAGACCTCAAGTCCTATTCTTTCCCTCTCTGCCTATTGAATCCTATTTTTTTCTATCATAGTAGCTGAGATTTTGACAACATGGCTGATTCAGAAAATGAAAAAAAAAAAATAAGAAATGTAGTCAATAATTGTCATGTAACAACAGAGATTTCTACACAGAAAATTCAAAGTTCTGCCTAGTTTTTTGTTTGTTTGCTTTTTTAAAAATCATGGCCTAAGTTAGAATACCTAGGATACAGTTAAGCTAACAAGCAAGTGGTTAAATTCAAATGTGCTAGGCCTTGCTAGGTTTGAAAGTAGAAAAATGGTTTAGTATTCCCAGCCTCTTCAGAGAACAAACACAAGTTTCAAATTACAAAAAGGTCTCAGACCAAAGATGGACTCCAACTTAAAAGGAGACAATCCTTCTTTTACAATTTCGCAGAGATCTAATGTGATGCTTCATAAAACCTTTCACACAAGCAAAAGGCCAACTCAGGTTTTTAAGGGTATTCCTTGCAGAGCTTTACTAAACAACACGGCTTTTAATCATCTTATGGGAATTATCCCACAAGAGCAATTCAGGGAAATTTTTTCCCAAAGAAAATCAATCTCTACTTAAAAATATTGATGTATTTTAAAGTAATCTATATGATAAAAACATGCCTAAGCCTGCATGCTTAAGACACACACACACACACACACACACACACACACACACACACACACATATATCTAATTTTTTAAATCAAATTAGGAGTCCAGAATACTTTCTAAAAACAAAGTCATGTCCCTGTACACGTGTTCCCAGAAGAGTTTCAGCCAGAGGGTCACTGGCGTTCAATCCCTGTTGCCATATGAGGATCCTGTTCCTCTCAGGAAAAACTGAGAACACCTGACTTCCCATCTCCATTCCCCACAATAGTTTATTTTTTATAACCATGAACTTGATGGAGAATCTGATGTTCCAAGATTCATGCCAATCCCCTCCCTATTTTCTATGACCATGTGTCTAAGGGAGAAAAATGATGCAGGGGGAGGTCTGCCAGTGGATAAAATGCCAGACCACTGTAAAATCATATGGTCCTAGAGGATGCTTCTACCTGAAGAGTTTGCTGTTGCCACATCTCTACTCCTTCCTGTGTGATTAAAAGCATGTCCTCAAGCCCTGGAATGTGCATGGGGCCTCTCTGCCATCAGGCCTGAGCCTTCCCTTTCTGGGTCCTGTCCTGGGAATTCTAGTGGCCTCGAAGGCAAGGCTGTCATCACCATGGGTGCTAATGGAGAAACGTGCTTCTGACCTCTTTGGGTTATACCTCTGAATGTCAGTAAAACCTTTCTGGACTCAACAACCTAGGCCATACCAGTGACCTCAGGTGAAGATTGACAGCTTTGCTGAGAAGCCCAAATTCCTTCCCTGCCCTTTGCTACACCTTAGTCAGAATATCCTTTCTAGTACATAATAGCCTAGTTTTCACTGTGTGCTTTTGAGCAAACAATTCCTTCTGTCTTGTATGTCTTTCTTCCTCTTTTATACCTGGCAAGTTCCTTCAAAATCTTGGTCAGTAATTCATTTTTTAATAATATGCACCTTTTCTACAGCTCACATCTCTCAGACTATGGAGTATGGCCTGTCACAATCAATACCTGCAACCTAGGATGTGCATTCAAAACACACTCCTAAACTCTACCACCTGCCCCACCACAAATGTGCACCAAGCCCCACTTTCACTACCTATATCTTTCACATGATGCTTTGCATTGTAATGGCCTATGACAGGCACTCTGATGGCCAGCTTGCCATGTGCAGGGCTCTTTGCTAAGTAAGCAAATTTTAGAAGGTAAGAACTGTCTCTTAAATTATACTGAGCATCTCCCTTGTTCCTCTGTGAAACCATACTGAAAACAAACAAAAGTCACTCAGCTACTTGTTCCAGGAAATGCTGACTCCTAGGAGATAGAACTGGGAGCTGGCTAGAAAGCTTGCCAGTCCTGTCATCCAGGCCCTTACCACCAATTCAAGGCTACTGTTGTCGTTAACTCTGCCTGATCACAGTCAGTTTCCTGCCTTTCAAGGCCAATTTGGACCCCCCTCCAATCTTCCCCTTTCTGAGACATGGCTGAGACTTATGCAAACTGGTGTTTTCCCTTATTGTGGTAGGTTTAATAAACTTAGCTTTTCCTGAACAGCAGGTTTTATGGTGGTCTGTTTTTTTTTTTTTTTTTTTTATCATTTACTCATTTTTGAGAGACAGAGTGCAAGTATGGGTGGGACAGAGAGAGAGGGAAGTAGGCTCCAGGCTCTGAGCTGTCAGCACAGAGCCCGATGCCGAGCTTGAGCTCAGGAACCACGAGATCATGATCTGAGCTGAAGTGGGATGCTTAACCGACTGAGTCACCCAGGCACCCCATAGGGTGTTTTGAGAGGATGAAATCAATAAAAGATTAAAATCCTGTCATTATCAAATAACCATCAAGACGCAGAGCCTTGTCGAGCCCATATCCATCTGAAGCAGCAGCAGCAGGCCTTCTTTTTTTTTTTTTTTTCCTTTTGTAATGTTTATTTATTTTTGACAGAGAGTGCTCATGCAGGCTGGGGAAGAGGCAGAGAGAGGGGGACAGAGGATCCTAAGCAGGCTCTGCGCTGACAGCAGTAACCCAATCTGGGGCTCAAACTCATAATATGATAGGAAAAAAAATAAGGCAGAAAAAGGATTAGGACCTGAGGTCCCTGGGTGGGGAAAGACATATTTTGGAATAATCCTGGGAGTGTCTGACCACAACAAATCTCAGGCAGCTCCCCCTCAGATTTCTTTCAGGAATTTGACAAAAGACCTGACTAAAAATAAGCAGACCATAAAACCTATAACCCACAGGGAACTGGTATGGCCATAGACCACCCCTCATAAAATGGAAATGAGCCAATCAGGAATGGACAACCCACCACATAGAGTTATCCAGCCAACAAAGATAAAACCTGAGAAGGAACAAGGGGGAACGGAAGTAGAAGGGATGACCAGAACCTAATAAAACAAAGACCCTTGCCTATTGTCAGTAGGCATTCACTTTCAATGTGCCCTCTCTGTAAAGAGAGCTTTCCTACTATTCTTCCTTTCTAATCTTATACTCTAATAAACTTTTGCCTGCTGCTCATTTTGTGTCCACCTCTTCACTCTTTGAAGCAGTGAGAAAACCTATCCTGGGTATTGTGGTAAAAATCCTTCAATATCACCAATCCATGACTTCACTTAATTACACTTTCAGCTCTCCCAGAAATGGAATCTTAAACTAGTCAATCAGGAATTACCTGATCAGCACTAGTTAGATAATCTGCCTGATAGACCTCTACCCTCCCCTAAAGGAAACTAACTTTACAATGACCAGGCCACTTTTTCAACAGTATAAATTTCTTCTTCCTGTTCCTTTCTTATCTATAAAAGTCTTTCACTTTGTACAGCTGCTAAGAGCTCCTTTCTATCTGCTAGATTGGATGCTGCCTAATACAAATTTATTTTTCCTTAAATAAACTCTTAAAATGTTTAATATGCATCAGTTTGGTAATATGTCCAGTTGATACTTGTGCATCCTTCCTTCTAGATATAGAGTCAAGATTTCTGTGCCCAAACAACTTTTGACCCTCTTAGAGTAGGTGAGTCTCCTCCCTTAGCCTTCCCTCCTGAGAGTGGCTTGTAACACCTAAGTGTGCATCCCAATGCCTGAGAGGTGGGAAAAAGGTGGTTGATACAGAGAGTTTGAATAAAGTCTGGACATATATACTGAAGTGCCTGCACCTGGTGTGGGTGGAGCTGGTATTGGAGGAGAAAGGGGACCAGCAAAGACAGACTGGCAAGGAGCTGAGGCTGGTTCTCCCCCTGCTGCCATGTTCTGGATCAGCATGTCAAGGAGTCCAATAATTCTAAATTTGGATCTCATCTTCTAGGTTGCTATGAAGGCATACTCATCAAGGGAGAAAAGTAGAACATATGTTGCTTAGCAACAACTCATTAACTTGACTTAGGATTTGAAAATATTTGGACATACAGTTCATGGGCTTCCCTTTGTATTCCCTTTGTATAGCCCCAAATGCTAAAATGTTAGGGAGTTTATTTATACCACAAACCACTGCCCCTAAGAGAATAATGGTTCTATTTCTTCTTTTTTTTTTAAGTTTATTTATTTATTTTGAGAGAGAGAGAGAGCATGAAGTGAGAAAGGGCATAGAGAGAGGGAGAGAGAGGATCCCAAGCAGGCTCCACACTGTCAGTGCAGAGCTGATGCAGGGCTCAATCACACAAACTGCGGGATCATGACCTGAGCCAAAATCAAGAGCCAGACACTTAGCTAAAGAGCCACCCAGGCACCCCTATTCTATTTCATGCACTTTAAAAGTCCTTTCATATATTACATTCTTAGGCTCCTAAGCACAACTGCTTGGTTTGCTGGGTATCCCAGCACTGAAGTCTGTTCTTATTACATGTAAATGCTCCATATATTGTTTTTACATGAAATAAGGTTTATGAAGCCCACAAGACAGGGTTTTCTGTTCTCTTCTATCTTTTAAAAATAATAAAGAAAGAATGGAACTTTTAAATATTTGCTGAAAACCATGGGAAGAAAAATGACTTTGGATGGAAAACATGAAAGAGCCTGAATTCCCAGAAGGCCCTTGACTTAGGCAAGAATGACCTCAGGGAGATGCAGCTTTGAAGGGATGAGGCTATAACCCGCTGTCCCATAGAACCTCCTGCCTTTGGAGATTTATGTGCACACATCCTTGAGCCCTGACTTCCAGGCTTCCCCTTTGCTTCCAGTTCCTATGCTAAGGAAAGTGTTATCACCATTTCTCCCTTCATGAACCAGAATGCAGAGCAGATCCCCACCCACTCTAAATGATCAGCCCATGAGTCTGGCAGAACCTACTAAAGTGGTTATGCAGTGGTTATGGGGAAGATTTCTGCTGCCTAATGTTCTATTCTATTCTATGGCACATGAAGCACTCAAAGGCACACTTGAGTGGCACTTGAAGGGGGAGAATGTGCCACCCCAAAATATGCCTTTTTGTCATAAGAATTATCTTGAGCTCATTATTTTTCAATAAACAGTAGACATAGGACAAGTTCTGAAAACCGAAGAGAAGTTACCATTTTGTAAGAGAAGCTTACATTTCTAAGGGAAGTATTCACTTGTAAAGGTATTTCCCTCTCTGTACCAAGAATGTTGCCAGGTGAACTGGGGAGACCCTGGGTCCTGGGGCCTTGACCCAGCAAGATCCAAAGGCGTTGCCAAAGGTTCTTGGTCTTATGAGAAGGGATTGAATGACAGACACGCAGCACAGGGGATGAGTAACAGAAGTGGGAAAGTTTGTTACAGTGAAGAATATACTCCCAAGGTCTGAGATGAGAAAACTTAAGAGAGTGCTGCACACCTGGGAGCGGGGTGGGGGTGGGGGTCTACCTTCTATTGACAGTTGTTAACTAGGGAGTGGAATATTTATTACTTGGGGCAGGAAGCAGAGTTTCCTGCTTTTTCTTCCCAATTTGGTCAAGGGTTTCCTGTCATGGTGCCCACCATCTTGGGCCTGTCTGGTTTGATCTGGCTTCTTGTGAAGAGCTGCCAGGACAGGCCTCTGACCTTCCTGATAGTTGGCCATAGCTTCCTTTTGTTGGCCTCCAGGTATCCTGTTCCTAACTATCTACTCTACTAGGAGAACAAAAATGACTAAATCTCTAGAAACTATGATCAATGGAGAAGGCAAGGACTTGAATCTGTGTAACAACCATACCCCTGTTTTAGTGATTTTCCTGGTAACCTCTCATAACTGGCCTTGCCCCGACCTCTTCAATTGCTTTCTTTTGCCTTTAACTGAGGTGGTATTTAGGAGATAGTTTAGGCCATTTTGGGGAGTTGCTCAGTTACCCTGGGTCTCTCCCATGGATACAGGGGATGTATATGTTGTTAAACTTCTATTTGTTTTTCTCCTGGTAATCTTTTTTTTTTAACTCTTTAAAATAATTTTTAACATTTATTTATTTTTGGTAGACAGAGAGAGACAGAACACAAGCAGGAGAGGAGCAGAGAGAGAGGGAGACACAGAATCCAAAGCAGAGCTGTCAGCACAAAGCCCAACGTGGGGCTCGAACCCATGAACTGTGAGATCATGACCTGAAATGAAGTCAGAGGCTTAACTGACTGAGCCACCAGGCACCCCTCCACTGTTAATCTTTTATTACAGGATGGTGGGGTCTCAGCCAAAAACCTAGAAGGGTGGAGGTGTTGAAAACCAACCTTTGTACATTGAAGCCAAAATGTAACGTGAAGACAGAGTCTGGGATAAAGAGGAACAATTGCTTTATTGCTTTGCTGGACAAAGGAGGCTGTAGCAGGCTATGGCTTTCAAAACCTGCAAACCCACAGGAGGAAGGGGCTGAGGAGGTTTATAAGGAAATATAGGTTCTAGCTGTTTTGACAGGAATTGTGTACTTGCTGCAGACCTCATTTGTTATATCTTTTGGTTGACATGGGGTTTCTGAAACAGAAGGCCAAGAAGGGAGGAGGGGAGGTTTCTGGAAGAGAGGAGAAATGTTACTTTAAAATCTAGCTTCCCTGAAGTATTTCTGCAGCCATTTTGATTTTTGCTCAATTTTATGCTTTTAAGCAGTTTCAGAGGGACATTTTTCTTCTTCTGCACACTTCTTGGTAGTTTTTCCCATCTAATATTTGTCACAATAATTTTGTGTTTATCACATGTGGCCAGCCACACACACATGTTCTCAAGCCCAGTGCTGAGAACTTTATATCAGTTACTGAATTTTATTTCAACAACAATATGCCCTGCCATTACCCCCCTAACGCAGGAGAAAAAGCAGAGTCTCAGAAAGGTTAAAGAATATCACCTGAAGTTACATGATTAATAAAAGGTGGGGCCAGGGGCTCCTGGGCAGCTCAGTCGGTTAAGCATCTGATTCTTGATTTCAGCCCAGGTCTTGAGATTGAGCCCTGTGTTGGAATCCTGTGCTGACATCACAGAGCCTGCTTGGGATTCTGTGTCTCTCCCTTCACCCCTCTTCCCTACTCACATACTCTCTCTCTCAAAATAAATAAATAAACCTTTAAAAAAAAAAAGGTGAGACCAGGATTCAAGTGAATCCACATTTTGAATTATTGCCATACTGTATATTGTGATTTATAAGAAATATATATTTTGTCATTCAGTTGATGAAATATATATTTCCCATATATATCTGGTGTTCCTCCACAGTTCTTTGCTCACAGCTCCCAAAACCCTTGGAATTTCCTCAGTTACAAGAGCAATGGGACCACCTTTTATTATAATATTTGGTCTCCTGTCCTTAGTTCCTGAAAAGCTTCAGAGTCATAAAGGCGAAATTGGTATCTTGTTATTCATAACAAGTCCCTTTCCACCACAACTGGTGGCTTATGTTAATGAGGTGACTTTTGGAAAACCCCTAAGGGATGGGAGCTTGTTTCCAGGGAAACCAAACTTACATAGAGGATTGGAATTTTCATTCCTACCTCCTGATACTGGGGAGAGAAGAGAGCTGGAGGTTGAATCACCAATGGCCAATAATTTAATTAGTTATGCTTATGTAGCAAAGCCTCCATGAAAACCTAAAAGAAGAGGGTTTGGGGAGCTTTACATTGGTGGACATGTAGAGATTGGGGAAAATGATAACCTGGCATGAAAGCTACTCACTTTCTCCCCATACCTCATCTGTCTCTCATTTGTCTGTTCCTGAGTTATATCCTTTTGTAATAAACCAGTAACCCAAATAAAATGTTTCTCTGAGTTCTGCGAGCCACTCTAGCAAATTAACCAAACCCAAAGACGGGACTGTAGGAACGTGTTATAGCTAGCTTATCAGAATAACAGGTATTGCACTTGGCATTTGAAATATGTGTATTTTGAAAGGATTTCAATCTAGAATAGAACTGGAGGATATGAAATGGAAATTGCACATATGTGCCCTCAGAAGAACAAAACTTAAAAACTGAGAGACTGATTTCCCATAAATGCCTCAATTACAGAAGACTGAGACTTATCTCCTGACCACTGATCATCCACCAAAAATCTCTGTCCTCAAGCCAATGAATTTACTGCTTGGACTCTGGCTGGATTTTCCCTTGTTTGTGCTTCTTGCCAGTAAGTACAGCCTGCCCCAAACTCTCAACAGGCTCACCTATAGCTGGCTATAGCATATGTTTCTCAGATTTTAATTCCTCTGTTGTCCCCAAATAAACTTAATTTCTGGCAATTTGGGCTTTCCTTGGCTTACATCTTTATTTAGGTTGACAGTGTGGGGGGTGGGGACGGTGGTAGGGGAGTCTTATGGGACTGAGCTCTAAATCACTGGGATCTGATGCTATCTCCAGGTAGATAGTGCTGGAATTGAGTTAATTATAGGACACTCAAATCATGTGGGAAACCTCTCACCAATATACACATTTGAATTGGGTGCAAAATCATTAACTGGTGTCAGAACATTTATATACCTTGCTTTGAGTTCTCTCGAACTTTTTCCTTCTATTAGTTTTCATGTTTCAATTATCAGTGAATTCTTGAAGCCTATACCTCTTGAAAGCTCATGTTAATTCCTCTCCCTTGCCATATAGAAAAAAATTTTAAATTAAATATATATAAAAAATTATATATAAGTGTGTATATATATACATATATATGTATATATGTGTTAACACTGGATCATTGTGTTAACAGCTAATAGGTTAAAGATATTTTTGATGACATAATAGTACAAGAGGAAGAAATCTCTAGGCCACTTAGCTGTTATTTTGAGGTATATATGCATTTACCTGCTTCTCAAAAACACTGCTGGAGACCTTAATGCAGTGAAGTTTTGCTCCAGGGATGCTGCTATGGCCCTCACAGGCCTGACAGAGATGCGGTACACATGCAATCAGACAAGGAATTCATGTTGATAAACAGCCCATTTAAAAGAAAGGCTGCTGATTGGGCACCTGGGTGGTTCAGTTGGTTAAGGGTCCAGCTTCAGCTCAGGTCATGATCTCCAGGTTGTTGGTTCAGGATTCTTTACCACAATACCCGGGATTCATTGTCTTCCTGCTTCAAAGAATGAAGAGGTGGACACAAAATAAGCAGAAGGTGAAAGTTTATTGGAATATAAGATTAGAAAGGAAGAATAGTAGAAATGCTCTCTTTATAGAGAGAGGATATTCAAAAGTACATGCCCAAAGACTATAAGCAAGGGTCCTTGTTTTAAAAGGTTCTGGTCAGCCCTCCCCCCACTCCTTTCCCCTTGTTCTTTCTCAGGTTCTACCCTTATTGGCTTGATAGTTGTAAGTGCTGGGTTGTCCATTCCTGATTGGCTCACTTGCATTGTTTGAGGGGTGGTTTAGGGCCATACTTAGGTCTTTTGTCAAATCCCAGAGGGAATACTTGAGGG
Organism: Herpailurus yagouaroundi; assembly: GCF_014898765.1. Classification (NCBI taxonomy): domain Eukaryota; kingdom Metazoa; phylum Chordata; class Mammalia; order Carnivora; family Felidae; genus Herpailurus; species Herpailurus yagouaroundi. Next base: position 1,271,955 of record NW_024412395.1, on the reverse strand, counting down.
GGAGTAGATGGAATCTATTACATTCATAAGAGGAACCTTATGCCTAAGGGGGCTTCCTGTGGTCAGACATTCCCAGCATTGTTCCAAAATAGGTGTTTTTCCCTACCCAGGGACCTCAGGCCCTAATCTTTCCCTCTCTGCCTACTGAATCCTATCTTCTCCTATCAGTGACACAGGGCTTAACATAAACAACTCCATTTGGGGCCATTAGTGTTGATTTTAACAGCCTACAGTCGCTTAGGCCCATGACAAGGCCAGAGGTGGAACAAAGCCAAAGTGGGATCCCCCAAAAATGCAAGAAGGCAACCCTTGTCCAGGTCTATAGCCAAGATTACAGGTTTTAGAGTCCATTAGAGTTTGTGCAGTATGAATGCCTGCTCAGTGAGAATGAGCTTTGAGACATCAGAAAGTCACTTCATTTCTTTGAGATGCTGTCTCCTCACCTAAGGAATGACACAGAAGTCATGGTAGCCCTCTGCCTAAGGGGCTTGGGGGAACGTTTGCAAGGAACAGGATGGCTGAGCAGGGCATTATAGGAAAAGAAGGTGTTTAGTAGATCTCCAGTGAGAGTGAGGGTTCCTTGTTGAGCAGGCAGTGAAGAGGCAGGTGCATTTGAGAACCCTCCAGAGGTTCAGTAGGGTGGCTATGTGCACACGGGGCCTGCAGAGGAGATGGGAACCTGTGCAGTGAATATGAAGGAAAATGGTACCCGCACTCATTCTCCCATGGCCACCCCAAAACCACCCCCACTCTCTGACCCCCTGCTCAGGCCCCAGCTGAATGGCATAATGGACAGGAAGCCCTTTCAGTAACCCCTTTCAGAAAACCCATGCGATCTAGTTGACTTCATTAAATAGGAAGACTATTATAATCTGGAGCCTACCAGTCCTGACCTTCCTAACTGTTGTACCCACTCCCTGGGCCTGGAGCTGCCAGTCTTTTCAGAATCACAAAATTTTCTCTCCCTTCCCAGACCATCCAGACTACTCTGCCTGGGTTTACTTTGATTTTCTTTCAGTGTCTCCCAATGCTAGTTATTCCCCACAACTCTAAAATGACATCAGTTCTATTCTTCATTCCAAATAGTTCTGCTTGGAATAATAATACTCTTTAAGTGCCCGTAGGGGATGTTAAGACTATAAGAATTGATTTCATTAAAAGCTTCATTCAACTGAGCCTAAATGAAACTGAACTGACAACTAATCCAGTTAATTCTACTTTATTCTAGTTTTGTAGAAACACCACTTTTACTTTTCTGATTCAGGCAGCAGTTTAGATAGACAGCAGGTTGAGTTGATGACAAAATATTTTCCCCAAAACCAACCAGCATGTATGGGGGCTTAATGTTTGCAGAGATCTAGATTGCCTGTGATGCTTGGATGTTTTCAGAGATCCTAGGTTGTGAAGGAACTTGCCCAAATACACTCAGTTTTTGATCATCAGAACACCCATGTGAATATAGACATAAAGGTATTAGTGCCCCCATTACCCAAATGGGACAATGGAGGACAAAGAAATCAGTTGAGGTCCTGGAGGTCACGTGACCAGTGAGGCAAGACTGGAACTTGTGCTTTGTCCAATATGTTATGCAGTCTCTCCTTATCAACTCCAACCCTTTCTAGGTTGACCACCCAAGCTTTTTGTGCACATGACTAGGTATTTATGTGCATAGCTCTCTATTTCAGCAGAAAGAGTTCATAATTTCAGCAATGAAGCACTGGAATCAAGTGCACACAGAGCTGTCATGTATAGCTCCTCAGTCTCCACCCGGAATCCTTCCAGAATGCTCCTGACACATGTAGTTGTTATTCAGCTGATAAACATCATATGCCTGCTGTGTGCCAGGCACTGTGGCAAGCCCTGTTTAAATATTGAGTCAAAGGGACCTGATCCATGCACTTAGGAGTTTACAGAATTTAGTAGAACAACGGCACCAAACAATCCTCAAAATAAAAACACAATTATAAAACATAACGAACTCCTTTCCATTTCTACCTAAATCACTTGAAAAATAAGAACATAAATGAGAAAATAGAGAAAAGGCCCTCAGCTGACTTTACTTGGATCAATGACACTGCTCAAAAAATAAGGGAATCATTAGCGAATCAACTTGTTTAAGATTCCTGGAAGATACTAAGCAGAAAGGATTATACTGATAAAGAAATAAGAGGGGAGAAACCTTACATAGCCTAAAATATGCCCACGAGAAAACTAACCCAGAAACAATGCCAAATCCCATGGATACTATGAGCTGAGTCAGTGAATGCAAAGGGGAACAGGCAATGGCCAACTTCAGATGGTGTGATTAGGCTTCCATGCTAACCTGTGTCTGATTACCTCTCCTTTCTAGGCACGTGGGGAGATTACCTCCTCCCAGCTGTGCTGCAGGGTGGGACTGTGTGACTGCTTCTGTCTGGTAGAGCGAGAAGAGAACCAATTTCAGCACTCACGCATCACTTCTGGGCAGTGACAGAACACAGGTGTCCACATACTCTCTCCTACTGCTGACACAATGAAGGGGTGTGTCCATATGGCAGGGCAATGAGATGGAGCAGAATGCATCTAAGTAACTACATGGAGGACAGCTTGCCTGGAATATTGCCTGGTCAAGCATCAGAACTTAAATGAATGAGAAATAAACCATTGTTTTGTTAAGCCATAGAGATGGACAGGTTTAATTTATTCCTCAGCTTGTTTAGGCTATTCTATTTAGTACAGGCATTTACTCAAACAAAAGTTGAGGCCCTTCTCCCTTGCACTCACTGAGCTGCAGGAACTGGTAGTGTTTGTACTCAAAACCCCGGTTTTGTTTTCTAAACAAAGTGATAATTCTGCCTGGAGAAGAGCCCTCATAGAGGCTGTGGCATGTGAGTGAGGCCAAAGAAGAGCAGAGAGAGACCTGGGGTAATGCTAGACTCCCAGGTCAGAAGAGAAGGGGAAAATAGCCACTCCAGTTAAGAGGGAAACACATTGAATTCCTCTTTCCTGAGAAGTTTGCCTTTCTATTCCACACCCATACACCCAAAACCAAAGCTCACCAGAGGTCATCCTGTCCCTCACAAAGTTAATAGACTGGCTGTCAGTTCAGTGAGGGGTTGTTGCAACAGATCCAAACTGAAGAGACCTGTTCCACCTGCTTGGCTAATCAGTGTCCCCAGCATCCACCACCACTGCTGTGCCTGCATAGCTCCTTTGATTTTAGCACCCATGTGGATAACTTTTCCCATAACCTTGTGTACTACCAAAGGGTGATCATTCCACCGTGCACTTCTTCCTGCACTTCTGTCAGGTGAAATACATCCTCTTCAGCCTGTGGTTACCCCAACCTCTTAGGCCTTATCTTGGCCACTTTTCCCACCAAGCACATCCTGGGTCACCTTGTCACCTTACTACCTCCCTAAACACATGTTCTTGCTTTTCTTTTTAAGTTCACTGTTCTCTCTGCCTTAATTCTTACTTATCCTTTTGCCTGTATGATGCACTCTCTTCCTTCTTACAGACCCACCTCAAGGGTTGGTCTTGAGGTCTTTCCCAAGGCTCTGCACCCTCTGGCCCTGACTATGAAGTGTGACCACCCCCCTCACTTTCATGCTCTGTCTCACACTAGGCCACCTTCACAATGCTCATGTCCCCAGGCTACTGCATTGCCATCAGCTATCTCTTGTCTCTCAGTCCTTCTGCTATTCTTGGTGTCCTGATTATTTAGCAGAGTGACCTGTACAGAATCAATGATTATTCAAAAATTAAAAGACAGAAAAAGAGAAGAATGGAGAGCAGGTGAGAGGGAGGGAAGCAGGGAGGAAGGGAGAAGGACAACACACATTACCAAAATGCCTGATATCCTTGATTGGAGGTCTCCTCAAATATTTGAATTTTTAACCAACCTAAAGACTCTAACCGTAGCATCAGTACTAATGTGGAAAGCAATCTCTGGGGTCACATGCAGTTCTGGATTTAGCACTGACCTGCTCAAATGTGTGTCAGTGGCTCCATGAAGCCATTCGCCAGGTTTGTAGGTGGCTCAAAGCAGGCAGGATAGCTGTTCACTGAGTGGCACACTCTGCTCCAAATGGCAGAGCCCTGAAAGATGGGTTCTGGGGCCTGAACTTAGATTCACAGCATGAAATGAAAGATGTGGCTGCTTTTAATAAATGTTGATCCTGTGAGGTCAAATGCTAAAACAAGCTAAGGCCACATGGTTAGTGGTATAGCAGAACAAGGGAGGTTCATATTTTTCCCTTTGTTCACTTGTTTTGTTTTTTAAATTTTACATAGTAGTGAAATCATATGCTATTTGTTTTTCTCTGACTTTGCTTAGCATAATACCTTCTGGCTTCATCCACGTTTTTGCAAATGGCAAGATTTCATTTTTTTTAATGGCTGAGTAATATCCCATTATATATATATATATATATATATATGTGTGTGTGTGTGTGTGTGTGTGTGTACACACAGCACAACATATTAATCCATTCAGCAATTGATGGTCACTTGGGCTGTTTCCATAACTTGGCTATTGTAAATAATGCTGTTATAAAGATAAGGATGCATGTATCCCTTTGAATTAGTATTTTTGTATTCTTTGCGTTAGTACTTAGTAGTGTGATTGCTGGATCATAAGTTCCATTTTTCGTTTTTTGAGGAACCTTCATACTGTTTCCCACAGTGGCTACACTAGTTTGCATTCCCACCAATAGTGCATGAGGGTTCCTTTTTCTTGCCAACACTTGTTTCTTGTGTTTTTTTTTTATTTTAACCAAAACAGATTCTTAAATATAGAGAACAAACAAATGGTTACCAAAGGGGAGGTAGGTGAAGGGAATGAGTGAAATTGGTGAAGGGGATTAAGAGTACAGTTATCTTAATAAGCAATGAGTAATATATGAAACTGTTGAATCATTATATTGTACACCTGAAACTAATATAACACTGTATGTTAACTAACTGGAATAGAATAAAATGAAACGATAAAATAAAATAAAATAAAATAAAATAAAAATAGAGCAAGGGAATTTCAGTCTACTATCGGTGATCAGATTACCATAAGAGAACAGAACTGAGAGGAATAGGTGACAAAACCCTCACATGTCCCCTCATCCTTAGACATTGCTGAAGATGATACCAATTTCACTGCTGCTATAAAGCTAAATATCAGCAGAGTTCAGACACACCTGACAATGAGGAGAAAACAGCAAAAACAAGCTGAGCTGTGGACACAGAGAAGTCAGCCTGGGCTCTGGATGCCAAACAAATCACTTCCCAACACCCTGTTCACCCTTAGTGTGCCTCCACAAAATCACAATCACTTTTTGTCAGGGAACTTCTCACCAAGAGTTAAAATCACAAGTCTAAAGCCCACAGATGTCTGTCTTGCCACTCAAAAAGAAAAGCAGGCAAACTGGAGTTTAGGAAAGCACCCTAAATGCAGGATGCAAAGGAACTTCACTGGAGAATGCCACAAATACATTGAATCATTCCACCAATTTTATTAGTACAAAACAGGCAGGCTCTGAGAACGGCTCAGAAGTCCACTGAATATGCAACATGGCATCGCTAAAACCTTGTTCCCTGGGAGGTAAAGGTCAGGAGTGAAATGAAATATGTGTTTACTACATGAGTTGTGGGTAATATTTCTGTAACTTTAGCTGTAGGCATGGTTGTACTAGACTACTGACTTCATCATGTTCAGCAATTGGGGAAAAAATGAAAAGTCATCCAAAATACTAGAACCAGACAGACAGCATAAATACCACTAATACAAGAGTCAGTTCCACTGTTTCTAGAATTCTCCATGATTAACAGTCACCAAAAGCACCAAAGCAGGCAAAATGAATTAGGGATCTGAATGGATGTCTGTGACTCTTGGATAAAGGACAGGATTCTCCTTGCCTGTGAAAGGAAGATCATTTGTTTAAAGGAGGAAAGATAGATCATTCATTAGCTGTGTGATCTTGAGCACAGTCTGTGGCACAACATGTTCATCAACAACATGATGATCAGATGTACCTAACATCATTGCTATGAAAAGAAAACAAGGCCAAAAAGGCAAGAATTCTAGGGTGATAGACTGGAAGTCTATGTAAATCTAACCTCTCTTAAAAGTAACAAAAGCTCTATCAAAAAAAATTGTCTGAATAGGGATGCCTGTGTGACTCAGTTAGTTAAGCGGCTGACTCTTGATTTTGGCTCAGGTCATGATCTCATAGTCATGAGATTGAGCCCTGCATTAGGCTCTATGCTGGACATGGAGCCTGCTTAAGCTTCTCTCTCTCCCTCTCTCTCTGCCTCTCCCTTACTAGTGCTCTCTCTCTCAAAAAAAAATGAAAATAAAAATAAAAATAATAATTAATTTTAAAAATTTGTCTGAATAAATTTTTTCAGAACTCCAGAAATAAAGCAATTGCAACAATCTGAGGAGAATTTATTCAAGGAAAACTGTTGAACCTCAATAAAAACAATGGAGTTTATGGATTGTAATTTGCTGCACCCTAACCCACCTCTCTGGAGCTCAGCAGTAGCCTGAAAACCAGGAGCTTCACAACTACATTAGCTATGAAAATGGCAGCCTTAGAACTATTAGAAATTTGAAACTATTGGAACTATTAGAAATCAGTAAAATTGGATTTGGAGTGTCTCAAAAAAGTCCCATTCCCAGAGCATTGTCACTATTTGGCTTATTCCTCAACTCTGCAGAAAAATTCCATTTGAAGCCGTTCATCAAAACACTAATGACAATTGTTTAATGTCACAGCTGCTTGAGGCTTGATACCAATTAGGGCAAATGAAACCCTAACCAAGACATTAAAAAGAAGACCCAAGAAACAAAATACCAGAAGGCAAGGGGAGTATGCTTTGAGAAGCTCTGATATATTGCTGAGGATCCAGTAAGGCTGTGAACATACCCAAGTAAGACCTGAGAAAGACTGTATTCTTTCACCTATTGCTAAGGTAACAGTAAAGTTGTGAACTATTTTACTATTTCATGTGTGCTACAACAGTTACACACTTACACCCTCAGCAGAGGGTGGAAGACTTTTCATTCAAGGAATTTAAAAATCTCTCTCTGACAACAAAGCTAACTGGGCAGAGGTCTCACTGGCTGAACATTACAAGGAGTTCAGACTTCTAGACTCTATAGAATTAATCCAGGAAAGTCACTGAACAAATAAACAACATGACAGAAATAAAACAAAGAAAATAACAGCAACAACAAACAATTGTGGGAAGGTAAGTCTGATTCCCAGAATCTCCACATTCTAATATCTAAATGATTCAAATTTTAGCAAAAATATATGAGACATACAAATACATGAACATATAGTTCATTAAAGGAAAAATAAAAGCAGTCAATAGAAGTTTTCCATGGGAAAGCAGAGATGTTGAGCTTTCTAGAAAAATATTTTAAATCAGCTATTACAATTTTTTTTGAAAAAGGAAAAAAAAGAGGAAAAAACCCTCATCATGTAAAAGATTTCCTCAGTAAGATTAATAACTGTCTTATCATCAAAAAATAAATAAATAAAGTCTACAAGGAAATGGAAAGATATATTCAAACTGCTGAAAAGACAAGCTGTCAACTAATAACTGTCATCCAGACAGCCTGTATTTCAAAAACGGAAAAGAAATTTAGATGCTCCCAGATAGAAAAAAAATGGAATTTGTCACTAGCCCACTTTTCCTACAAACAAATACCATAGAAATTCATTCAAGTTGAAGTGAAAAGACATTAGGCAATAACTAAATGTTCACAAAGGAAATAAGAGCACCAGTAAAGACAGCTACATGGGTAAATATACAAAACATTATAAACGTATTTTTTTGTAACTCTACCATCTAGTATAAAAGACAACAGCATAAAGCAATTATCAGAATGTTGTATTGATTTAGGCTCTATAACGATGAATTTGTATAACAATAATAGCGCAAAAGTAGAGAGAAAATGAGACCAGAACTATTTCAATATGAAAACAACACAAAGACATCACAAGAAAAGAAGACTATACACCAATATCTTGTATAATATAAATGCAGATATCTTCAAGAAAATAAGTAACCGAATAAATCCAGCAATATATAAAAAGGATTATACATCAAAACCAAGTTCAATTTCAGCGAAGGAAGCCATCAACAAAACAAAAGGCAACATACTAAATGGGAATAGATATTCACAAATAACATATCCCACAAAGAGCTAATATTCAAAATAAATAAAGAACTTATACAGCTCAACACACACACACACACACACACACACACACACACACACCACAAAATAATAATAATAATAATAATAATCTGATTAAAATGGCAGAATACCTGAATAAACACTTTTCCAAAGAATACATATACATGGTCAGCATATCTGAAGAGTTGCTCAATATCACTAATCATTAGGAAATACAAATCAAAACCACAGTGAGATATCATCTCACCTCTGTCAAAATGGCTAGAATAAAAAAGACAAGTGTTGGTGAGCATGTGGTGAAAAGAAAGCCCTCATACACTGTTGGTGAGAATATACATAGGTACAGCCACTGTGGAAAACAGTATGGAGGTTCCTAAAAAAAATAAGTATAGAAATACCATATGATCTAGTTATTCCAATACTGGGCATTGACCCCATCCCCTCAAAAAAAAAAACTAATTCAAAAATATATATGCACCCCTATGTTTACTACAGCATTATTTACAATGGCCAAGATATGGAAGCAAACAAATGTCCTCTGATAGATGAATGGATAAAGAAATATTACCCAACCATAAAAAAAGGATGAGATATTGCCATTTGTGACACCATGGATGGACCTAGAGGGTATTATGCTAACTGAAATAAGTCAGATAGAAAAAGAAAAATACTATCTGATTTCACTTAATTGTGGAATCTTAGAAGCAAAGCAAATGTATAAACAAACAAAAAGACAAAACAGATCCATAAATAAAGAGAACAAGCTGATAGTTGCCAAAGGATGGGGGAGGGGAAAGGCAAAAATGGTTGAAAGGAAGTGGGGGATATAGGCTTTCAGATATGAAATAAATAAATCACAATGTTAAAAGTAACATAGTCAATGTCAGTCTATAGCGTCAGATAGCATAATGTATAGACTTGCTGAATCACTACATTGTACACATGAAACCAATGTAACATTAGATGTAACTATATTTCAATAATTTAAAAGGTGTAATTTATCCAAGAAATGCAAATTAATGTAACATCTGAAAATTAATTAATGGAAAAATGGTATTAATAGAATAGAGGACATAATCCATATATTATCTAAATAGATGCATGAAAACATTTGACAAAATCTAACATCCTTTTGAGATTTAACAACACAAAATTCAACAAACTAAGAATAGAAAGGAACTTCTTCATTCTAAAAAAGGGCTAGAAAAACCTAGAACTAAGAATGGAACGAAAGTAATAGTGTCCCTTTCATCATTTCTACTCAACACTACACTGGATGTCTAGCCAGAGTAATTGAGTAAGAAAGAAAAATGATAAAATTCATAAAATTTAGAATGGAAGAAATAAAAGTGTCTTTATTTATAGATTACATGATCTTATTAATAGAAAATCCTATGGCGTGCACATATGCCAGGTCTGTCCATTAAACACCCACATTGCATCTTTGGCATTTTATTTTTCTTTGATTTTTTTCAAAGCCTGCTTCTCTATCAGTACAATGTCTTGGACTGCTTAGGAGGCATTCTCCTACTTCAGTCTTTGTGTCATACATGTACCACTGCATTAATGCAATCTACTCTCAGAGACTCAATGACTTCTCTTATACCAAGAATACCCACATTGCTCCATCAAAACCTTGCTTTTGTATCTCAGTATCCCACAAGAGCCACACATTCCACGTATATAAAATCAGACTCATATCTTCCCCTTTCAAATTGCTCTAGGATTGTCTGTATTAGTAAATGATGCTTCCACCCAAGCTGAAACCCTGGGAAAATCAGCCTAGACTCTTCCTTCAGCCCATTCCCCAAAGGTACCCTTAGACGGTAAACTTGTTGAGAGCAAAGGCATATCTTATTCACTGATGCTTCTCAGCACCTGATATAATGCCTATCACTCTGTAAACATTTTGAATGAGTGAATCTGACTAGTGTCCCTCACCTAATGTTGCTCACATTCAATGCTCTTGGCCAAGGGTTCTTATCCAATATGTGCAAGCATGTCGTAGGTGCACACCAATGTCTGTTCATGTATCTAGACCCCAAGATTAAAATCAAAGTCTTTGAAATCACACAGCCCTGTAATCATGCTTCCTTTAATATTGAGAAGTTCCAAAACATTTTTGAGAAAGACTAAGAAAGCTGGAGGCATCACAATTCCTGATTTCAAAACATATTACAAAGTTGCAGTAATTAAAACAGTATGGTATTGGCATAAAGACAGACATATAGGCCAATGGAGCAGAATAGAAAGCCCAAAAAAGGGAAAAAAATCCACACATATACAATCAGCTCATCTTCAACAAGATTGCTAAGAACATACAATAGAGAAAGGATGGGCTCATCAACAAATAGAGCTGGGAAAACTGAATATCTACACACAAAAGAATGAAATTGGACAGTTTTGCTACACCATACATAAAAATCAACACAAATAAAAACTTCATCATAAGACCTAAAACTATAAAACTACTAGAAAAAAAAAAACAGGGCAAAAGCTTCATGACATTGGTCTCAGCAATGATTTCATGGATATTATACCAAAAGCACAAGCAATTAAAACAAAACAGACAAGCCAATAAGCTTGCACAGTAAAGCTCTGCATGGTAAAGGAAAAAATCAGCAGTGTGAAAAATCAATCTGTGCTCCAGGAGAAAATATTTGTAAGCCATATATCTGATAAGGAGTCAATTTCTAAAATATATAAGAAACTCCTACAACTCAATAGCAAAAAACAAACGAAGAAACAAAACAACAATAAAAACTAATGACCTGATTAAAAAAATGAGCTACAGACTTGAATAGACATTCCCCAAAGAATATATACAAATGACCAACAAGTATATTAAAAAATTCTCAATGTTACTAATAATCAGAGAAATGCAAATCAAAACCACAATGAGATATCATGTCACACTTGCTAGAATTGCTATTATATAAAAACAAACCGGGGCGCCTGGGTGGCGCAGTCGGTTAAGCGTCCGACTTCAGCCAGGTCACGATCTCGCGGTCCGTGAGTTCGAGCCCCACGTCAGGCTCTGGGCTGATGGCTCGGAGCCTGTTTCCGATTCTGTGTCTCCCTCTCTCTCTGCCCCTCCCCCGTTCATGCTCTGTCTCTCTCTGTCCCAAAAATAAATAAAAAACGTTGGAAAAAAAAAAACCAACAGTTTTGACAAAGATGTGGAGAAATTGAGTGTACTATTAGCAATAGTACAAAATGGTGTGTCAACTGTGGAAAAAACTATGAAAATAATCCCAAGATTAAAAATAGATTACCATTTCTTGATATTTATACAAAATTGAAATCATGACCTCAAAGAGATATTAGCACCCCTATGTCCATTTAAGCACTATTTACAAAAACCAAGATGTGGTAATATCTGAAATGTCTATCAACACACAAATGGATAAAGAAAATATGTCTATATACAGATGATGGAATGTTACTTAACCTTTAAAAGAAGAGACTCCTGCAATCTACAACATGGATGAAGCTTGATAACATTATGTTAAGTGAAATAAGCCAGTTACTGAACAACAAATATTGCATGATTTTATTTATATGAGGTATCTAAAATAGTCAAATTCATAAAAGCAGAGAGCAGAATAGTGGTTGCCAGGGACTGGTGGAAAGGGGAAATGGGGAGTTGCCAATCGATGGGTATAAAAATTCAATTATGCAAGTTGAATAAGTTCTAGAGATATGCTGTATAATATTGTGACTACAGTTAGCAATACTGTATCATACACTTAAAAATCTGTTGACAGGCACTGGGGTGGCTCAGTCACTTAAGCATCCAACTTCAGCTTAGGTCATGAGTTCGAACCCAACATTGGGCTCTGTGCTGACTGCCCAAGAGCCGGGAGCCTACTTCAGATGTGGTGTCTCCCTCTCTATCTTTGCTCCTTCCCCCCTTCTCTCTCTCTCTCTCTTTCTCTCCCTCAAAAATAAAATAAGCATTCTAACAATTTTTAATAAAATTTTTTATTTAAAATATTTTTATTTAAAAATTTTTTATATTTAAAAAATAAAAATAGTAAAACTTTAAAAAAATACAGAGTAGATCTAATGTTAAGTGTTCTTACCACAATTTAAAAAAATATTAACTGAGAACAAACTGAGGGTTGATAGGGGGTGGGAGGGAGGGGAGGGTGGGTGACGGGTATTGAGGAGGGCACCTTTTGGGATGAGCACTGGGTGTTGTATGGAAACCAATTTGACAATAAATTTCATATATGAAAAAATATATTAATATTGGGAATAAAGTAAGAACATTCCCTCTTACTGTTCCTATTTAACATCCTACTTGAAGTTCTAGCCCGTGGAGTAAAATAACAAAAAGAAATGGAGATATGCAGACAACAATGGGAAAAATAAAATTATCTTTATTCAGGTTACACAATGATCTACAAGATAATTATCTACAAGACAATAAATAATCTACTAAAATTATCATGGATTAAAAAGCAAATATGGTGAGAGTTCCAGTTTCCATGAAGTACCAACCTGAACTCACCCCCCTCGACAGAACACACAAAATTATACCTATTAATACAACAATAAAATATGATAACATATACATAATACCTGGAAAAAAGGAGCACAAAAGGAAGAGAAGGGAGAGAAAAAAATGAAAGAAGTTTGTTCTGCTTATTTCTTTTAGAATGTGTCTAAACTTAAATGACCATCAAATTAATATAGACTGCTATTTACTTAGGAAGTTATATATGAACCTAGAGTAATGACAGTCTTAAAACTATGACAGATACACAAAAAAGAAAGAAAGAAAGCCAAACATAACACTATAGAAACTCACTAATCACAAAGAAAGAGAGCAAGAAGAAAGGAATAAAGAACTACAAAAACAACCAGAAAACAAATTTTGAAAAATGGCATAAATACACACCTATCAATAATTACTTAAAATATAAATGGCCTAAATGCATCAATCAAAGGGCATAGTGTTTGCCCAAGTGTCCATTAATTGATAAATGGATAAAGAAGATGTAGCAGATATGTACAGTGGAATGTTCTTCAGCCATAAAAATAGAAAAAAAGAAAAAAAAGAATGAAATCTTCTCATTTGCAATGACATGTTTGGAACTAGACAGTATAATGCTAAGCAAAATAAGTTAGTCAGAGAAATAAATAGAGCATATTATTTCAGGGTGCCTGGGTGGCTCAGTTGGTTAGGTGTCAGAGTTTAGCTCGGGTCATAATCTCACGGTTTGTGGGTTCAAGCCCTGCATTTGGATCTGTCCTGATAGCTCAGAGTCTGAAGCCTGCTTCAGATTCTGTGTGTGTCTCTCTCTCTGCCCCTCCGCCACTCACACTCTATCCCTCTCTCTCTCAAAAATAAATAAATAGTTAAAAAAAATTTTAAATACTATATGATTTCATGCATATCTTGAATTTCAAAAACAAAACAAGAAAGCAAAGGAAAAAAAAAAGAGAGAGAGGGGCAAACCAAGAAACAGACTCTTAGCTATAGAGAACAAACTGATGGTTATCAGAAGGGAGGTTGGTGGTGGGGGGAATGGGTGAAATAGATGATTGGGATTAAGGAGTGCACTTGCCATGATGAGCAATAGGTGATGTATGGAATTGTTGAATCACTATGGTACACCTGAAATTAATATAACACAGTGTTAACTAATAAGAATTAAAACAAAAACAAAACAAAAAAAGACATGATGTTTGGATAAAAAAAAAAAAAAAACAAGACCTATTGGTCTTTCTTGGGATAAAAAGAAAAAAGAAGACCCATCTATATGCATCCTACAAGAGACTCACCTCAGACCTAAGGACACATATAGACTGAAAGCGAAGGGATGGAAAAAAATATATATTTACCATGCAAATTGAAGTGATAAAAAGGGAAAAAAACCAGAGTAGCAATATTTAGACAAAATACCTTAAAACAGAGATTGTAGCAAAAGACAAGGGCAATACACAGTGACAAAGAGATTGATACAAGAGGGTATAACAATTATAAATATCTACACACGAAGCATCTGAATACATAAAGGAAATATGAATGGAAATAAAGAGAGAAATTGAGGGATGCCTGGGTGGCTCAATTGGTTGAGCGTCCGACATTGGCTCAGGTCATGATCTCACAGTTCATGAGTTTGAACCTCACATCGGTCTCTGTGCTGACAGCTTGGAGACTGGAGCCAGCTTCAGATTCTGTGTCTCCCTCTTTCTCTGTCCCTCCCCAACTCACAGTCTGTCTGTCTGTCTCTCTCTCTCTCTGTCTTTCTCAAAGCTAAACATTAAAAACATTTAAAAAGAGAGAGAGAAAGAAATTGATGGTTATACAATAATAGTAGGTAACTTTAACACTCCACTTACATCAATGAGTAGGTCATTCGACAGATAATCAATAAGGAAATAGTGTCTTTGAGTGACACATTGGACTAGATGGACATAATAGATATGTACAGAACATTCCATCTCAAGACAACATAAGACACATTACTTTCAAGTGAACATGGAACATTTTCCAGATTAGATTACATAATAGGTGATAAATCAAGCTTCAATAAATTTAAGAAGATGGAAATCATACCATGCATCTTTTGCAATCACAGCAGTGTAAAACTAGAACAAATTCCCAAGAAAAAAGGACCAAAAAAATGCAAACATGTGGAGACTAAACAATATGATACTAAACAATGTATGGACCAATGAAGCAATTAAAGAGGGAATAAAAAAATACATGTAGACAAATGAAAATACAAACTCAACAATCCAAAATCTTTGGGACACAGTGAAAGCAGTCCTAAGAGGGAAGTATATAGTGATACAGGCCTACTTCCAG
Organism: Herpailurus yagouaroundi; assembly: GCF_014898765.1. Classification (NCBI taxonomy): domain Eukaryota; kingdom Metazoa; phylum Chordata; class Mammalia; order Carnivora; family Felidae; genus Herpailurus; species Herpailurus yagouaroundi. The sequence continues at coordinate 1,256,947 of NW_024412395.1, read as the reverse complement.
AAGCAAGAAAAATTGCAAATAAACAATCTAATCTTACACTTAAACTAACTTTAAAAAGAACAACAAAGCCTAAAGTGAGAAGAAGAAATGAAATAAAAAAATGAGAGCAGAAATAAATGACATACAGACGAAAAGAAAAAAAATCAATGAAAATAAGAGCTAGTTCATTGAAAAGATTTAAAAAAATGACAAACCCTTAGATTCATCAAGAAAAAAAGAAAAATGACCCAAATAAATAAACTGGGAATAAGAGAAGAGAACAACTCACACTACTGAAATACAAAGGATTATAAGAGAATGCTACAAAAATTATATGCCAACAAACTAGACAACCTAAAATAAATATATAAATTCCCAGAAATACAAACATCCAAAGCTGAACCCGGAAGAAATAGAAAATCTGAACAGACTGATTATAAGTAACAAAATTGAGTTGATAATAAAAAAAAAAAACTAACAAAAATTAAAAGTCCAGTACCAGATGGATTAACAGGGAAATTCTACCAGAAATTTAAAGAGTCAATACCTATTTTTTTCTCTAACTGTTCAAAAAAAGCAAAAGAAAACACTGAGATAAAGAAGAAGAGGAAGAGAAAGAGGAAGGAGGAGGAGGGGGGGGAGGAGGAGGAGGAGAAAGTTTAAAAGTGCATGGAAAGATCTAAAACTATAAAGAACTTATCAAACTCAACACCCTCAAAACAAATAATCCCATGAAGAAATGGGCAAAAGACACATGTAGACACTTTTTCCAAAGAAGACATTCACATGGTAAGAGACACAAGAGACTTTTAAATACAGAGAACAAACTGAGGGTGGATGTGGAGTGGGGGAGAGGGGAAAATGGGTGATGGGCATTGAGGGTGGCATTGTTGGGATGAGCACTGGGTGTTGTATGTAAGCCAATTTGGTAATAAAATATATTCATAAAAATAATAAAAAATAAATGGATGAAATTCTCCAATCAAAATAAATACTGGCTGAATGTATAAAAAAAATACAACACCTATCTATACACTTCCTCCAGGAGATTAACTTCAGACATAAGGACACACAGACTGAGAGTGAAGGAATGGGAAAGATGTTCCATGCAAATGGAAACTGAAAGACAGCTGAGGTAGCTATACTCTTATCAGTCAAAATACACTTTAAAATAAAAACTGTAATAAAAGACAAAAAAGTCATTACATAATGATAAAGTAGACAATCCAATAAGATGATATAACATTTGCAAATATCTATGCACCCACATGAAAGCACTGAAATATATAAAGCAAATATTAAGACATAAAGGGAGAAATTAACGGCAATAAAATAATAGTAAGGTAGTTTGGGTAGACAAAATGAATGAAGAGGGTCAAAAGATATAAAATTCCAGTTATAAAATGAATAAGTCATAGGGATGTAATACACAGCATGGTAATTATAGTTATAATACTGCATTGCAAATTTGAAAGTTATTAAAAGAGGACATTTAAAAATTTCTCATCACACAAAAATATCTGGAACTACCTATGATGACAGATGTTAACTAGACTCATTGTGGTGAATATTTCATAATATATACAAATATGGAATAATTATGTTGTACATCTGAAACTAATAAAATATTGTATGCCAGTTATACCTCCAAAAAAATCTTAGAACTCAACAATGACAAAATGAAGAAAAAGATTAAAAATTTACAACAGATTTAAACAGATACCTCTTTTTTTTCCTTTTTTTTGTTTATATATGAAATTTATTGTCAAATTGGTTTCCATACAACACCCAGTGCTCATCCCAAAAGGTGCCCTCCTCAATACCCATCACCCACCCTCTTCTCCCTCCCACCTCCATCAACCCTCAGTTTGCTCTCAGTTCTCAACAGTCTCTTATGCTTTGGCTCTCTCCCACTCTAACCTCTTTTTTTTTTTTTTTCCTTTCCCTCCCCCATGGGTTCCTGTTAAGTTTCTCAGGATCCACATAAGAGTGAAACCATATGGTATCTGTCTTTCTCTGTATGGCTTATTTCACTTAGCATCACACTCTCCAGTTCCATCCACGTTGCTACAAAAGGCCATATTTCATTTTTTCTCATTGCCACGTAGTATTCCAT
>NW_024412395.1:1191782-1249852 GCF_014898765.1 Herpailurus yagouaroundi | reverse complement strand
TGTGATGCTGGGGATCTGGCGTCTTAGCTGGGGTGGGTAGGCAAGGTACACAGGGGCAGGAGGGGCAGGCTTAGCTTGCTTCTCCTTAGGTGATCCACTTCAGGAGGGGCCCTGTGGCAGCAGGAGGAGTCAGATCTGCTGCCAGAGGTTTGGCTCCACAGAAGGGCAGAGTTGGGTGTTTGCACGGAGCGAGCAAGTTCCCTGGCAGGATCTGGTTCTCTTTGGGATTTTGGCTGGGGGATGGGCGGTGGAGATTGCGCTGGCGAGCGCCTTTGTTCCCCAGCAAACTGAGCTCTGTCGTCTGGGGGCTCAGTGGCTCTCCTTCCCTTTGTCCTCCAGCCTTCCCGCTTTCTGAGCAGAGCTGTTAACTTATGACCTCCCAGACGCTAAGTCACGCTTGCTGTCAGAACACAGTCCGTCAGGCCCCTCCGCTTTTTGCAAGCCAGACTCGGGGGTCTGCTTGGCCGGCGAGCCGCCCCTCCGCCCCGGCTCCCTCCCACCAGTCCGTGGAGCGCGCACCGCCTCACCGCCCTTCCTACCCTCTTCCGTGGGCCTCTCGTCTGCGCTTGGCTCCGGCGACTCCGTTCTGCTAATCCTCTGGTGGTTTTCTGGGTTATTTAGGCAGGTGTAGGTGGAATCTAAGTGATCAGCAGGACGCGCGGTGAGCCCAGCGTCCTCCTACGCCGCCATCTTCCGTTTCTCCTAAACTGATACCTCAACCAAGAGGATTTCAAACACAGTAAATAATCATACTAAAGATGTGAAACATCATTTGCCAAGTATATACCACTACACACATATTAGAATACCTAAACTATTAAAACCTGACAACACCAATTGCTGGTGAGAATGTAGCACAATAGGAACTGTCACTTACTGGTGGGAATGTAAAACTGTACAGCCACTTCAAAGGATAGATTTATAGATTCTTGCAAAGCTAAGAACAAAGTTACCATACTATCTAGCACTACCCATTATGCACCCAACTGATTTAAAATGTAGGTCCTCACAAAAGATCTTGCATGCAACTATTTATAGCAGCTTTACTGTTGCTAAAAAGTAGGAGAAATAGAAATGTCCTTCAACAGGTGACTAAATAAGAAAACTATAATCTCTCTATAAAATGGAATGCTATTCAGTAATAAAAAGGAATTAATTAAATTGTGCAAAGATGTGGATGAATCTTAAATGTATATTTTTAAGTGAAAGAAGCTAGTCTGAAAAAGATATATGATTCTAATGATATGACATTCTGCAAAACACAAAACAAATAGATCAGCAATTGCCAGAATTCAGGAGATGGGGATAAATATGCAAAGCATAGGAGAATTTCCAAGAAACTGAAAGTATGTTGTATGACATTTTAGTGAAAAGTAGAATTTTTTTTATGGCTGCAGCTGTCAAAATCCATGGAACTTTAAAGGAGAAAGAATGAACTTGAATGCATGCAAATTAAAAAAAAAACTTTTTGGAATTCTAGGAATCCCAGGATGGAATGCCAACTGTAACAAAGGATTCTAGCTTTATTACATATATTTAAAACATCCTCACTCTGGTGGGTGATATAAAATGCTAACTTGAGTCACTTTGGAAATTAATGGGATCTGCAAGATTAAAGACAAAAGAAACTGAACATAGCACCCGGTCTAGCATGTAAAGTTGTTTCCAGTGAAGACACAGCTTAATGATTCTGAAACTGCTTTGTATGTATGTATAGTAAAATTAAATAATTAAGTAAATAAATGGCTGATGATAAGAGCCAGGCTTCTCACTGGATTAGAGTTAGAAAATTGATATGAAGTTGGGTTTAATTTAATATAGACACAGATGGGTACACTTAGAAATATTTATAGATAAATGTAAATACATGGGTGTAAATACATGGGTTAGTATACATATACATACTTCTTGTAGTATACATATACATACATATACACACAGAGGTCAGCTGAGAAAGCCTAAAACTAATGACAAATCTCAACAATAGCAACAAACACACCTAGTGTCTGAATCTTGGTTTCTAATATCAATCTTCAATAAAAGAAACCAAGTTCCTTATAAAAATGGCTGACTATAGGACTAGAGCAGAAATATACAAAATGAGCCTCAAGCACCTTGTAGTGCCAAAAAGTGAGGAAGCATACATAGAAATAATATAGGGACACATGAAAAAGACAAAGGAGCCAAACGAAAGTGTCTAATGACTAAAGCTGGAACAATGTGAAGAATAAAATAAAATATTACTAGATTATAATGCAAAGTACAAAATACTTATCCATGAACCCCTCCTTATACAAAGGTCTTAGTCAACTTAGCTGCCATAACAAAATACTGTAAACTGGGTGGCTTGAAGGACAGAAACTTATTTCCTACAGTTCTGGTGCTGGGAAGTCCAAGGTCAGCATGCCAGTAGAGTAGGTTCTGGTAAGGTCTTGCCCTGGTTTTCAAATGGCCACCTTCTTGCTATGTTGTTACATGGCAGAGAGAGGAATTTCTCAGGTTGTTCTTACAAGAAAACTAATGTTATTATGACAGCCCCACCCTCACGACCCATCTAAACCTAATTACCTCCCAAAGACCCCATCTCTAAATATTACCACATTAGATATTAGGGCTTCAAAATATGAATAGGGGAGCACAATTCAGTCCAATAGAATAAAATAGAGGCAATAAAAAAATCTCTTATACAACAGAATTCCAAACAATTTATGATGATACTCTGTCCCCTAGGATACTGAGTATAACCTCCTTTAAGTGTAGGCTGCATAGAACAAATTTCTTCCAAAAGGTATAGTGGATAGGGGGAAGTGGAGAAATCTAACAAACACTACCTCAGTAAAATGATCAAGGTTAACATCCACAGTAATAAGTCACATGATAGCATGTGTCTTTGATACAATGTGATGAAATGGCCTTACTGTTAGGATGTCCCTGGAAGGGGATGGCCCTCTCGCCAGCGCAACGGAAGAAACTGAAGGGCAACCCATCACAGAGCGTCAGCACAACCCAAGGGAGCAGCTCTCCAGAACAAACTGAAGGTCAACCAATCACCCAGCAACAGCACAACCTGGCAAGAGAGAAAGACCCACCTGAACCTAAACCCGGAACTGCTGCAGCTTAAAAACCCTACCCCACCATACCCGGGCATGACTTCCCTGACTCCTTTCACTCCTTGAGTCACGGAACCTCTCCCGGAACCTTAATTCCCAATAAAGCCTTAAACTGCAAAAATTCTTTTTGACTCTAACTCCTATCTTTACCCCGCCCAATGCCTGACACTAACACTTACCCTGTGGTTTTCCTCCCCCAAAATTATAACATTAGTCTAATCACTCACACACACACACACACACACACACACACACACACATCAGACAAATTCCAGTTGAAGGACATTATACAAAATACCTGACCAGTACTTCCTAAAACGGTCAAGATTATCAAACACTATGAAAAGTCTAAGAACCTGTCACAGTGAAAAGGAGCCTTAGCAGACAATTAAATATAATGTGTTATCCTGAAAGGGATTTTGAAACATAAAAAAAGACACTTGGCAAAAACTAAGATCTAAATAAAGTATGGATGTTAGTAAATAATTATATATTGATATTGATTCATTAATTTGTGACAAATGTACCACACAAATGTAAAATAATAATAATAACAATAATAATGATAAAAAGAGTAATTGGATATGACATATATAGAATCCTTTTGTTCTCTGTTTTCAGATTTTCTATGAAACTATATTCCAAAAATTAAAAATATTTAAAAGCAAAAATAAAAGAAAACATAACATCTAAGTCTGAACTTAAGCACAAAAGAAAAACCTTGTATTTTACATGTGTATTATCACAAAAGAAAATGTGTATAATCAATGAATCTTCTTGTTTATGATCACCTAATCATTCTCTTTGACCATTATGATAAAGTCATCTATATTTAAAAAAAAAAATTAATGAGGCATCAAACATAGAAAGGGATTTATATAGTAGGCAAATGGAAAGCAATAACTGTGGAAGAGATAAAAGAGTTGAGATGAGGGAGGTAAAGCTAAAGGGTGAAGCTGGGGTCATGTCACGAATGGCTATAAATGACATAATAAGTGTTTGTACTTAATCGTGTAGGATATGGGGCATTGCTAGGGAATATTTGTAGGGATATTGTGTATGACTCACCCAAATCTATTTTACTAACCCCCATTGCATAGCAATAACTAAGTCTGAAGAAATGAATGCCAACTCCAGAAGTAATCAGCCTGATCAGCCTACAGCAGGTAACTCTATCCATCTGCCTTGCCATTTAGATACAGAGATGGAAACACGTATGCAAATTTGATTCAGTGAAAGGAAGGAAAGGTTTGTCAGTGGCTTCAGGAGAGGAATTCCCTTACTCTCAGGACAGAATTTTTTGGATAGATCAGAAAGTTTGGGCCTCTTGGATACTGCTTCAGCCATCTAAAACCACAAAAGGAAGAATCCCAACTGGGAAAAGCAGAACTAAAAAAGTTACCATGATCAAGTTGTACATAAACTCCAACCTATTACTATATTTCTATGTCTATGAACCAATGAAACCCCTATTAATCAATCCAACAGGAACCACATTTATTTCAGAGAGAATGTGTGCATGGGGGGGGATGGGCAGAGGTAGAGAACCTTAAGCAAGCTCCACACCCAGTGCAGAGCCTGATGGGGGGCTTGAACTCACAACTGTGAAATCATGACCTAAGCCAAAATCAAGAGTCAGACACTTAACTAACTGAGCCACCCAGGCACCCCTATGAATCACATTTCTATTCCTTGGAACTCAAAGCATCCTACCTAATAAATGTTTTAATAAGATAAAAGTCCTTTTTTATAATTGTTATAAATCATTATGCCTGGTAATAGAACAACTCTAGTCTTTCCATTTGCTTATCATTCATGATTTTTAACAAGACTGTAGGTCAAGCATCCCCTTCTAAGTATAATTTTAAATGCAACAAGGAGAACTTTGTAATTATATTAAGACTCTTGCCTGGAAATTAGCACAGAGGCTAAATCAAATCTATTTTCCAAAGTAGGTCATGAAAATGATTCCCATGTACTATTAAGATACCTATACCAGTCTACAATCCACTCTGGGAAATCAGTGAATAGTGTAAACAGATCCTGGAAATCATATAGGGAGAAGGGTGTATAAATGACAGAACGAGAAGAAATTTAAGTATTAAAAAAAGGGAACTGAGAGCCACACAAGAGAAACTTAGGGTCAGGGCATGGGACAGAAATGTGAAAATAGGAGTCAAGGGAAAACTGTGTATGTGCACACACTTGGGAGCCCTAGAACCCACACCCTATTGGATTTTACCAAGTCATCCAATGTGAGTTTATGTTAAATTCATAAGTAGTGTTTTTTTACAGTTTTGAGGCATATCATTTTTTTTAGGAGTAGAATTTAGAGATTCACCACTTACATATAACACCCCATGCTCATCCCAACAAGTACCCTCCTGAATGCCCATCACCCATTGAGCCCATTCCCCCACCCAACAATCCTCCAGAAACCCTCAGTTTGTTCTCGGTATTTAAGAGTGTCTTATGGTTTACCTCACTCTCTGTTTTTAACTTATTGTTCTGCACTTCCTCTATGTTCATCTGTTGTGTTTCTTAAATTCCACATATGAGTGAAATCATGATATTTATCTTTCTCTGACTTATTTTGCTTAGCATAATACATTCTAGTTCCTTCCACGTTTTTGCAAATGACAAGATTTCATTATTTTTGATCACTGAGTAATATTGCAGTGTGTGCGTGTGTGTGTGTGTGTGTGTGTGTGTGTGTGTGTGTCACATCTTCTTTATACATTAGTCAGTCAATGGACATTTGGGCTCTTTTCATAATTTGGCTATTGTTGATAACACTTCTATAAATATTGGGGTATATGTGCCCGTTTGAATCATCACTAGGGTAGTCCTATTTTTAATTTTTTGAGGAACCTCCATACTGTTTTCCAGAGGGGCTAGTTTATTCCAGTTTATTCCCAGCAGCACTGCAAAACTGATCCCCTTTCTCCAAATCCTCACCACCATCTGTTGTTTACTGAGTTGTTAATTTTACCCATTCTGACAGGTGTGAGGTGGTATATCCTTGTTTTGATTTGTATTTCCCTGATGATGAGTGATGTTGGACTTTTTTTCATGTATCTGTTAGCCATCTGGATATATTCTTTGGAAACTTGTCTCTTCATGTCTTTTGCCCATTTCTTCACTGGATTATTTGTTTAGGGGCTATTGAGTTTGACAAGTTCTTTATAGATTTTGGATACTAACCTTTTATCTGATATGTCATTTGCAAATGTCTTCTCCCATTCTGTTGGTTGCGTGTTAGTTTTGTGATTGTTTCCTTTGTTGTGCATAAGTTTTTCATTTTGATGAAGTCCCAATAGTTCATTTTTGCTTTTGTTTCCCTTGTCTCCAGAGACATGTCTAGTAAGAAGTTGCTGCAGCCAAGGTCAAAGAGGTTGTTGCCTGTTGTCTCCTCTAGGATTTTCATGGCTTTCTGTCTTACATTTAGGTCTTTTACCCATTTTAGTTTCTTTTTGTGTATGGTGTAAGAAAGTGTTCCAGGTTCATTCTTCTGTATGTCGCTATCCAGTTTTCCCAACACCATTTGATGAAGATACAGATGTATCTTCAAAAGCATTGGATGCTCTTTCCTGCTTTGTCAAAGATTAGTTGACCATATATTTTTGGGTCCATTTCTGGTTTGTCTATTTTGTTCCATTGATTTATGTGTCTGTTTTTGTGCCAGTACCATTCTGTCTTGATGATTACAGCTTTGTAATACAGTTTGAAGCCTGGAATTGTGATGCCTCCACCTTTGGTTTTCTTTATTAACATCAGTTTGGCTATTCATGGTCTTTTGTGGTTCAATACAAATTTCAGAGTTGTTTGCTCTAGCTCTGTGAAGAATGCTGGTGTTATTTTGAGACAGATTGCATTGAATTAGTAGATTGTTTTGGTTAGTATTGACATTTTAACAATGTTTTTTCTTCCAATCCGTGAGCATGAGATGTTTTTCCATTTCTTTGTGTCTTCTTTAATTTCTTTCATAAGCCTTCTATGGTTTTCAGCATATAGATGTTTTAACCTCTTTGCTTAAGTTTATTCCTAGGTATTTTATGGTTTTCAGTGCATTTGTAAATGGGATCGATTCCTTGATTTCTCTTTCTGCTGTTTCATTATTGGTATATAGAAATGCCACAGATTTCTGCACATTGATTTTATATCCAACAAGTTTTTCTGAATTCATGAATTAGTCCAAGCTGATTTTTGGTAGTCTTTTGGGTTTTCCACATAAAATATCATATAGTGTGCAAAGAATGAAAGTTTGATTTCTTCCTTGTCAATTTGAAGGTCTTTCAGTTATTTTTTGTTGTTTGATTGCTGAGGCTAGGACTTCCAACACTATGGAACACTATAGCACACTTCCAACACTATAGCACACTTCCAACACTATGTTGAACAACAATGGTGAGCATGGACAGCCTTGTTGTGTTCCTGACCTTGGGGGGAAAGTTCTGTTTTTCCTCATTGAAGATGATATTAGCTATGGGTCTTTTGTATACAGCGGTTATGATCTTGGGGTTGTTTTTTCTATCCCTACTTTCTTGGTTGTTTTTATTAAGAAATGATTTTGTATTTTGCCACATGCTTTTTCTGCATTTGTTGAGAGGATCATATGATTCTCATCCTTTCTTTTATTAATGTGACGTATCGCATTCATTGATTTGCAGATATTGAACCAACCTGGCAGGCCAGAAATATATCCCACTTGATTGTGGCGAATAATTCTTTTAATGTAATATTGGATTCGACTTGCTAGTATCTTGTGGAGAATTTTTGTATCCAGGTTCATCAGGGAAACTGGTCTGTAGTTCTCCTTTTAATGGGGTCATCTGGTTTGGGAATCAAGGTAATGCTGGCCTCATAGAATGAATTTGGAAGTTTTTCTTCCATTTCTATTTTTTGGAACAGACTCTTTTTTAGATGTTTGGTAGATATTTGGTAGAATTCCCCTGAAAAGCCTTCTGGCCCTGGACTCTTGTTTGTTGGGAGATATTTTTATTACTAATTCAAGTTCTTTACTCGTAATGGGTCTGTTCAAATTTTCTATTTCTTCTTGTTTTAGTTTTAGTAGTTTATATATTTCTAAGAATTTGACCATTTCTTCCAGATTGCCCAATTTATTGGCATACGATTGCTCATAATATTTTCTTATTGTTGATTGTGATCTCTCCTCTTTCATTTGTGATTTTATTTACTTGGGCCCTTTCCTTTTTCTTTTTGATAAATCTGGCTAGAGGTTTATCAATTTCGTTAATTCTTTCAAAGAACCAGCCCCTGGTTTTATTTGTTCTACTGGTGTTTTTTTTTTTTTTTTTTCAACATCATTGATTTCTCCTCTACTCTTTGTTATTTCCCTTCTTCTGCTGGTTTTGGGCTTTATTTGCTGTTCTTTTCCCAACTCCTTTAGGTGTAAGGTTAGTTTATGTACTTGATACCTTTTTTCCTTCTTTAGGAAGGCCTGAATTGCTCTATACTTCCCTCTTATGACCACCTTGCTCATCCCTCAGGTTTTAGGCTGTCATGTTTTCATTTTTATTGGCTTCCATGTACTTTTTAATTACCTTCTTATTTTCTTGGTTAACCCATTCACTCTTTAATAGGAATTTCTTTAATCTACAAGAGTCCATGGTCTTTCAAAAAAATTTTTTGTGGCTTATTTGAAGTTTCATAGTGTTGTGGTCTGAAAATATGCATGGTATGATCTCAATCTTTTTGTACTCGTTGAGAGCTGATTTGTTACCCAGTATGTGATCTATTCTGGAGAAAGTTCCATGTGCACTCAAGAAGATTAATGTTCTGAATATATCTGTTAAGTCCATCCAGTCCAGTGTGTCATTCAAAGCCATTGTTTCCTTGTTGATTTTCTGCTTACATGATCTATGCATTGCTGTAAGTGTAGTGTTGAAGTCTCCTACTATTATATTATTATCTGTGAGTTTCTTTATGTTTGTGATTAATTGATTAGATCTTCTTGGTGCATAGACTCCTTAATTAATATATAATACCCTTTTTCATATCTTGTTACAGTAATTTTAATCTAGTTTGTCTAGTATAAGTATGGCTACTCCGGCTTTCCTTTGACATCCATTAGCATGGTGGATGGTTCTCCATCCCCTTACTTTTAATCTGCAAGTGTCTTTAGGTCTAAAATGAGTCTCTTGTAGGCAGCATATAGATGGGTCTTGTTTTCTTATTCATTCTGATCCCCAAGTCTTTTGATTGGAGCATTTAGCCCATTTACATTTATAGTGATTATTGAAAGATATTAATTTAGTGCCACTGTGCCACCTGCAGTGTTGGTGTTTCTGGTGATGTTCTCTGGTCCTTTCTAGTCTTTGTTGCTTTTGGTCTTTTTTTATTTTGTTTTGTTGTTTCTCCACTCATAGAGTCCCCCTTAAAATTTCTGACAGGGCTGTTTTAGTGGTCATGAACTCCTTTAGTTTTATTTATCTGGGAAACTCTTTATCTCACCTATTTTGAATGACAGTCCTGCTGGATAAAGAAAAATCATAAGCAGTTAAAAGAAAAAAGTTTTTAGAACATTGGTAGAGTTAGTAAATGTTATGAATTTCCTATTCAATGGATTGATTTTTTTTTGTTTCCTTGTTTTGTTTTGTGTGTTTTTTTCTATTTATTTTCTGAAACTCTTTTTTCTATAAATTTTTATTTTAATTCTGGTATAGTCAACAGTGTCATATTTGTTCCAGGTATACTGTGTAGTGATTCAACAATTCCATACATCACTCTGTGCTCATCACAAGTGACTTCTTAATCCCAACATGTATTTCACCCAACACCCCACCCACTGTCTTTCTGGTAACCATCAGTTTGTTCTGTATAGATAAGAGTACGTTTCTTGGTTTGCTCCTCACTCTCTTTTTCCCCTTTATTTGTTTGTGTTGTTTCTTAAATTACCCATGTGAGTGAAATCATATGATATTTTACATTATCTAACTGGCTTATTTCACTTAGCAGTACACTCTCTAGCTCCATGACTCTCTCTTCTGGCTTGCAATGTTTCTGCTGAAAAATCTGCTGATAGCCTTATGGTTTCTTTCATATGTAATTGTCTTTTTTGTCTTGCTGCTTTAAAAAATTTTTATCACTATTTTTTGCCACTTTAACCACTATTTATCTTGGTGTGGTCTTAGATTGATTTTGTTGAGGGATCTCTGTGCCACCTGGATCTGGATATCTATTTCCTTCCCCAGTTTAAGGAAGTTTTCAGCCATTATTTATTCAAATAAATTGTCCCCTTTTCTTTCAATCTCTTCTTTTGGGATCCTTATAATGTGAATGTTATTATGTTTGACAGAATCACTGACTCCCTAGTCTATTCTCATTTTGTATACCCTTTTTTCTTTCATCTGATCAGCTTCATTTATTTCCATTACTCTGTCTTCCAGGTCATTAATTTGCTCCTCTATCTGCTCTACCTTATTTATTCATTGAAGTATATTTTTAATCTAATTTATTGTGTTCTTCATCTCTGATTTTTTATGTTTTCCATCTCTTTGTTAAGGGTCCTACTGTTGCTCTCTACTCTTTTCACAAGTCTAGTATCTTTATATCATTACTTTATATTCTCTATCAGGTATACTTCTTATATCCATATCATTTAGGTCTCTTGCTTTGGTTTTATTGTTCTTTTATTTGGGACATGTTCCTTGTGTCCTTATTTTATCTACTTCTTTGTCTGTTTTTCTGTGTTAAGAAAGACAGTGATGTCTTGGGGCACCTGGGTGGCTCAGTCGGTTAAGCGTCCAACTTCGGCTCAGGTCATGATCTCACAGTCCGTGAGTTCGAGCCCTGTGTCGGGCTCTGTGCTGACTGCTCAGAGCCTGGAGCATGTTTCAGATTCTGTGTCTCCCTCTCTCTCTGACCCTCCCCCATTCATGCTCTGTCTCTCTCTGTCTCAAAAATAAATAAACGTTAAAAAAATTAAAAAAAAAAAAGAAAGACAGTGATGTCTCATGCACTGGAAAGTAGTGACCTTATGAAGAAGAGGTCCTGTTATGTCCTATGGTGTAGTGTCCCTGTTCACCAGATCTGGTGCTTCAGGGGTGTCTCCCATGTGTGATGCATGTGCCCTGCTTTTGTGGCTGAACTGCTTTTTCCTTCAAAATCCATTTGTCTGCAATGGCTTTCTTTGCTTATCATAGGCAGTGTTTGGTCCCTGTGGTATTAGTGGGACAGTCTGGGAATTCCTGGGGCTTGAGTTGAATCAGACCAGGCATTTGCCAGAGATAGAGTAGCAACAAACTGCAGGGTAATTTCCCTGTGGTGTCCCCTGAGAAATTTCCATTGGTGGGTGTGGCCTGCAGTCAAACCAGTTGTCTGCTTCCAACTCAATGCTGGGGTCTCTGTCTGACTGGTGTGTGTGTGGTTATCTTTCCCTCTCTATGATAGTGGAGTGGTGCTGGCCACTGTGGGAGCTGCTAGCATAATGCCAGGCCTATAGCACTGTGCTGTATGGGCTCTGACCAAAGGTGTATTTGAGATGGTGAATTTCCCAAAGCACTTGGTGCAGGGGTGGTGCAGAGGGGCAGCTGTGCTAGAATTCTTTGGGTGCTAAGGGAGGGGCCCTGCAGCACCAGGACTGAGGGAACTTCTCAGTGGGGTGGGTCTTTGGAAGCACAGTACAGGGGCTTGGGGTGACAGTGCAAACAAGCTTTGCACATCCCAGGTCTATTTAGAAGGGGTCTTGTGGCACCAGGACTGGAGCAGCCATGCTCTGCAAAAACACAGTAAGAGGGAGTTGTTGTACATGAGAGGGGGTTGGGTGGTAGGTGGCATTGTTAGTAAGGTTTGTGCACTGTGGTTCCTCTATAGGAGAGGTCATGCCACAAGGGACTGAGGCAGGCCATTGAGAAGGATGGATCAGGAAGCACAGCATGTGGGGGAAGAGAAGCTGTGCTAGCAAGTTAGGTAGGCAGTCCCTCAGATACTGTGTATATGCTCTGAGGTTGGGGAAGGAAATGGTGCTTGCCATTTCCTTTGTTCTTCAAAGAGTTTCCCAGTGATTTCTGCTCCTCTGCGACAGGCTTGAGATGAATAAATAACTTTTCCTCCCAGTATTCCCCTGGCACCCTTCCAAACTGCTGCTTATGTACTGTACCTCCATGGGCTGTTTTTTTACACTGTCTCTTTATAAGTAGGGACTTATAAAGTCCTCTCACCCACTGGCTCTCCCAGAGCTGAGCCCAGTAATGTTTATAAATTCCAGGTTTTAAATCCTGCTGGTTATAAGAACTTATGAAATCAAGCCCCTCTGGTTTTCAAAGCCAAATGTTATGGGGATTTGTGGTCCCCTGTGGGCTCGTTGGTGTGGGGATCTGTTTCACCCCATTTTCCATGCTCATGGTGTTCCTCTCACCTGCAGACAGTCCTGTCAGTCCATTAGGTCCCAACAGTGTCTCTGTCTCTCCTACCCTTTTCGATTGGCCTCTTCTCTACATTTAGTTGTGGAGTATATCTTGGCAGTCTTCAGGTCATTTTCTGAGTGTTCTCTAGTTATATCCATGGGAAAAAGTGAGCCTAGTCTCCTCCAACTCTGCCATCTTCCCTGGAGGTTGATGGATGTATTTTGATAAACTAATTTAAACTATTCTACCTTTTACAGAAAGTCATATTGTAAATCTCATAGGGAACCCTATACATGTCGTCTTTGTCCTCAGTGTTCTAGGACAGCATAGTCCCTAAATTCCTTGATGAAACTCCCCTGGGAGCCAGGAGTAAGTATGCCCTTTTCCCAGAGAGTTATTCCACAGATCCTCCCAGGATCCACTTGATACATGTTGGGACAAACACCCATCACTGAGTAAACATTAGTCACTCAAGTCAAAAATTACACCAATGCCATTGGACCTCATTCTTTGGAGATATAAAAGGGAAGGGGAGAAGAATAACAGAAATAACATAATCATTCCATTTACAATCTTGCTTGGATTTAGAATTAGTGTAGGATAATCTGCTTACCACCACAATTAAGCATATATCCTAAAATCTCAGAGTACTTATGATGAGAAGTTAATATGGGCTGTGTCTTTCTCAGCCTCAATATGAAAGAGTTCAGAGGCTTTATTTTATTGTAAATATCCAATTGGGGGAAAAATAAAATAACTTTGCAAAAATAACAGCAAAACACCCTCTGCCATTGGAAGCAGTGGCAAAACTAAATCATTTCTTAGTATGTTATTGGTTTCTAATTAATGTAAAACTTAATAGGCACATTTCCTCCTTGAGTCAATAAGCATCATGATAAAAGGACACAAAATGGGCTCAATGCATGTTTTTTGTTAATGTACATGACAGGCCTAAAGGACATACATATCTCAGCTTATTTCAGGCAACAGGAAAGAATGATGGGTGTGCATGTTCATAAAGAAAGGTTCTATTTACATTTCTATATCAAAGGAACATTATTTGTTTCAAATTGCTTCTGCAGGGCTTAAAACCATTGCCTTTATGAATAAATAATAGCCTTCCATTTCATGAGGCAAGACCTAATTTAAGCCCTCACTTTGGATGAAATCTGTAACAATGTGAATTGGTTCAGGGTACTGAGCACAAAGTATAAGTCAGACAAGCAATTCAAATTGAGGTTTTGTCAAATACTCACTGTGAATTTGAACATATTATATCACCTCTCTGAACTTCAGCCACCTCATCTCTACAGACCTGTGTGAGGACTAAATAGGTACTGTACTGTCAAACTATGTATGCACAATTGATGTTCAATAAGTGACAGCTGTAACCAAGATAATACAATATGAGACATCCTATCACAATGGCAGGCATGGAATGAGCTCATTTCTCACAAAGTACCAAGCAGAATCCATGAGTGTCATCTTCTTCCCTTTTTCTTAAAGCTGTCTAAACTTCCCATGTATCCAGTTTTCACTACACAAGTATAAATGGCACTTTAATTTAAAAGTCTCTATGTCTTTGATTCTCTTGCAGGTGTGGCCCAATTTGGTCTCCATTTCGGAAGACACAGACCTCTACTTTTCAAATACCAAGTAAATTTTTCAGAGTTGTCATAAAAAGTAGTTTATTATCCACCAGTATATAAGCACAAAGACCATCTTTCATAGATATTTTAATTTCATTTTTCCTCATTGAATTTGTTGAGGGCCAGAGAAGAATCTCATGCAGTGATTGGTCTTGAAGGCTTCTTATACCAGTCCAGTCCTATCAGAAAGATGACTCATCTATTGGATTATTTGGAGGAATGTTAGTAAAGGGACTATTTACAAAGGTATGGTCATGGTATAAGGAAAGCACAAAGAATAGTAAGGTACTCTGTGGGCAGTAATGAGTCAGGTGAGCCTGATAGGGCAGAGTAAACAGTTCTTGAATCCAAGAGGGTAGCCATATGATGAGGGCTGCTTGCTCTGTATGAAGTGGAGAGTCAGAAGACTGAATACCTCAACTTCACTCATCTGATATCCTCTGATATCCTGGTGTCTCCCATTGACTGAATGAACCCATTTGGAAGCCAGAGATAAGGGAGCCCATTCCAAGTGAGGAATAAAGAAAACCGATTGTATTGGAATGTTTTGCTATGTAAGAAATTAACACAACATCAACAACTTAAAACAATACAAACTTGTTACCTCACACTTTCTGTAGGTCACAGGCCTAAGCATAGGTTAGCTGAGTTCTCTGGTTCATAGTCTCATCACACTGCCATCAAGTTGTCAGTGAAGGCTAGGCTGTCATCAAAGGTTCAACTGGTGAAATATTTACTTCCTTCAGGTTGTTGGCTGAATTACTTTCCTATCGTGTAAGATTTAAATCCCTGAGATTTTGCTGGGTGTTGGCCAATGTCAAGTCTTAGCTAATAGAGTTCTCTCCTATATGGATTTCACAGGCCCTCCTGCCACATGGCAATTTATTTTTCCAAGGCAAGCAAGGGGGAGTTTCTAGCTCCATTCTGATAAGGTGGAGTCTTATACAACATAACACACTCATTGAAAGAAGCATCCATAACCTTTGCCATACTTTTTTGGTTAGAAGCAAGTGGAGAAAATTACACAATGACACAGGAGGTTGGAATTATTTAGGATCATTCAAAGTTCTGTCCAACCAAGTGAAGACTAGAAAAGGGTGAATAATGGATCCTGAAGGGCCAACACATAGTGTCTAGCATCCTGACGCCTGACTCTTCTAAATGTTGAATCATAGACACAGATGAGATCTATTCCATGGGGTCTGGAAACTCATGTGGTCTCAGCGACTAACTTTGAAACTGAAAAATCTGAGGGGTAGAGGGTCTCTAGTTTCTCCAGGATCAGAGAGAGCCAAAACCCATCCCCCCTATTCTTACCACCTTGCCATGTTTCACAGTGATTTCCTGTTCGAACTCAAATTAGAAACCAGGAACATGGATTTATAGCTCATGGATGTTTCCCATAGTTCACTTCATGATCAAGAAGTTAGATGGAAGAGGGAACTCTGGTTCAAAATTAGGTGTCATTTTGGGATGCCTGGGTGGCTCAGTCAGTTAAATGCCTGACTTGGCTCAGGTCACGATCTCAGAGTTCATGGGTTCAAGCTGCGTCGGGCTCTGTGCTGACAGCTCAGGGCCTGGAGCCTGCTTTGGATTCTGTGTCTCAATCTCTCTCTGCTTCTCCCCTTCTCGCTCTCTCTCTCTCAAAAGTAAATAAACATTTTTTTAATTTTTGTTTAACTAGGTGTCATTTCTGTCTGGAAAACATGATTCCAGAGGCTACAACTTTTATATACTATTATGCCTTCTCTTTCTTTCTGCTAATAAGCTCTTAAATCCCACCATTTCAACTTCCTGACTGTAGCCAATTCATTCTTCCCCAAAACACACACACACACACACACACACACACACACACAAGAGAATTTCCCCTCCTTTCAAGCCAGCCAAGGAAGTCTTTGATCCATGTGCTTATAGTTCTCTCCATCTTCCAGTCACACAGTTACAAACTGTCTTGCCAACATCTTTTGGTATTGGGGGGGGAGGGGATTTGGCTACAAAATTTTCGGAATTACGAGAGTTTTCACAAAACCTGTAATAACTGATTTGCTTTACCAGGATATAGTGTTTTGTGTGTGTGTGTGTGTGTGTGTGTGTGTGTGTGTGTGTTTTCTCGAGGAGGATGAGAAGGAAAAGAAAAGGAGACTTGCATTCCTTATACTCTTACCTTCCCATATATTTCCACCAAATTTTTCCTGGATCGGTATCCTGGAGGCAAGGCTGCACAGAAATGAAGAAACAGCCATAAATGATGTGGGCTCCTGGAGATACAAATGGCCTCAGGCTACATAGAAATGAATCACCACATTTGGCAGCTCCTTCCTCATTGCTATTCCAACATCCCTTCTGGACAGGTTTTCAAATAAAGTACAGGGAGAGAAAAAGACACACATTGCATGCATATGCTCCCACAGGGAACATATGATAGTTTAAGAAAAGAAGTTAGACAGGTGAGGGGTTTGAGATCAACTTGTCATTAGCTTCTAAATTTGCTTTCTATTTCATCTTCCTTCACACTCTTTTCTAATAAAGATTTTTAAGTTTTTGGCACATAAGGAATGAAGGGAAAAAAGGAGCCTTATCATATCCCACAAAGAATTGAAGTTCTTCATAATCTAGTTTCCAGTGGTCACAAACTTTTTTCTAAAGATAAAATGTGCTTAAGCTCTCGTTTCATAATTATAGAAACTGAGTATTGCAACAGAACACACATGATCTCTTTTACAATGTTCTAGTAAAATGGTCACTCAAAACAAAAACAAGGGACTCAACCTTGAAAGGTTATCATTAATTTAATAAGCAACAGATTATTTCTTAATTAACAATAAATATTTCTTTCATGTGTACTACTTCCAGACACTTTTCAAGTGGAAAGATAACAAACATACAGTTTCCTCTCTGTGGTGGTTAATTTTATGTATCAACTGGACTAGTCTCTGGTCCCCAATTATCAGGTCAAACATCAGTCCAGATGTTGCTAAAATGGTATTTTTTAGATGCAATTAGCATTAATATTGGTAAACTTTGAGAAAAGCAGATTATCCTTTATAATGTGGGTGGGTCTTGAAGGCCTTAAAAGCAAAGACTGAGGCTTCCTGAATTCCCCTCAAGACCATAACATAGAAGCCCTTCATGATTTTCCAGGTTCCTGCCCTGTGGAATTTAGACTAAAAACTGAAACATCAACTTCACCTAATTCTCAAGCCCATGGGCCTGCTCTGTAGATTTTAGATTTCACGTTTCCCACAACTGCATGAGCCAATTCCTTAAAATAGACACAGAAACAGAGAGAGACAGAGGGATAAAGGAGCAAAAAAAGATTAACTAGATTATAGATAGATAGATAGATACATACATACATAAATACATACATACATAGATACATAGATACACATATATCCCCTGTTGGTTATGTTTATTTAGAGAATCTTTACTACTACAAATTTTAAAACAGCGAGTGGTTCTAGAAGAACAGAATCTTAAGGCTAAATTGTTTTGACTGGTTCTAGGGCTCCTAGAGTTGGTTTTCTAATTTAATTAGATTTAAAGAGATCAATTAATCTCTTTCCAGTAGTAAAGAGAGCACGAATAATCCAAGGTGTAATGTGGCAATAGAAATGCAAAAAATAGAGTAATGTCACCAAAATGACAACATAGGTCATTCCTAACTTTATTTCTCCTAACAAGAAGAACTAGGATCAGGGAGAACAAAGAACAAAAGAGAAGAAGCTAAATGTTGACCACATTGCCTATCCCCAGGCCAGCGCAGCACCAATGGTTATAACTCTCCTGAGCTTCTGATTTCCCCAGTGAGAAAAGAAAACCCAAAGGGGGAAACTAGCCTCCCCTAAAAATGTGGTGGCTTTATGGGAGCCCCTCCTCTGATCTTGTACCACAGGTACTACAGAGAAATCTATAGGACCCAAACACTGGAAATATTTCTGTGACAGAAAAGTAGGGATGGACTTGTGACAACCAGCACACAGATCCTGGAAAGACTGACTTTATACCCACAGTACCAAAGTAGTGAATCCCAACCTGTGTCTTTCATTCTACAGAAGGATGTCAAGAGAACACTGACCAGTGAACTCAGTGGGGCACATATATGCATGATTTAAATCCTCAAGAATTTATGCTGACCCTAGACACCAGCTTGTCCATGCCCAGGCAATATGCTGAGTCACAGATCCACCCACTATGCCCTCCAACCCCATCTGACCAGAAGGGTTGGCAATAACTCCTGGAAGCAATGCGGCCCAGTGGTGTTTGAGCTAAGAGGTTGGAAGGCAAAGCTGATTGTCTCCAGAGGTAAGTCATTACTATGTGTGGAGGTTTTCCATGCTATGTAGAGGCAGGAAGATTAATTTACAGACCTAAGCTAATTTACAAAGCTAGGAGCAGTTCCCAGACCCTCAAAACTGGAAAGCCTATTTGGGAAATTGAAAGTAGCTTTGAGTGGTCACTCCTTCTTTATCTCAGGCAAGGGAGCTGAGATATAGCTCTACCTGCTGTGGAGAGTGTCTTCTAGCCCCATCTGACTACAATAGCTGGTAAAAATACCTGAAAGCTGTGTCGACCAGCAGTATTTGAGCACAGCAAAAAACAGACATAGCAAATAGTTTTCAGAGCAAAGCCAATGACTCTGGTTAGCCAGGCAGCTTGGAGTGTGGGTTAGTTTAAGACAACAAAGGGCTTTACTGGGTTTAGAGCTGTTTATCCCATTGGGCAGGGAATCTATTTTGTAATTCCTACTCATTGTTGAATGCAGTCTTCAGCCTGTCTGACCAGAGAACCTAACCAGAGCATACAGGAAGCTGTGTAGCCCATTAAACAGTCCTAGGTACAATAGCTATTGAACAAAGATCATAGCCCATGGCTTCACCCATCTACAGTGCAAAACTTGTGGCCTACTTGACCAAAGAATTTAGTGCACACTCAGACTTTATTTGGTCCCCCAAACAATGAGCTGCCCACTCCCTGGGTTTTGGCTTGCCACCTGGTCAGGGCAAAGAAGCTAACTAATAGCCCCATCTATTACTAAAAATAATGCCCAGTCCAGAATACCTAGTAAGCCTAACCAGAGAGAATTTAGGCAACCACTGAGTCCATCCTACAGTCTCATTTGGGTAGAGAACAAAGCCAGTGGCACACCCACATCAGTCAGTCTGATCCAACTGTTCTCAGCCACTGGCACACCCCCATCACCATCCTAAGAGCTCAAACAGTTGCCTTATCTCAAAATAGACCATAATAATAGGCCTCACCTGTCTAAGGAAATTGCCATAAAACATACCCAGAAACCCAACCTGAGCTGACTGGTCAAGAACTGAGCTGACTGGTCAAGGTTTCTTCCAAAGAAACCTGCAAAGTCTGGAAAAGGACCTATTATTCAAATGCACAGATACCAGCATAAGGAATTAAAATCACAAAAACCAGGTCCATATGACACTACCAAATGAAACTAATAAAGTTCAACTAACTGATGTTAAAAAAATGGAGCTCTGTGAACTGTCAGACAATAAATTCAGAATAATTCTCTTAAGGAAATTAGGAAACTATGAGGAATCAAGAAAGACAACTAAACAAAATTAAGAAAACAATGCTTGAAGAAGAAAAGAAATTTGACAATGAAATAGAAAAAAAAATCAGAAACAGAGTTGAAACATGTAATAACTGAACTAAAGAATTCAATAGAGAGTTTAAAAAATAGATTTGACCATGCAGAAGAATCAGTGACCTGAAGGACTCACTCAGTCAGAAAAAGAAAAAGAATGAAAAGAACAACAAAAGCCTACAGGAGGTATGAGACACAATAAAAAGGAATATTCATATGGAAATTCCAGAAAGAGAAGAAAGAGAAGTGAACAAAAGGTACATTTAAAGCAATAACAGCTGAAAACTTCCTGAGCCCAGGCATAGACATGAATATGAAGATCCAGGAGACACAAAGGACTTCAAATAGATTGAACTGAATAGGGCTACACTAAAACACAATATAATTAAATTATCAAAAGTCAAAGACAAAGCATTTTAAAAGAACTAAAAGAGAGAAATAACATACAAAGGAAACCCCATTAGATGATCAGCATATTTCTTGACAGAGACTTTTCAGACAAAGAACGAATGGGAAAATATACTCAAAATATTGGAAGAAAAGAACTTTCAACAAAGAATTCTATACACAGTGAACATGTCCTTTGAAAATGAAGGAGAAATAAATTTTCCTGAACAAACAAAAGCTAAAGAAATTCATTGCCACTAAACATTTCTTACAGGAAAAGTTAAAAGAAATTCTTTGAGAGGAAATTAAAGGACACTAATTAACACAATGAAAACATAAAAAGGTAACATAAATCTCAGTGGTAATGGTAAATATATAGTAATAGTTAGATTCTGCAATATGGTAATAGTAGTGTATAACTCACTTAAATTTATTGTAAAAGTTAAAAAAATAATGTTAGCAAAAATAACCATAAATACAACAATCTGTTACTAGTTACACGAGATAAAAAATATATAAATTGTAACAGTAATTACCTAAATGTGAGGGGGTAAGGAAATAAAAGTATAAAGCATGTGAATTATATTAAAGTTGTTTTTATCAGTTTAAAATAAGGTATTATAAGTTTAAAATATTTAATGTAAGCCTTATGGTAACCACAAGGGAAAATCTTGCAGTAATTACACAAAACAACATGATAAAAAAGTTAAAACATACTGACACCAAAAGACATTGAAACTTCCCCCCCAAAAAATTGGGGTGCCTGGGTGGCTCAGTTGGTTGAGCACCCGACTTCGGCTCAGGTCATGATCCCATGGTTTATGGGCTTGAGCCCTGTGTCAACTTCTGTGCTGATAGCTCGGAGCCTGGAGCCTGCTTTGGATTCTGTGTCTCCCTCTCTCTCTGCCCTTCCCCTACTCATGCTCTATCCATCTTAAAAATAAATAAGCATTGGGGCGCCTGGGTGGCTCAGTCGGTTAAGCGGCCGACTTCAGCTCAGGTCATGATCTCGCGGTCCGTGGGTTCGAGCCCCGCATCGGGCTCTGTGCTGACAGCTCAGAGCCTGGAGCCTGTTTCAGATTCTGTGTCTTCCTCTCTCTGACCCTCCCCCTTCATGCTCTGTCTCTCTCTGTCTCAAAAATAAATAAACATTAAAAAAATTTTAAAAAAAAATAAATAAACATTAAAAAAAGAAAAAAGAAAACCCCAAAAAAGACAAAATAATAAAGAAAATGGATCTACAAAATAACCAGAAAACAATTAACAAAATGGAAATAGTAAGTCCTTAGCTACCAGTAGTTACTTTAAACATAAAAGAATTAAATTCTTCAATCAAAAGAAATAGAATGGCTGAGTGAATAAATACAAAACAAAATCCAACAAATTCCGAGGATTTTTTTTTAATTTTTATTTAAATTCTAGTTAATTAACATAGTGCAATACTGGTTTCAGGAGTAGAATTCAGTGATTCATCAGTTACATACAACACCAGTTCTCATCATAACAAGTGCCCTCCTTAATATGCATCACCCATTTAGCCCATATCCAACCTACTTCCCTCCATCAACTCTCAGTTTATTCTCTATCTAAAAGGACATTTTAAGTAAATGGTAAACCGCTCCCCCAAAAAAGTAAGTGTAGCTATACTTACGGCAGAGAAAAAGAGACTTTAAAATAAAATTGTAAAGGGACACAGGTCATTATATATGATAAAAGTGTCAATAAATCAAGAAGATATAACAGTTGTGAACATTTGTTTCCCAAGCATTTAACACTCAAATATAAAGGAAAAACACATGGAGAAATAAACAATAATACAATAGTAGTTGGGGACTTTAATACACAACTCTCAACAATGAATAGGTTATCCAGAAAATCAATCAGGAAGCAGCAGATTTGAACAACACTATCTGGCTCAAATGGAACTAACAAACATATGCAGAACATTCTATCCAACAACAGCAAAATACACATTTTCAAGCACATTTGGAACATTTGTAGAATAGGCCATATATTATGCCACAAAACAAGTAAAAACAATATTCAAGATTAAATTATACCAAGTATCATCTCTGAACACAATAGTATAAAACCAGAAATAAATAACATGAGGAAAACTTGAAATTCACACAGAACTTAAGTAACACTCTTCTCAACAACAAATTGATCAAAGAAGAAATTTAAAGGGGAAATTAAAAAGATTTTTGAGATAAATGAAAATGGAAACACAGCATATGAGAAATTAGGGGATGCATTAAAAGCAGTTCTAAGAGGGAAGTTCATAACAGTAAACACCTACATTAAGAAGCAATAAAGATCCCAAATAAACAAGCTAATTCTGTACCTTAAGGAACTAGAAAAAGAAGAATTAACTGAGTCGAAAGTTAGCACAAGAAAATAAATGATAAAGATTAGACCATAAATAAAATAAAATAAATAATTAATTAAATAAAATTAAGTTATATGAGAACAGAAAACCAGTAGAAAATATTAACCAAGATAAGAGTTGGTTCTTTGAAAAGGTAAAAAAAAAAAATGATAAACTTTTAGATGGACTAAAAAAGAGGAAAGAAAAAAACAGGGAAGACCCAAATCAACAAAAATATAAGTGAAAAATGAGACATTACAACAGATAACACAAATAAAACAGGATAAAATAAAATAAAAAGGATCATAGAAATCTTCTATGAATAACTATACACCAACAAATTGGACAACCTTGAAAAAATTATTAGAAACATACAATTTAAGAAGACTAATTAAAAAAGAAAAAGAAACTGAACAGATCAGTTACTATAAGGATATCAAGTCAGTAATGAAAAACCTCCCAATGAAGAAAACCCCAAAACCATATGGCTTCACTGGTGAATTTTACCAAACATTTAAATAAGAATTAATACCAATGATTCCCAAGCTCTCCTAAAAAGTCAAAGAGGACAGAACACTACCACACTCATTTTATGAGGCCAGATTTACCTGATAACAAAATCAGAAAAGTAAACTACTAGAAAGGAAAACTACAGGCCAATATCCCAATAAATATACATGCAAAAATTCTTGATAAAATACTAGCAAGGCAATTTCAGCATCTCATTAAAAGAACTATTCACCATGATCAAGTAGAATTCATTCCTGGGATGTAAGGATGGTGCATCATATGTAAATCAGTGTGATTTATCACACTAATAGAATGGAATTATACAATCATCTTAATAAATGGAGGGAAAGCATTTCACAAAATTCAACATTTATTCATGATTAAAAGTTTTAACAAATTAGTTATAGAAGGAACATATCACAGTATAATAAAGCCTTAAATGACAAATACATAGCCAACATCATACTCAGTGGTGAAAGAATGAAAACTTTTCTTCTAAGATCAGGAACAAGACAAGGGTACCCACTTTCACCACTCCTTTTAAACATAGAAAATAGAACTACCATATGATCCAGCAATTCCACTTCTGAGTATTTATCCAAAGGAAACATTAATCTGCATTAATGTGCACCCACGTATCATGACAGCATTATGTACAATATCCAGATATGAAAACAATCTAAGTGTCCACTAATGGTGGTAATGGATAAGGAACACATGCACACAATGGAATGTTATTCAGTCATTTTTTAAAAAATGAAACTTATTATTTGTGACAACATGAATGGACCTTGAATGTATTATGCTAAGTGAAATAAGCCAGAGAGAGAAAGACAGGTACTGTATCATCTCACTTAACTATGGAATCTTGATGAAGAAAAAACAACACTTAGAAAAGAGGATTGGGGTTGTGGTTACCCTAGGAGGCGGCAGGGAAAGGGGAAATTGTAGGATCAAAAGTACAAACTTTCAGTTAGAAGATAAATAAGTACCATGAATGTACTGTAAAGCATGATGACTACCGTGAACACTACTGTATGATATATAGGAAAGTTGTGAAGACAGTGAGTACCAAATGTTCTCATCATGGAAAGAAATGTTTTTCTTTATTATTTTCTTCTTTCTTTTATTTCTATTGTATGTATATGAGAAGATAAATGTTATTTGAATCTACTGTGGTAATTATTTCACAATATATATAAACCAAACCATTATGCTATGCGCCTTAAACTTATAAAGTAACTGGGAGGTAAAAGATTTTTGAGGAAAAAATTCTGTGGAGAAATAATAGATCATTACTTATTTTATACTGAGCATGGACCATGAAGATTAAAATCTCATGACAAAATTTCATTCTATTTTTATGAGTGAGTAATATTCTATTCTATATATAGTATATATTATATATTTTATATATATATAATATATATATACACACATTTGTGCTCTTTCTATAATGTGGCTATTGTTGATAATACTGCTATAAACACTGGGGGGCATGTGTCCCTTCAACTCAGTATTTTTGTATCCTTTGGGTAAATACCTAGTAGTGCAATTGCAATGATGTGGATGAAGCTAGAGAATATTATGCTAAGCAAAATAAGTCAGTCAAAGAAAGACAAATACAATATGATTTCACTCATATGTGGAATTTAAGAAACAAACAACAAAAACAGAGGAAAAAACAAGAAAGGCAAATCAAGAAACAGACACTTAACTATAGAGAACAAACTGATGGTTACCAGAGGGGAGTCAGGTCGAGGGGATGAGTTAAATAGGTGATGGAGATTAAGCGGTACACTTGTGATGAGCACCAGGTGTCATACGTAAGTGACGAATCACTAAATTCTGCACCAGAAACAAATACTACTGCTTGTTAACTAACTGAAATTTGAATTCAAATTTGAAGGGGAGGAGCCAAGATGGTGGAACAGCATTGAAGCTTTTTGTGTGTCTCATGTCCATGAAATACAGTCAGACCAACACTAAACCATCCTACTCACCTAGAAAACCAATTGGAAGATTAACACAACAATCTACACAACCTGAACCACAGAATTCAGCAGGTGCACAACACGAAGAGCTGAACTTGGAGAGCAAGAAGCCCCGAAAGGTAGGGAACCCTTTTTGTGGGAGGAAAGACAATGGAGACTGGGGAGGGGGAGAGCATACGGGAAAAGCACCCCTCCCCAAAAGCAGCTGGAAAGAAAGTGGAAAATTGGAAACAGCCTCAGGGGCTAAACTGAAAAGGGAGAAAGGAGAAAGGAGAGGGTTTAAATTCCATTAAGACTGTAAAGAAGGGGAGCCCAAAGGCTGCAACTCCACAGCTCGATACCTGGCGGTACTCTGCTGGGAAAGGTGAATCCCCAGGAACAGAGTGGGGTCCAGGAGGTTCTCCGGCCACACAGGGAAAAGCAGTTCCACTGCTGAAAGGACATTTGGTAGAGACTGTTGAAGCTACCTGGTCCCAGCAGACCCTGGAAGGCAGCCACATTCACTGGTGCTGGGGCAAGGTTGTTGAGGGTGAAGCCTGGGGCCATATGTGTGTTCCGATTTTCCATGGTCCCTAAAATGCTGAGGCTACACTGTCTCGCGATCTTTTTTGGAGGCAGGCTGGCACCTGGCCGCAGTCTTGGGACACCGGCAACGGCAGGGTCCAGCAGGTGTTCCTGGGTGCAGCTGACATTCAGCCATTGTTCATTCAGCCATTGCTCAGTGAGACCCCCCCCCCCGCCCCGCAAAGGGGTGGAGTAGGTCAAAGCTGCAGTCCTTCAGAAGTAAGGGGCCAGGGAAAACAGCCACATCTGAGACTAAACTTGGGAGAGAGGTACTGCCTGGGGCCTGGTCACGGAGAGTGGAAAAGTGGGGAGTGGATGAGAGCTGAAGATGGAGGACACGTGCACTATTGCTGATCCAGAAGAACAGACTGGATGGCTGGGTGGCTCCATTTTTCACTGCTCCTGTGCATGCACACTGATGAGCACCACAACAATCCACCCCAGTAGGCTAGCAGCGCCATTTGGTGGAGAGTGGAGCTGTTACACTGAACCCTGCTCAACTGGGCCAACTTCACTCTTCAGGAACACAACCCCACTGCCAGCTTAATTTATGGACTATAAAGAGGTACATGGACTGACCTCTAGGGGAAAACTAAGCAATTTCAGTCCTACTTCAATCTGTTAGCAGATTCATCTATTCAATTTTTTTCTCTCTCTTTTTCCTTTACTCTTTTACAATTCTTTAATTTTTCTTGAATACAGAGAGAGAAAAAACTCATTTTTATTTTCAATTTCTATTAAAAATATCTTTAATTTTTATTATATTTTACTTTTGTGTACATTTTTTCAAATTCTACTTTACTTCCATCATGTTATTTTAGTCTACTTCAGTGTACTCACCTTTTTGAATTTTCAAACATTTCCTTTTTTTCTTTCTATTTTTTTCTTTTTCATTTATGGTCATTTTCTTGAATTCAGAAAGAGAAAAACTTCATTTTTACTTTCAATTTCTTTTAAAAATATTTTTATTTAATTTTTATTACTATATTTTTTCCTTTTATGTAATTTTTTTCAAATTCTATCTTACTCCCGTCATTTTATTTTAGTCTACTACAGTGTATTCACTTTTTCAAATTTTCAAACTATTTCCTTTTTTTTGGTCTTTTCTTTTTTTATCTTTTATTTCTTTTTCATTTATTTTCTTTTTTCTTAAACACAGAAAATGAAAAAATTCATATATTTTTTAATTTTTTTAAAAATATTTTTCTATAATTTTTTTCTACTATATTTTCTACTTTTGTGTATTTTACTCTACTTTAGTGTATTCATTTTTTGAAATTCTCAAACGATTTCTTTTTTTCTCTCCTCCCCCCTTTTTTTTTTGATTCCTTGTTTGTTTGTTTCTCTAATCTGTCCAACCACTTTCTACACCCAGACCAAAACACACCTAGGATCTAACATCATCTATGCAATTTGTGTGTGTGTGTGTGTGTGTGTGTGTGTTTAATTTTTAATTTTAATATTTTTTTAACTTTAATTTTTTTAAATTTCAACTTTTCTACCTCATTAATTCCTTTTCTCCCTTCAAAATGACAAAACGAAGGAATTCACCCCAAAAGAAAGAGTGCAAAGAAACGACAGCCAGGGATTTCACCAACACAGATACAAGCAAGATGTCTGAAACAGAATTTAGAATCACGACAGTAAGAATACTAGCTGGAGTTGAAAATAGATTAGAATCCCTTTCTGCAGAGATAAAAGAAGTAAAAAATAGCAGGAATGAAATTAAAAGTGCTATAACTGAGCTGCAATCATGGAAGGATGCAGCGATGGCAAGGATGGATAAGGCAGAAGAGAGAATCAGTGATATAGAAGACAAACTTATAGAGAATAACAAAGCAGAAAAAAAGAGGGAGATTAAGGCAAAAGAGAACAATTTAAGAATTAGATAAATCAGTGACTCATTAACAAGGAACAACATCAGAATCACAGGGGTCCCAGAGGAGGAAGAGAGAGAAATAGGGGTAGAAGGGTTATGTGAGGAAATCATAGCGGAAAACTCTCCTAACCTGGGGAAAGACACAGACATCAAAATCCAGGAAGCACAGGCCCTCATTAGATTAAACAAAAACCGATCATCAACAAGGCATGTCATAGTCACATTCACAAAATACTCAGGCAAGGAGAGAATCATGAAAGCAGCAAGGGAAAAAAAGTGCTTAACCTACAAGGGAAGATGGATCAGGTTTGCAGCAGACCTATCCACAGAAACTTGGTAGGCCAGAAAGGAGTGGCAGGATATATTCAATGTGATGAATCAGAAAAATATGCAGCCAAGAATTCTTTACCCAGCAGGGCTGTCATTCAAAATAGAAGGAGAGAGAAAAAGTTTCCCAGACAAACAAAAATTAAAGGAGTTTGCGACCACTAAACCAGCCCTGCAAGAAATTTTAAGGGGGACTTCCTGAGGGAAGAAAAGATGAATACACACACACACACACACACACACACACACACACACAGCAACAAAAGATTAGAAAGGACCAGAGAACACCACTAGAAAATCCATCTCTACAAGCATAATAATGGCAATAAATTCATATCTTTCAGTACTCACTCTAAACGTCAATGGACTCAATGCTCCAATCAAAAGACATAGGGTAACAGAATGGATAAGAAAACAAGACCCATCTATATGCTGTTTACAAGAGACCCATTTTAGACCTAAACACACCTACATATTGAAAATAAGGTGATGGAGAACCATCTTTCATGCTAATGGTCAACAAAAGAAAGCCGGAGTAGCCATACTTATATCAGACAATATAGACTTTAAAATAAAGACAGTATCAAGAGATGTAGAAAGGCATTATATCATAATCAAGGCATCTATAGACCAAGAAGACCTAACAATTGTAAACATTTATGCACCAAATGTGGAGCACCCAAATATATAAATCAATTAATCACAAACATCAAGACACTCATCGATAGTAATACCATAATAGTAGGAGACTTCAACACCACACTCACAGCAATGGACAGATCATCTAATCAAAAAATCAACAAGGAAACAATGGCTCTGAATCACACATTGGACCAGATGGACTTAACAGATATATTCAGGACATTTCATCCTAAAGCAGCAGAATATGCATTCTTCTCCAGTGCACATCGAACATTCTCCAGAACAGACCAGATACTGGGACACAGATCAGCCCTAAGTAAGTACAAAAAGATTGAGATCATACTGTGCATATTTTCACATCATAATGCTATGAAACTCAAAATAAACCACAAGAAAAAATTTGGAAAGGTAACAAATATTTGGAGACTGAAGAAAATCCTACTAAAGAATGAATGGGCTAACCAAGCAGTTAAAGAAGAAAATAAAAAGTATATGTAAGTCAATGAAAATGATAGCGTCACAACCCAAAACCTCTGGGATGCAGCAAAGGTGGCCATAAGAGGAAAGTATATAGCAATCCAGGCCTTCCTAAAGAAGGAAGAAAGATCTCAGATACACAACCTAACCTTACGCCTTAAGGAGCTGGAAAAAGAACAGCAAATAAAACCTAAAACCAGCAGAAGACAGGAAATAATGCTATCGAAACAAACAAACAAACAAACAAACAAAAAAAACAAACAGTAGAACAGATCAATGAAACCAGAAGCTGGTTCTTTGAAAGAATTAACAAAATTGAAAAACCACTAGCCAGTTTGATCAAGAAGAAAAAGGAAAGGACCCAAATAAGTAAAATCAAGAATGAAAAAGGAGAAATCACAACCAAAACAACAGAAATAAAAACAATAATAAGAGAATATTATGAGCAATTATATGCCAACAAAATGGGCAATCTGGAAGAAATGGACAAATTCCTAGAAATATATACACTACCAAAACTGAAAAGGGAAGAAATAGAAAATTTGACCAGACCCATAACCAGTAAGGAAATCAAATTAGTAATCAAAAATCTGCCAAAAAACAAGAGTCCAGGGCCAGATGGCTTTCCAGGGGAATTCTACCAAACATTTCAGGAAAGGTTAACACCTATTCTATTGAAACTCTTCCAAAAAAAATAGAAATGGAAGGAAAACCTCCAAACTCTTTCTATGAAGCCAGCATTACCCTGTTTCCAAAACCAGACAAAGACCCTACTAAAAAAGGAGAATTGTAGACCAATTTCCCTGATGAATATGGATGCAAAAATCCTCAACAAGATATTAGCCAACCGGATCCAACAATACATTAAAAAAATTATTCACCACGACCAAATGGGATTTATGCCTGGGATGCAGGGCTGGTTCAATGTCCACAAAAAAAATTAATGTGATTCATCACATCAATAAAAGATAGGACAAGAACCATATGATCCTCTCAATAGATGCAGAGAAAGCATTTTACAAAATACAGCATCCTTTCTTGATAAAAACCCTCAAGAAAGTAGGGATAGAAGGAGTATACCTGGAGATGATAAAAGCCATATACGAGC
This sequence comes from Herpailurus yagouaroundi, assembly GCF_014898765.1. Lineage (NCBI taxonomy): Eukaryota > Metazoa > Chordata > Mammalia > Carnivora > Felidae > Herpailurus > Herpailurus yagouaroundi. The sequence goes on along the minus strand of NW_024412395.1, from coordinate 1,219,855 downwards.
GACCCAACACTAATATCATCCTCAATGGGGAAAAACTAAGAACTTTCCCCCTAAGGTCAGGAACAAGACAGGGATGTCCACTCTCACCACTGTTATTCAACATAATATTGGAAGTCTTAGCCTCTGCAATCATACAACACAAAGAAATAAAATGCATCCAGATCGGCCAGGAGGAGGTCAAACTTTCACTTTTCACAGATGACATGATATTCTATATGGAAAACCCAAAAGTTTCCACCAAAACACTGCTAGAACAGATTCATGAATTTAGCAAAGTTGCAGGATATAAAATCAGTGCACAGAAATCGGTTGCATTCCTATTTGCCAACAATGAAGCAACAGAAAGAAAAATCAAGGAATCAATCCCATTTACAGTTGCACCAAAAACCATAAAATACCTAGGAGTAAATCTAACCAAAGAGGTGAAAAATCTATACACTGAAAATTATAGAAAGCTGATTAAAGAAATTGAAGAAGATACAAGGAAATGGAAAAAGATCCCATGCTCCTGGATAGGAAGAACAAATATTGTTAAAATGTCTGTATTATCCAAAGCAATCTACATATTCAATGCAAACCCTATCAAAGTAACACCAGCATTCTTCACAGAGCTAGAACAAATAATTCTAAAATTTGTATGGAACCAGAAAAGACCCCAAATAGCCAAAGCAATCTTCAAAAAGGAAACCAAAGCAGGAGGCGTCACAATCCCGGACTTCAAGCCTTACTACAAAGCTGTAATCATCAAGACGGTATGGTACTGGCACAGGAACAGACACTCAGATCAATGGAACAGAATAGAGAACCCAGAATTGGACCCACAGACGTATGGCCAACTAATCTTTGACAAAACAGGAAAGAATATCTAATGGCATAAAGACAGTCTCTTCAGCAAGTGGTGCTGGGAAAAATGGACAGTGACATGCAGAAGAATGAACCTGGACCACTTTCTTACACCATACACAGAAATAAACTCAAAGTGGTTGAAAGTCCTCAAGGTAAGACAGGAAGCCATCAAAATCCTTGAGGAGAAAGCAGGCAAAAACCTATTTGGCCTTGGCTGTGGCAACTTCTTACTCAACACATCTCTGGAGGCAAGGGAAACAAAAGCAAAAATGAATGACTGGGACCTCATCAAAATAAAAAGCTTCTGCACAGCAAAGGAAACAATCAGCAAAACTAAAAGGCAACCGACAGAATGGGAGAAGATATTTACAAACGACGTATCAGATAAAGGGTTAGTATCCAAAATCTACAAAGAACTTATCAAACACAACACCCAAAAAACAAATAATCCAGTGAAGAAATGGGCAAAAGACATGAATAGACACTTCTCCAAAGAAGACATCCAGATGGCTGACCAACACATGGAAAAATGCTCAACATCACTCATCACCAGGGAAATACAAATAAAAACCACAATGAGATATCACCTTACACCTGTCAGAATGGTTAACAGTAACAACTCAGGCAACAACAGATGTTGGCAAGGATGTGGAAAAGAGGATCTCTTTTGCATTGTTGGCAGGAATGCAAGCTGGTGCAGCCACTCTGGAAAACAGTATGGACGTTTCTCAAAAAACTAAAAGTAGAACTACCCTACGACCCAGCAATTGCACTACTAGGCATTTATCCAAGAGTTACAGGTGTGCTGTTTCAAAGGGTCACATGCACCCCCATATTTATAGCAGCACTATCAACAATAGCCAATGTATGGAAAGAGCCCAAATGTCCATCGATGGATGAATGGATAAAGAAGATGTGGTATATAGATACAATGGAGTATTGCTCAGCAATCAAAAAGAATGAAATCTTGCCATTTGCAACTACATGGATGGAACTGGAGAGTATTATGCTAAGTGAAATTAGTCAGTGAGAGAAAGACAAAAAATCATATGACTTCACTCATATGAGCACTTTAAGAGACAAAACAGATGAACATAAGAGAAGGGAAACAAAAATAATATAAACAGGGAGGGAGACAAAATAAAAGGGACTCATAAATATGGAGAACAAACTGAGGGTTGCTGGAGGGGTTGTGGGAGGGAGGATGGGCTAAATGGGTAAAGGGCATTAAAGAATCTACTCTTGAAATCATTGTTTCACTATACAGTAACTAATTTGGATGTAAATTTTAAAAAATAAAAAAATGTTAAATTATAATAAATAAATAAATACATAAGTAAATAAGTAAAAATACAAATTTTGAGAGGAATAAAGCATGAGGAAAGAGCTTTAAGCTTACCTAATTAAAACTATACTATGTTGAAATGAACTTCTTTCAAGTAACATCTTCATTAAAATCTTCATGATGGTTAAAAAAAATAGGTCATGAATAAAGGAAACAGAAGCTCTAAGAAAAATGAACAAAATACTATTGGACAATCTTAATCACATACTCTTGAGAGGCAAGACTTTGAGTAACCATGTATTTGATAACTTAGAAAAATTTTGTCAAACTAACAAGTATAGTGACATTGATTGGCTGCCCCTAACTGCACTGGGTATAGTAGGAAATGAAGAGTGTAAGTTCAGGGATTCAAATTCCGAGCTGAAGCAACACATAAATGACTGAAAGCTTCTATGTATGCCCTGAAAGAAATTAATCTGCAACCGCAGAGAGGGCAGTGCTGAAAATCAAACCAAGTGTTTCATCCTGCAAGTGGCTAAATTATAACACAAATTAAATTTCCAACTCTCTGGATATCTCCTCTTAAAATGAGGACATTGGGAAAGATCGGAATCCTGAGAGTTGGAATGAGGACATGTGGGAAGAATGATGTAGCTGGAGACACAGAGTCTGTAAATTCTAATGTGTCTACTTTGCCAGTAAGAGCAGCCACTCCACCCCTGTCTGAAGAGATTAAGCCTGCTTTGCCTGAGGAAACAGTAATGGCTCCCCTGAGATAGTTGGCTTACAAGACACTGATGGTTCTCCCCAAAAAACCATCCACTCCCCCTCATTTTTGGTTCTACATCTAAGACTAGACTTAAGTCACAACAGGCTCCAAAAAGTGAGGTAAAAAGTGTGGTCAACGAAGAGAGAACACCAAAAGAAGTACATGATATTTCCAATTTATACCAGAAGAAATAGGGGAAATAGGGGGAAAACATGGGTAAATGTAGTCTCAATAGTTTATTTTTGCTTTTGTTTCCCTTGCCTTAGAAGACATATCTAGAAAAATGTTGCTATGACTGATATAAAAGAGATTACTGCCTATGTTTTCTGCTAGGATTTTTATGGCTTCATATCTCACATATAGATCTTTAATCCATTTTGAGTTTATTTTTCTGTATGGTATTAGAAAGTGGTCCAGTTTCATACTTTTGCATGTAGCTGTCCAGTTTTCCCCATACCATTTATTGATGAGACTCTTTTGCCATTGTATATTCTTGCCTCCTTTGTCATAGATTGACTGGCTGTATAAGCATGGGTTTATTTCTAGACTCTCTATTCTATGCCATTGATCTATGTGTCTATCTTGTGCCAGTCATATACTGTTTTGATTACTACATTTTTGTAGCATATCATGAAATCAGATTGTGATACCTCAAGTTTGTTCTTCTTTTTCAAGAGTGCTTTGGCTATTCAGGGTATTTTGTGGTTCCATACAAATTTTAGTATTAAAAAGATTTTGCACAGCAAAAGAAACCATAAAAAAAAAACAAAAAGGCAAACTACTGAACGACAGAAGATATTTCCAAATTATATATCCAATAAGAGTTTAATAAACAAACATATAAACAGCCAAAACAACTCAACAAACACACACACACACACACACACACAAATGGGCAGAGGAACTGAATAGACATTTTTCCAAAGACATACAAATGGCCAATAGACACATAAAAAGATATTCAACATCACTAATCATCAGGGAAATGCAAATCAAAACCACAATGAGACATGGCCTTATACCTATCAAAATGGCTAAAATCAAAAAGACAAGTAATAAAAAGTATTGGTGAGGATGTGAGGAGAAAGTAACTCTTATGCACTATTGGTGGAAAGGTAAATTGGTACAGCCATTGTGGAAAACTGTATGGAGGTTCCTCAGAAAAATTAAAAACAGAAATACTATATGATTGATTGATTCTAATAATGGGCATTTCCCCCAAAGAAAATAAAAGCACTAATTCAAAAAATATGCTTCCCCATGTTTTTTTGTAGCATTTATAATAGCCAGGGTATGAAAGCAACCTAAGCATCTTTTGATAGATGAATGGGTAAAAAAGATGTGTGTGTGTGTGTGTGTGTGTGTGTGTCTGTGTGTGTGTGTGTAATATTACATAGGTATAAAAAAGGATGAGATCTTGCCATTTGCAACATCAATGGACCTAGAGGGTATTATGCTAACTGAAATAAGTTAGAGAAAGACAAACACCATATGAAATACAAATACTCATATGTAAAATCTAAAAAAAAAGAAACAAATAAACAAACAAAAAGCAGATTCAGACCCATAAATACAGAGAACAAACTGATAGTTTCCAGGGGAAATAGGATGGTAAGACAGGCAAAATGGGTAAAGAGGTATGAGAGGTACAGGTTTCCAGTTTGGGAAGAAATACGTTACAGGAATAAAGGAACAGTATAGTCAATGATATTAAATAGTATTTTATGGTGACAGATGGTAGCTATGCTTGTGGGGAACATAACAAAGTATAGAGATGTTGAATCACTATGTCGTACACTTGAAACTAATGTAACATTGCGTATCAGCTATACTCCAAAAAAACTTATAAAAAAAACGAGTGTGGGGAAATGGTAGAAGGAACATAAAGTTAGATCAGGCCAAATTTTCATATATGAACCCACTAAGCAGAGATTCTGGATTAATTCTGCTGTTTGGAAAGTTAGAAAATATCCAGTAATTTGGCTCATTGACAAAAACATAGACCAAAAGGTAGCCTATACTAAATGAAATTGACTGGTGACTTGACTTGGTATAAGGTCAAAGAAAGGATTCAAAGGCTTGGATATCTTAAAGGTAGAATGGATTTATCATTTAAGACATTCTCACTCACTCCAAGGTGGTCCAGAGGACACACCCTTCACCATGAATGTAAGAAAAAAATTTGTGAGTAGAGTCCTAGAATCTTTGAAGGATTCTGTGGTTGTTCTTGTCCATAGGCTAGAAAGTAGAGTGAGAATTGCTGCTAACTGAATTGATAAACCTTGAAATAATGGAAATAATTGAATCCCAGGGTGTCAGGGGCCAAGTGATAGCACTTAAAGGAAAGATGGGCATGGTTACTGTAAAGGACAGCAGAGTCAAAGCAGTATTCAGAAGAGTCTGACTCACAGAGACTTATGGCATTGGCTAGATGATTGTAGTGTCCTTACAAGTAAAAGTATGGCAGTCTAGTAATTCTTACTTGAACCATATAAGTAGAAGAGTTCCAGGTCAAGCAAACTGAAGTCTAATTTGAATTAGAAAAGCAGAGTCACAATCCTTCAGTCTGTCCCCAGAAATGTGCCAGTTTCCTGATCCAGAACACCTTGAATAAAGAGAGGCTGCATCCCCTTGAGGAAGGATCCTCAGACTCCTACAGAAATTTATACTATTAATTTTTCGTTCAGCCTTTTTCCAGGGTGACTGCATTGAGGGAAATGAAATACCATACTTTGGGGGTATTATAAGACACTGGCTCTGTACTGACACTAATTTTAGGAGACTCAAAATGTTATTGTGATCCACCAGAATATAGACTTATGGAGGTCATGTGATCAATTTAAATTTAACTCAGGTCTATTTCACTTGGTCCAGTAGGTCCTCAGACCCATCCTGTGGTTATTTCCCCAGTTCCAGAATGCCTGATTGGAAGAGACATATTCAGCAACTGGCTGAATCACTATTGTGGTTCTATAACCTGTGGAGTGAGGGCTATTAAGATAAAACAAGTAGAAACTGCTAGAACTTGTATTTACCTAGGACAAATAAACCAAATAATAAACCAAAAGCAATAATATATTTCTATAGGGATTCAGAGATTAGTGCCACCATCAAGGACTTAAAGGATGCAGGAATTTTAATTCTCACCACATCCCCATTCAACTCACCTATGTGACCCATGCAGAAAACAAATAGATCTTGGAAAGTGAAAGTGGATTATCATAAGCTTAACCAGGTGGTGACTCCAATTGCAGCAGCTGTACTAGGTGTGTTTTCATTGCTTGAGCAAATTAACGCAACCCCACATACTTGGTATACAGCTATTGTTTCTGACAAATGCTTTTTTCTCCTCCAAATCTGTTAATATAGACCACTGGAAGTAGTTTGCTTTCAGCTTCCCAAACTAGAAATACACCTTCACTGTCTTATGTCAGGCATATGTCAAGTCTTTAGCCTTTTGCCATAATTTCATCTGCAAGAATCTTGATCACCTTTCTCTTCCACAAGATATCACACTGGTCCATTACATTAATTACATTATGATCATTAGACCCAGCAAGCAACAAGTTGCAGGTTCTCTTGATTTATTGGTAAGATATTTGCATATCAGAAGGTAAGGGATAAATCTGACAAAGCTCAGGGGTCCTCTATCTCAGTAAAATTTCTATGGGTCCCATGAGCACCAATTTTGTCACCTTGATCTAGCAGAGCATATGTAGCCCAACTATCAAAGGATGACCTTTGAAATATTCAAAAGGAGGTCTTTATGGCATTACTACCATTTCTGGGTTCCAAGCCTTCACTATTTCCAGTGCAATCATCTGGAAAACTAGTATTTAGCAATATCTTCTGGAGGTAGTGTGGCAAAGTGGTTAGAAACCCTCACGCTTTGGCTTTTTGAATTTGAACAAGTTGTTTAAATTTTCAGTGTCACAATTTCTACGTTTTAAAAATAAAAATAATAGTACCCACCACTAAATCTGTTGGGCAGATTAAATGAGAAAATGTATATGTAGCTCTTCATGAGTTTTCAGGTTTAAGAAATGTTTATGCTGTTCCTTTTCTCATATATCAGAAATGAACATAGCTCTCCTAACAAAGTGAAGCCAAGAAACTTCCTCCCATGATCTTATATGTATAAAAGTGATATTGCTATTAAGGAAATCTAGATTTTATCCATTTTTAACAATCACAGTACTTTACTAATTCACACTGGATTTTACAAATGCTAAGAATTTTTTTTCTTTGCATGCTAATGAGGTCAACCTATGTTTCCATGCAGTACTTGAATCTCTATTTTTTTCCATTTAAAAATGTTAAAGTAATTCATGCATATGATAAAAAAAAACAAAACTAAATGTATAATGGAATTTAGTGCTTTCCTATTGAGATGATTTTCTATCCGTAATTCTCTTCCATAAAAGTGACACCATGATCAATTTGTTGGCGTTCTTCCAGATACAGATGTTAGATTCTCTCTCTCTCTCTCTCTCTCTCTCTCTCTCTCTCTCTCTTTCTCTCCCTTTTACTTTTCCTACATTATTAGTTTGATGATATTCACATTTATCTCCATTTTTATTTCCTTATATATATCAGGACATTGAAACACAAAAGTTCACTTTATTCTTTTTTAATATCTGCATGATATACTGTTATAGGAATATCCTATCATTTTGTTTATAACTTTTTGCTGCTAAACATTGTTTAAATTAATATTTTATACATATGTTTTCACACACATGTGCCTGTACATAGAACTAGCAATGTAGGTTATAAATAGCATACTTTTTTCCATTATGGGTTATAAGAATTTTTATTCTCATTAAAAGTTTAAGTAATATGGAGGGGCACATGGGTGGCTCAGTCAATTCAGCATCTAACTCTTGATTTGGGCTCAGGTCATAATCACACATTTCATGAGTTTGAGCCCCACTTGGACTTTTCACTGACAGGACAGAGCCTGCTTAGGATTCTGTGTGTCCCTACCTCTCTACCCCTCTCCTGCTCTCTCTCTCCCCACCTCTCTCTCTCTCTCTCTCTCTCTCTCTCTCTCTCTCAAAAATGAATAAGTAAACTTTTTAAAAAAAGTTTAAGGAGTATGGAATGTCCCACACTCTCATCATTAAAATAACCAATTAATTTTTTGAACAATTAAGTAGATGAAAATGGTATCTCAATAAATGAGTTCAGTAAAGTCTCAGGATACAAAATTAATATATAGAATCTGTTGCATTTCTGTATACTAATTATGAAGCAACAGAAAGGGAAATTAAGAAAATAATCCCATTACAATTTCACAAAACCCCTAATTACACCAAAAACCATAAGATACCTAAGAATAAACCTATCCAAACAGGTAAAAGATATGTACTCTGAAACTACAAAAAATTGATTTAAAAAATGAAGAGGACACAAAGAAAATGGAAAAACATTCTATTCTCACGGATTGGAAGAAGAAATATTGTCAAAATGTCTATACTACCCAAAGCAATCTACACATTTAATGCAACCCTTATCAAAATACCAACAGCATTTTTCACAGAACTAGAACAATCTTAAAGCTTGTATGGAACCATAAAAGGTCAGTAATTATACAATTAAATATAGATGTACAATTAGAAAAGAAAAAGAAAGAAAGAAAGAAAGAAAGAAAGAAAGAAAGAAAGAAAGAGGGGAAGAATCTAGTGATTTTACTGGTGAATTCTAAAAAACATTTAAGAATTAACCACCAGTTTTTTTCAAACTCTTCCAAGAAATTGAGGAGGGGAAAACATTCCTAAATTCATTTTACAAGGCCAAGCATTATCCTGATACCAAAAACAGATAAGGAAAAAGCAAGAAAAGAAAACTATAGGCCAATATTCCTGATGAATATAGATGCAAAAATTCTCAATAAAATACCAGCAAATTGAATTTGACAGCATATTAAAACAATTATACCCCATGATCAAGCAGGATTCATCCCTGGGATGCAGAGATGGTTCAACATTTACAAATCAATAAAGTGATATACCATATTAATAAAATGAAAGATAAAACCTATATAATATTCTTCATAGATGCAGAAAATCCATTTAACAAATTCAATATGCTTTTATGATAAAATTCTCAAGAAATTGTATGTAAAAGGAATGTACTTCAATATAATTAAAGCTATATATAACCCTACACCTAACATCATATTCCATAATGAGAATTTGAAAGCTTGTCCTCTAAGATCAGAAACAAGGTAATATTCTCACTCTCACCACTACTATTCAACACAGTACTGGAAGTTCTAGCCACAGCAATAAAGTAAGAAAAGAGGTAAGAACTATTTAAACACTAAAGGAAAAAGTAAAATTATAACTGCTGATGATATAATCTTATATATATAGAAGACCCCAAAGACTCCACTAAAAGAAAAATAAAGAAAACACCTGTTAAGAGGTGGCAGTTCAAGATGTCAGTAAAGAAGACCCTGATTTTATCTACGCCCACAGACACACCAAATCTGTAACTGCATATAGAACAGTACTCTCTGAAAAAGACCTGAAAACTAGCTGAACTTCTTAATTCCTGAGCTCTTCCACATTAGCTCACGTTTAGTGAATTAATCCACAAGTGGAAGGATCTCACAGATATAGAGTACATTCCCAAGGAACAGGGATTCAAGCTCCACACCAGGCACACTGGAGAGATAAGCCCAAAAAAACCTCTGGCTTGGTAACTAATAGAGCTTATGTCAAAGAGAAAGAAAGACCGTAGGAAACTGAGACTTCCCCTCTGGAGCTCATGCACCAAGTCACCCCAATATTCAGCTCAAAAGCAGCAGGTGGAAAAGTGCTTAAACCATATACAAAAAAGATATATTGGTTAAAGTTAAAGCATCTGCCAGAGGGGCTGGAATCTATTGGAACTCTCTCTGGGGATGGGAGAAGTGGTAAGGGCCACTTTTTGTGCTCTCCCTCTACCTTGTGTTGTTTGCCTCACTGCTGTACTCTCTGTGTTGCCTCACTCCTATCAAACCCAGCAGAAGACTGTGCCCTAGCATAGTTTCCCTGAAGCCCGACCCCACCAAGACTGGCTGGCAGATGTTATGCAGCTCAGCACTACTCTGCAGCTGTGTCCTGACCCAAAGCACTCCATGGCCCCACAAAATATAGTAAGTGAATGTAGTCCACACAACAGGTATCCTTTAAACACCTGGCACTGGTGGCCAGCTTGTGTTTCTGGACCCAATGGAAGAAAGTGTTCTTGAAAAGCTACCACCCCAGGACATTGCAAAGACAGCAGACTGAAAAACAACCCACCTATTTTTTTTCTAGATTTTATTTATTTATGTATTTATTTATTTATTTATATTATAGAACTATAATTAACATACAGTGTTATATTAGTTTCAGGTATACAATATAATGATTCAAGAATTCTATACATTACCCAGTGCTCATCATGATAACAGTACTCTTAGTTCCCTTTATCTATTTTATCCATTCCCCCATTCACCTCCCCTTTAACATCCACCAGTTCTCTGTATTTAAGTATGGTTTTTAGTTTATCTTTTTTTTTCTTTGTTATTTCATTTCCTTCTTAAATTCCACATATGACTGGAATTCTATGGTATTTTTCTCTGTCTGACTTATTTTACTTAGCATTTTACCTTCTATGTCCATCAGATTTGTTGTGAATGGCAAGATTCCATTCATATTTATGGCTGAGTAATATTCCATTGTCTCTAAATATACCACATCTTTACCCATTCATCTATTGGTGGATACTTGGGTTGTTTCCATATCTTGGTTATTGTAAACAATGATGTAATAAATATAGGAAAGCATATATCTATTGAATTAGTGTTTTCATATTCTTTGGGTAAATAGTAGTGAAATGACTGAATCACATGGTAATATTATTTTTAATTTTTTGCAGAACCTCTATACTGCTTTCTATGGTGGCTGCACCAGTATGCATTCCCACCAACAATGCATGAGGATTCCTTTTTCTCCACATCCTTGCCAACATTTATTTCTTGCTTTTTTGATTATAGCCATTCTGACTAGTGTGAGGTGATATCTCATTGTTTTTTGTTTTCATTTTTTATGATGAATAATGTTGAGCATCTTTTCATATGTCTATTAGCCATGTGTATGTCTTCTTCTGAAAAATGTACATTCAAGTCCTCTGCCTTTTTTTCCCCCTTTGGTGTTGAGTTTCATACATTTTTTATGTCTTTTGGATATAAACCTCTTACCGATATATCATTTGAAAATATCTTCTCCCATTCAATAGGTTGTACTTTTGTTTTGTTGCTGGTTTCCTTCGCTGTGCAAAAGCATTTTATTTTGATGTATTGTCAGTTTAATTTTGCTTTTATTTCCCTTACCTGAGGAGACATATCTAGAAAAATGTTGCTATGTCTGATGTCAAAGAGATTACTGCCTTTGTTTTCTCCTTGGGGTTTTATGATTTCAGGTCAAAATTTAAGTCTTTAATCCATTTCAGGTTTCTTTTTGTGCATGTTTTAAGAAAGTGGTTTTAATAAAGTGGTCAGTTGTCCCAACACCATTTGTTGAAGTGATATTTTTCCTCATTGAATATTCTTTCTTCCTTTGACATATACATATTGACCATATAAGCATAGGTTTATTCCTGGGCTCTCTATTCTGTTGTATTGATCTGTGTGTCTATGTTTGTGCTAGTACTATACTGTTTTAATTACTAGAGTTTTGTAATGTATCTTTAAATATGGGATTGTAATACTTTCAGCTTTGTTCTTTTTTCTCAAGATTGTTTGGCTGTTTAAGGCCTTTTTAATCCAATCAAAACACAGAGGGTAGTTAAATGGATTTAATAATAATAATAATAATAACAATAATAATAATAAAAAATGAATCAATACAGTGCCTACAAGATATTGTAATGACACACATAAACTGAAAGTAAAGGAACGAAAAAGTTGTTTCATATAAGTGAAAATGAAAAGAAATCTGGTGTAGCTGTACTCATATCAGACAAAATGGTCTTTAAAATAAAAACTGTAATAAAAGACAAAGATGACTTATCAGAAGACCATGGGGGGGGAGGGAAAAAAAGTTACAGAGGGAGAAAACCAAATCATAAAAGACTCTTAAAAACTGAGAATAAACTGAGAGTTGATGGGGGGTGGGAGGGAGGAGAAAGTGGGTGATGGGCATTGAGGAGGGCACCTGTTGGGAAGAGCACTGGGAGTTGTATGGAAACCATTTTGACAATAAATTTCATTTAAAAATTATTTTAAAAGGACAAAGATGAGCATTGCATAATGAAAAGGAGTCAAACCAGCAAGAAGATATAACATTTGTAAATATGTATGCACCCAACATAGAAGAACCTAAATATATAAAGCAAATATTAACAAAACTAAAGAGGGAAATTGACAGCAATACAATGTTAGTGGGGGACTTATCCTGACTTACATCAATGGATAGTTTATCCAGACAGAAAATAAAAGGAAGCATAGCCTTAAACAACACATTAGACCAGATGGACTTGACAGATATATACAAAATATTCTATCTAAAAGCAGAGTACACATTATTTTCAAGTGCACAAAAAACAGACCATGTATTAGGCCAAAAACAAGTTTTAATAAATTTAAGAATATTGAAATCATATCCAACACTTTTTCAGACCACAATGGTATGAAACTGTAAATCAGTAGTCTTAGAAAGAAAACTGGAAAAACCACAAATATGTGAAGGTTAAACAACATGCTACAGCACAACCAAAGACCAACAAAGAAATCGATGGGAAAAAATATTAAAAAAAAACTTGAAACGAATGAAAATAAAAATATAATATTCCAAAATCTATGGAGTACACCGAAAGCACTTCTAATAAGAAAGTTAATAGTGATACATGCAAACCACAAGATGACAAGAAAATCTCAAATAAACAATCTAACTTCACACCTGAAGGAACTAGAAAAAATGAACTATTGGGACCTTACCAAGGTAAAAACCATCTGCACAGTGAAAGAAACAATTAACAAAACTATAAGGCACCGATAGAATGGAGGAAGATATTTGCAAATGACATATTGGATAAAGGGTTAGTACACAAAATCTGTAAAGAACTTATCAAGCTCAACACCCATAAAACAATACAGTTAAGAAATGGGCAGAAGACATTAATAGACACTTTTTCAAAGAAGACCTCCAGATGACTAACAGACATGAAAAGATGCTCACCATCACTCATCATCAGGGAAATCAAATCAAAACCACAATAGGTACCACCTCACACCTGTCAGAATGACTAAAGTGAACAACTCAGGAAACAACAGATGTGGTGATGAGAAAAGGAAAAGGAAACACAGAGAAAAGGAAACATTTTGAACTGTGGGTTGGAATTCAAACTGGTATAGCCAATCTGGAAAACAGTATAAAGATTCCTCGAAAACCTAAAAATAGAACTACCCTATGACCCAGCAATTACACTACTAGGTATTTATCCAAAAGATACAAAAATGCTATTTGAAGGTGCACATGCCCCAATGTTTATAATAGTGCTATCAATAATAGCCAGATTATGGAAAGAGCCCAAATGTCCATTGACTGTAAATTGAAAAAGAAGATGTGATATGTATGTATGTATGTATGTGTATATGCATATATATGTAATGGAATACTACTCTGTGATCTAAAAGAATCAAGTCTTGCCATTTGTAACAATGTGGATGGAACCAGAATGTACTATGCTAAGTGAAATAAGTCAGCCAGAGAAAGAAACACCGTATGATTTCACTCATACATGGAATTTAAGAAACAAAACAGTTGAACATAGGGGAAGGGAAGGAAAAATAAGATAAAAACAGAAAGGGAGGCATTCATGAGGGGACTTGTTGGGATGAGCACTGGGTGTTATATGTAAGTGATGAATCACTAAATTCTATTCCTGAAACTATTATTACACTATATGTTAACTAACTTGAATTTAAATTAAAAAAAAATTATATGCCAACAATTTGGACAACCTAATGAACATGAAAAAAATCTTGAAAATGCAATCTTCCAAGACTAAATCATGATGACATAGAAAATCTGAAGATTGACTACATATTCAATGCAAATTCTACCAAAATAATACCAGTATTCTTCACAGAGCTAGAATAAATAATCCTAAAATTTGTATGGAACCAGAAAAGACCCCAAATAGCCAAAGCAATCTTGAAAAAGAAAACCAAAGCAGGAAGCATCACAATCCCAGACTTCAAGCTGTACTACAAAGCTGTAATCATCAAGACGGTATGGTACTGGCACAGGAACAGACACTCATATCAATGGAACAGAATAGAGAACCCAGAATTGGACCCACAGACGTATGGCCAACTAATCTTTGACAAAGCAGGAAAGAATATCTAATGGCATAAAGACAGTCTCTTTAGCAAGTGGTGCTGGGAAAACTGGACAGCGACATGCAGAAGAATGAACATGGACCACTTTCTTACACCATACACAAAAATAAACTCAAAGTGGATGAAAGACCTCAATGTAAGACAGGAAGCCATCAAAATCCTTGAGGAGAAAGCAGGCAAAAACCTATTTGGCCTTGGCTGTGGCAACTTCTTACTCAACACGTCTCTGGAGGCAAGGGAAACAAAAGCAAAAGTGAACTACTGGGACCTCATCAAAATAAAAAGCTTCTGCACAGCAAAGGAAACAATCAGCAAGCTTAAATTCAGCCAACAGAATGGGAGAAGATATTTGCAAATGACGTATCAGATAAAGCGTTAGTATCCAAAATCTATAAAGAACTTATCAAACTCAACACCCAAAAAACAAATAATCCAGTGAAGAAATGGGCAAAAGACATGAATAGACACTTCTCCAAAGACATCCAGATGGCTGACCAACACATGAAAAAATGCTCAACATCACTCATCATCAGGGACATACAAATCAAAACCACAATGAGATACCACCTGACACCTGTCAGAATGGCTAACATTAACAATTCAGGCAACAGATTTTTGACAAGGAAGCAGAGAAAGAGGATCTCTTCTGCACTGCTGGCGGGAATGTAAGCTGGTGCAGCCACTCTGGAAAACAGTATGGAGGTTCCTCAAAAAACTAAAAATGGAACTACCCTACGACCCAGCAATTGCACTACTAGGTATTTATCCAAGGGATACAGGTGTGCTCTTTCAAAGGGGTGCATGCACCCCAATGTTAATAGCAGCACCATCAACAATAGCCAAAGTATGGAAAGAACCCAAATTTCCATCTATGGATGAATGGATAAAGGAGATGTGGTATAATATATATATATATATATATATATATATATATATATATATCTCCACACACAATGGAGCATTACTCAGCAAGCAAAAAGAATGAAATCTTGCCATTTGCAACTATGTGGATGGAACTCGAGGGTATTATGCTAAGCAAAATTAGTCAGTCAGAAAACGATAAATATCATGTGACTTCACTCATATGAGGACTTTAGGACACAGAACAGATGAACATAAGGGAAGGGAAGGAAAAATAATACAAAACATGGAGGGGGACAAAACATAAAAGACTCTTAAATATGGAGAACAGAGAGTTACTGGAGGGGTTGTGGGAAGGGGGATGGGCTAAATGGGTAAGGGGCATTAAAGAATCTACTCCTGAAATCATTGTTGCACTATATGCTAATTTGGATATAAATTTTAAAAAATCTAATTAAAAGATTAAATAAATAAGTAAATAGAAAATCTTAAGATTGATTACCAGCAAGGAGGGTGATTCAATAATCATAAGCCTCCATTCAACCTAAGTCCAGGACCAGATGGCTTCACCCTTAAATTCTACATAACGTTTCAAAAATATATAATAGCTATCCTTCCCAAACTCTTCCAAAAATATGAATGAAGGGAATTCTTCCAAACTCATTTTACAAGGCCAACATTACATTGACACCAAAACCAGGGCGCTGCATTCACAAACACACACAAACGCAGACACACACACACACACACACACACACACACAGAATTACAGTCTTATTCCTGATGGACATACATGCAAAAATCCTCAAAAAAAATTAGCCAACCAAATTTAACAATTCATTAGAAAAATTATATACCAGGATCAAATGGGATTTATTCAAAAAATGAAAGAATGATTCAACTTCAACAAATCAATTAATTTAATCCACCACATTAACAAAATGAAAGATAAAAATTATATGATCATCTCAATAAATGCAGAAAAAGCATTTGACAAAATTCAATGCCCATTTATGAATTTACAAAATTGTGCATAGAAAGAACATATCTCAACATAAAAGCCATGTATGACGAGTCCACAATTAACATCATATTCAAATAGTGAAAAGCTGAAAAATTTTCCTCTAAGATTAGTTCCCACCACTTTCATTCAGCATAATATTGGAAGTCCTAACTCAAGCAATTAGTCAAGAAAAAAAAAAAATAAAAGACATCCAAATTGGAAGTAAAAAAGGAAAACTGTCACTATTTGTGGACAACATGATTTTGTAAATGGAAAACTCCTAGATTACATCAAAAAGATTACACCTGTTAGGATAAATGAATTCAGTATAGTGACAGAATTCAAAATCAATATACAAAAGTCTGTTGTATTGTTATGACGAACAATGAACTATCAGAAAGAGAAATTAAGAAAGCCATCCCAATTACAATTACATCAAAAAGAATAAAATACATAGTTGTAAATTTAATCAAGTAGGTAAAAGATCTGTATGCTGAAAAGTACAAAACAGTGATTAAAGAAATTAGAAAAAAAAACACAAATAAGTGGAAAGATAGTTCATGTTCATGGATTTGACAAATTGATATTTTTAAAACTTCTATACTATCCAAAGCAATCTTTATTTTTTTTTATTTTTTTATATATGAAATTTATTGTCAAATTGGTTTCCATACAACACCCAGTGCTCATCCCAAAAGGTGCCCTCCTCAATACCCATCACCCACCCTCTCCTCCCTCCCACCCCCCATCAACCCTCAGTTTGCTCTCAGTTCTCAACAGTCTCTTATGTCCAAAGCAATCTTTAGATTCAGTGCAATCTTTATCAAAATTCTGATGTCATTTCTCACAGAAACATAACAATTTATTGTATAATTCAGTGGAACCACAAAAGATCCCAAATAACCAAAGCAATAGTGAAAAATAAAAAGCAGGAGGGAGACATCACACTCCCTCATTTCAAAGTATATTTTAATGCTTCAATAATCCAAACAGTAAAGTATTGGCATAAAAAAAAGACTCATAAATCAATGGGTTAGAGTAGAAAGCCCAGAAATAAACCCATACATATATGTTCAATTAATATACAACAAAGGATGCAAGAATATTCAATGGGAGAGGACAGTCTCACTCATAAATGGTGTTGGGAAAACTGGACAGTCACATGCAAAATAATGAAACTGGACTACTACCTTGCACCATACAAAAAATTAACTCAAAATGAATGTAGCAACAGAAATCATAAAACAAGACAGTGGTAAGCTCTTTGATATTATTTTTGGTAATTATTTTTAGATCTGACTCAAAAAGTAATGGTAATAAAAGCAAAAATAAACAAGTGGGACTATGTCAAACTAAAAACTTCTGCACAGCAAAGGAAATCGTCAACAAAATAAGAAGATATTTGGGATAAGATATTTGAAAATGATATATCTGATAAGAAGTAATATCCAAAATATATAAAGTACTTATGCAACTCAATAACAAAAACCAAATTTCAGTGAAAATTGGGCATAGGACCTAATTAGACATTTTTCCAAAGAAGACATGCAGATGACCAATAGGCAAATGAAAACATGCTCCACAGGGTAAATCATGAGGGAAATGCAAATCAAAGCTGCAATGAGATATTACCTCACACCTGTCAGAATGGCTATTATCAAAGAAATACAATATAACAAGTGTTGGTGATAGTGTGGAGAAAAGGGTACCTGCATGCACTTGTTGAGAAGGCAAATTGGTGCAGCCACTAGGGAAACAGTATAGAGGTTCCTTTAAAAACTAAAAATAGAACTACTATAGAATCTAGCAATCCAATCCCTGGGTATTTTTCTGACGAAAATGAAAACACTAATTTGAAAAGATATATGAACCCCTATATTTATTGCAGCACTAACCACAATAGCAAAGATATGGAAACAACCAGTTCCCATCAAAAGATGAATAAATAAAGAAGATATGGTGTATATATAGACAAAGGAATACTATTCAGCCATAAAAAATAATAAAAGTTTCCCTTTTGTGGCAACATAGTTGGACCTTAAGTGCCTTATGTCATACAGAGAAAAACAAATTCTGTATGAATATATATACATATATATGTATATATATGGAATCTAAAAAAAAAGACAAAACTGAATTTATAGACTCAGAGAACAGATTAGTGGTTGAGGGAGGAGACAGAGTTTAGGGGAATGGACAAAAGGGGAAATGGGGGTCAAGGGTATAAACATCTAGTCATAAAATAAGTTATTAAGATGTAATGTGCAGCATGATGACTATAGGCAATGTTGTTGGAGTGTGTATTATGTGACTTCATGTAGCAATTGGGAGGAAATTAGGCTTATGGTGGTTATCATTTCACAATGCATACAAATATCAAATCACTCTATTGTACAACCGAAACTAATATTATGTTGTATTTAAATTATACCTCAATAAATTAAATAAATAAATACATTTCTACATAAATTTAAAAACACTTTAGAACTACTAAATTCAGTAAAGTTGCAGGGTGTAAAACCAACACTTAGAAAACTATTGTGTTCCTACACACTAACAATGAGCTATCTGAAAAAGAAACAAAGAAAACAATCCCATTTACAAATGACATCAAAAAAGTAAAATACCTAGGAATACATTTAACCAAGGAGGTAAAAAATTTGTACAATGAAAATTTTAAGACCAGGGAAATCTCTAAGTAAATAACTCAAAAAATATAGAAAAATATTGTTCACTGTCAAATATCTATTTAACCAAAAGAAAAAAAATAATGAAGAGAAGATGGAAAAAAGATGACATATAAGAATAAATAACAAAATGGATATACCTTAATTAAGGTATATAACTTCAAATGTATATGCATTAGAAACACCAATAAAAAGAGTTTACAGAAACCTTGGCTTAATTGTATGTCTACAAGCGTTATAACTTAGACTAAAAGACTCAAATAGATTGAAATTAAAGGGATGAAAAATGATATGCCATGCAACTAAGAGAGATGAAGTGGCTAATACTAATATCAGACAAAACATACTTTATACATAAATGTCACTACGGACAAAGAAAGACATTCTTTAATGATAAAATGTGAATTCATCAAGAATACACAATTATAAATATATATGTACCTAAAACAGAGCCCTGAAACCCATAATAACTAAACATATAGGTTGATTGATAAACAAATAGGTGAGAGATAGATGATAGATAGATACATAGATACATAGATGATAGGTAGATAGATAGATGATAGATAATAGATGAGAGATAGAGATAATAGATAGATAATAGATATATACAGAATTTAAGGGAGAAATACATAATTTAGCAATTAGAGTTGGGAATATCAGTACCTCACTTTCAACACAGAACTATACAGAAGATAATCAAGGGAATAAGACTTGAACAGTATATTACAACAAAATGTAGCACACATGTATAGAACACTCTAGCCAACAAGAACAGAATACACACAACTTCATATGAAACATTCTCAGGATAGACCAAATGTTAGGATATAAAACAAGTTCCAATAAGTTTGAGATAACTGAAATCATGTGAAATATAACCTCTGACCACCATGGATTGAAATTAGAAATCAACACAAAAATGACATTTGTGAAAAACACAAACTTGTGAAAATTGAACAACACTCTTAAGTAATGGACAAAGAAGAGAGCACTAGATAAGTTAGGAAATACTTTGAGATGAATGAAAACAAAAATACAATATACCAAATACTATTAGATGCTAATAAAGCAATGTTTTCAGCCATAATACCTATAATTAAAACATTGAGAAAGACCTCCAATTGATAATCTAATTATGCACCTTAATAAACCAGAGAAAGGAATACAAACTGAAATCAAAACAAGTAGAAAGGGTAAAATTAAGAGTAATATCTAATAAAAATTAGAATGGAAATAAATGAAATATAATATAGGAAAATAGAGAATATCTATAAGTCAGTAACTGTTTCTTTGGAAATATCAACCAAGTTGACAAACCTTTAGTTAGACTGAGCAAGAAAAAAAATTCAAGTTCCTAATATCAAGAAAGAAAGAAGAGATATTACTCTCAACCTGACAGAAATTTTAAAAATTATGAGAATAATGTAAAGAACTGCATGCTAAAAACTTAAATGATCTTGATGGGATGGACACTTTCCAAGAAAGAAAGAAATTTCCAAAACTAACTCAAGGAGAAATATAAATTCTGGATAGAACTTCAAGTTAAAAATAGAAATAATAATTTCAAAACTTTCCACAAAGGAAAGTCCCAGCCCAGATGGCCTCACTAGTGTATTCTCCCAAACATTAAAAGAAGAAATAACACCAATCTTTCACAAGCTCTTTAAAAAAATAGAATAGGAAGGAATATTTCTTCCAATTCATTGTATGAAGCCAATATATATTGAGATTAAACCCAAACCCAAAGAAATCACCTCTCTCTATATATATGTGTGTGTGTATATATACACATATATATACACATACACATATACATACATACACACACACACACACACACACACACACACACACACAGGGTCCTTAACACAATCCTTAGAAACTGAGTCCAGGAATATATAAAGAGGATTATAAACATGGATAAGTGAGATTTTTGTGAGGATGCAAGTTTGGCTTAACATTTTAAAAACAATTAGTGAAATATTTTTTCACACACACACAACTATTAGAGATAATAATAAAAGAGTTTATTTTCGCAGTCACATGAGCAAAACAGAGAAACCACCAATTTGTCCCCCATGAGAACATTTTTAAAAAAGAAGTGGGAGGCACGTGGGTGGTTCAGTGAGTTAAGCGTCTAACTCTTGATGTCAGCTCATGTTATGATCTCACTGTGAGACTGAGCCCTGCATCAGGCTCTGTGTTGACAGCATGAAGCCTACTTGGAACTGTCATTCTCTCTCTCTCTCTCTCTCTCACTCTCTCAAAAATAAATAAATAAACATTAAAAAAAAAACAGAAACTGTCTGAACTGTGTTTGTAGGAGATATTACAAACAAACATTTAAAGCACCTGAGGAAACATTCAATAAAGAAAAAGTCATTATCAAATGGCAGGAAAGAGTTGTGGGGTGTTGCTTACCCTCACCTCACCACCCACACAGCTAGGTCTTAAGTAGAAGCAACCTGGCTCCAAGTACCCCCTTTGACTGGAGGGAGAAAGCAGAGTACACTTTATTGTACATTTCTGTTCAAACCTGGATGTGAGGCACTTGAAGGACTGCTTTGTTTATCTCTCATTTAACCAGGAATGCAGATAGGTAAAGCAGCTAGCACTGTTTATTAAGCTATTGGGGAACTGCAAGCCCACAGATGCAGAGGCAAGAGATTCCACCTAAGACCATCTAAGACCCAGAGGAAAGGCTAGAAGGAACCCATTGGTAAATTAGGATATCCAAAAGCAGATACATATATGGAGTCACTTAGAAAGCCATCCACGTTGCCTGCACACACGAGAAAAATGGATGTTCAGAAAAACCCTGAGAAGACCTGGAGCTTTCACCCTCAAGCTGATGTCGAGGTCCAGAGCAAACCTAGCTAATTCATGAAGATTTGACCCAGCACAAATCCAATCTGATTTTTCTCAACTGCGAGCTCCTAATATTAGAAGAAATCTATGTAAATACATTGGCTACACATGAGCTGGGGGAACATAAATTTCATTAAGCCCACATGACAAAGAATAGTTTCTACAAAAATTGTTTGGAAAAGTTGTAAAATAAATGAACTACTATAAACTTCAACATTTTTTTAAAAAATTCAGCTAACCCTGGTGTTATGAACTAAATGTTTTTATCTTCCATCCAGTGCCCCAAATTCATTTTGAAGGTGACATTTGGAGATGGGTCTTTGGGATGTAATTAGTGTCATTATAGTGGGGCATTCATGATGACATTAAAAGCCTTATTCAAAAAGGAGGAGAGATATCTCTCCACTCCATAGACCGAATAAAGGTCATGTGAGATCACAATGAGAAGCAGCCAACTGTAACCTTTGCAAAGAGAGCTCTCAACAGACCCCAACCCTAATAGCATCTTGATCTTAGACTTTCCAGCCTCCACAATATGAGATATAAATTCCTTTTGTTTCAGACCCCCCCCCAGTCTACAGTAGTGTTATGACAGCCTGAGATAAGACACCTGAGGAGAGACTCTGATTTCCAGAGTCACCACATTATAATAACCAAATGCCCAATTTTCAACAAAAATCACAAGGCATACAAATAAACAACAATAAAACAGGAAAACATGGCTCATTCAATGAAATAAACTAACAGAAACGTCCCAGAGATATTGGAATTACTAGACAAAGACTCTAAAGGTAAACACAAAGTATTCCCTCTGTTTTTCAGATTTTTTTCTAAATGCATGTGTTGTGGATGTGAAAATTCTCAATAAAATACTAGCGAGTTGAATCCAAAAGTACATTAAAAGAATCATTCACCATAATCAAGTGGGATTTATTCCCGGGATGCAAGATGGTTCAGCATTCACAAATCAAATGTGATACATCACATTAATAAAATAAAGAATAAGAGCCACACGTTCCTTCCAATAGATGCAGAAAAAGCATTTGACAAAGCTCAACAAAATCCACTCATGATAATAAAAAAACCTCAACAAATTAGAGATAGAGGGTATATATGTCAACATGATAAAGGCCATCCATATATCAAAGACCTACAGTTAATATCATCCTCAATGGGGAAAAACTGAGAGACTTTCCTCTACTGTCAGGAAAAAGACACGGATGTCCACTTCCACCACTGTTATATAACATAGTATTGGAAGTCCTAGCCTCAGCACACAAAAGGAAATAAAAGGCATCTGAATTGGCAAAAGAAGTCAGACTTTTACTATTTGCAGATGACATGATACTCTATATAGAAAACATAAAACACTCCACCAAAAATATGCTAGAACTGATAAATGAATTCAGTAAAGTCACAAGATACAAAATCAACATACAGAGATCTGTTGCATTTCTGTACACCAATACTGAAGTAGCAGAAAGAACAGTCAAGTAATCAATTCCATTTATAATTGCACCAAAAACCATAAGATACCTAGGAATAAATCTAACCAAACAGGTAAAAGATCTGCACTCTGAAAATTATACAACGCTGATGATAAAAATTGAAGATGACCCAAAGAAGTGGAAAAATGTTCCATGCTCATGGATTGGAAGAACAATATAGTTAAAATGTATATACCACAAATCAATCTACACATTTAATGCAATCCTTTTCAAAATACCAACATTTTTCACAGAGCTAGAACAGACAATTCTAAAATTTGTATGGAACCACAAAAAAACCCTAAATAGCCAAAAAAATCTTGTAAAAGGAAAGCAATACTGGACGTATCACAATTCTGGACTTCAAGCTATATTAAAAAGCTGTGGCGGGGCGCCTGGGTGGCGCAGTCGGTTAAGCGTCCGACTTCAGCCAGGTCACGATCTCGCGGTCCGTGGGTTCGAGCCCCGCGTCGGGCTCTGGGCTGATGGCTCGGAGCCTGGAGCCTGTTTCCGATTCTGTGTCTCCCTCTCTGCCCCTCCCCCGTTCATGCTCTGTCTCTCTCTGTCCCAAAAATAAATAAAAAACGTTGAAAAAAAAATTAAAAAAAAAAAAGCTGTGGCGATCAAGAAAATGTGGTACTGGCACAAAAAACAAACACATAGATCGGTGGAACAGAACAAAAAACTCAGAAATGAATCCACAAGTATAGGCAATTAATCTTTGACAAAGCAGGAAAGAATATCCAATGGAAAGAAAGACTCTCTTTTCAACAAATAGTGTTGGGAATACCGGACAGCAACATGGAAAAGAATGAAACTGGACCACTTTCTTACACAAGCTACAGAAATAAATTCAAAAATCAATGAAAGACCTAAATTTGAAACATGAAACATGGAAAACAGTATGCAGTTTCCTCAAAAAGTTAAAAACAGAACTATCCTATGATCCAGCAATTGCACTACTAGATATTTACCCAAAGGATACAAGAATACCGATTTGGAGTGATACATGCACCCCTATGTTTATAGCAGCACTATCAACAATAGCCAAATTATGGGAAGATCCCAAATGTCCATCAGCTGAAGAGTGGATAAAGAAGTTGTGTGTGTGTGTGTGTGTGTGTGTGTGTGTGTGTGTGTGTGATATGGACTATTACTCGGAGATCAAAAGGAATAAAATTTTGTCATTTGCAATGACATGGATGGAGCTAGAGAGTGTTATGCTAAGCAAAATAAGTCAGTGAGAGAAAGACAAATACCATATGATTTCACTCATATGTGGAATTTAAGAAACAAAACAAATGAATGTAGAGGAGAATAAAGAGAGAGGTAAGCCAAAAAAACAGACTCTTAACTATGAAGAAAAAACTGATGGTTAGGGAGGTGGGTGTATGGATGTGTTAAATAGGTGATGGGCATTAAAGAAAGAATGTATTGTGATGAGCACTGGGTGTTACATGTAAGTAATAAATCACTAAATTCTACACCTGAAACTAATATTACATTACATTGTATGTTTTAACTAACTGAAATTTAAGCAAAAACTTGGAAAAAATAATAAAATTAAATAAAATAAATAAAATAATGAAATAAAATTAATAATAAAATTAAATAAAATAAAATAAAGTAAAATAAAATAAAATAAAATAAAATAAAATAATAAAATGCATATGCTGGTAACCACACAGCTGAAGACTCAAAGGGGCCCTCTGTAGTCTCTAGAGTGCTCTCAGTGTGAATCTTTCCTTTTTGGTCCTCTCTCCTGCTAATCTAGCAACTTCAGACACTATGGACTCCCAGCATTTTCTCCTTAACTCAGAATAGCTACTGAGCTTTACCTGGGTTTCCCTTTCTAATTTCTGATTGTTAATGATACTATGGGAAAGTCATTGCTTTTTCTACTTACTATACTTTCACACTCATTATTTCTGACTTTTGTTGGATTGAGCACGTTTTCTTTGTCCTACTTTTCCCCTATAATGGCCTTTGGCTGTTGAGAAGGTCTTGGCTGTGTGCTCATGCTTCCTCTTGAGGTTACTTGCAGCATATCTGGGAGGGGCATCTGTGTGCTTTCCTGTGTGCAAGAAGGGTAATGTGCCAGCAGCCAGCCTCTCCAGGGTAACAGCTTGAATCTGGGCTGGTCCATGCATTGTTCCAGCCCCAGAAACGGAAGTCCTTAAGGACTCTAACTTGGCATGAGTGAGAGGAAATTTGGAGGAGGACTACTCTCCAACAGTAGCCCACCTTCATGTTTGCCCCAGGCCCCCTGCCACCCTGCAGACCCATATCCATCCTTGTTGACTCACCATTATGTTCCCCACAGTGCCTACTCCAAACCCATCCCCACACTTCAAGATTCCTACCTTCACCACCCCCCCTCCTAAGCCTCCTCTTAGTAATTAAACTTTCTTGCCTAAGGAGACCAAATTCTCTCAGGTGAAGTTTTCCAAACTCTTTTCCACTCTGTGGCTGTGAATTTAAGCCAGCTTGAAAAAAATTTCAATCAAGCTCTGCCAAATGAACACTTTTTCTACTGTCAGTCCTCCCAGTGGATTTCATCCTAGATGTGAGACCTCCAGCCACAGACCTCTTGCCCAGTGGGAATAACTAAGAGGCCTGACCACTGGGTGAAGCGCTCTACAGCTATGAGGCATGAGAAAAGACCCTCTCCTTATCTTCAGTTAGGACAACAGGAATCATTTTGGGCAGAGTTTTTAATAGTTCAGATAATTTTTCTCAGCAAGCCTCAAGATTAATTTCTGCTCAAAGATTCTATATGATATTGCTGCTCAGATTCTTTCCTATTATTTGGTATTGATTGGAATTAGAAAGCATTAATTTACCATCTTCCATACAAAAAGCATTTGAAATCATACAAAAAATCATTTAGAAAAAGTGATTTGTGTTTATTTTGAAAGTATTTACATATATTTGGAAGTATGAAGAAGAAAGACAAACTAGCCCAAATTCCACCCCCCCACACACACACACACCAGAATGACTGCTGTTAACATTCTGGTGTGTTTTCACCCATTTCTGCACCTGGCTGTGCATGTATGCAGTTCTACATGAATTGAATACTATTGTACAGGCTGTGCTTGCCTGTTAAATCAGCACTGCTCCACGGACAGCACTCCACATCAATACATGGAACCACTTGGTAAAGGAAGGCTTTTAAATTACCCACTGTCTCCTGAAATCTTTTATGCCTGTGGGTGTTTTAGAAAGAATTATCTAATTCTGAGTTTGTTATGTTCCCTGAAGAAGTTCTGGAAATACATTTTCAGTCCTAGTCCCAGGCTTGTTTTAAACTAGAAGATCCTGTGAACTGTGAGCTACCAATTAGGGGTATTTTAGGAAGCGGTAAGTGAAGATCTTACATCAGCCACCACCTGCAACTGAAAATAAGACAATACACATTTTTTTTTTCATTTTGGCTTCTCAAGCTCAAAATGAGTGTGTTCAAGGAATACAGGAGAAAGTAACAGGGAAGATAAAGTGAGAGAGAGAATATGAGTGTGAGCTCTGAAACGCATTCTCCCTATTTGCCAATTGTGCTATTTTTTTGTCTGAAGAAGAGAACTTGTTACAAAGTGGGACTAAGGTGAGGCAAGAAAGATACGAGCCTTGGGAATAAAATTTAAGGGAGTTCCAAAAACATATTAATAATATTTAAATATAGAATTCAAAATTAATGCAAAATTAATGCAAAAATACATGAAGAAGAAGAATCAAAAAATTTTTTAAGGCAGGACCACTAATAGATTCATGGCAAGCCATATTGAAGCCTAGTACAAGAGGGAAAAATAGTTCCACTGACCCTATAATTTTTTATATATTCTGATTTTTTAAATATTTAAATGAACTATAATTTATTACTATTAATTACTGACTTTTTCAGTGTCCTCCTAAATTTTGCACCCAAGCAAGAACCCCACTATCCTTCCCAAGCCCACTCTTTGTCTATGATGTGAATTAAAAGCATCAGCCTTCTCATACACTGAGGATCTTTTTCCTTGTCCTGGCTCAGAGCCTGACCCCCTGAACGATCTGGAAGAGGCCTGTGAGCAAAGGAGATGGATTGAACCAGATGACAGCTACATCTCCTTCCACTCAAACACTGATTGTCTACACTAATGAGAATGTTCTCCAATACCACATCTGGAAACAGCCAGGCAAGGAGTAAAAGATGACTTCTCTTGAATTATAAACAGCATGGTGTTAACCCATTATACAATAACTCTTCTCAGAAGAAATATATTTATTTTTAAAGTTGGAAGTTCAAATTTTCTCTCACAATAGAATTTGTTCTTGCTTTTTCTTAATGTTGAGCATAATCCCCAAAAGCTGGGCATTGGGGGTTGGTAACAGCATATCATGTTATTGGTACTTATTCAATGCTCCCTGCACTGCACCCACAGGTACTTCAATACTTCTTCCTAGCACATGAGGTGCAGCAATAATGATTCTGCAACTATTCATTGTTTTAACAGCCTCAAGGAGGGTCCTGCCAAAACCAGTTCTGACCACTTGTTCATCCAGTTCAAGGTGCATGGGGCATATCATCATTCAGAGGTTCTCAGGAGCAAATTATAGCACTCTTGTTTCCTGTGCATCAGGCCTATTCCAAATGCAATATTACTCATGAAAGTTAAAGTAGTAAAGTTTGTCAATAATTTGATTTTTATTAGTCAAGGTAAATTCAATGTTATCCCTATAATATAGATCTTACAAAACTAATTCCCTTTTTTGTTAGCTGTGTTTTTCTTTTTTTTTTTCAACATATGAAGTTTATTGTCAAATTGGTTTCCATACAACACCCAGTACTCATCCCAAAAGGTGCCCTCCTCAATACCCATCACCCACCCTCCCCTCCCTCCCACCCCC
>NW_024412395.1:1168912-1191382 GCF_014898765.1 Herpailurus yagouaroundi | reverse complement strand
TCTCCCACTTCAAACTCTTTTTTTTTCCTTCCCTTCCCCCATGGGTTTCTGTTAAGTTTCTCAGGATCCACGTAAGAGTGAACACATATGATATCTGTCCTTCTCTGCATGGCTTATTTCACTTAGCATCACATTCTCCAGTTCCATCCACATTGCTACAAAGGGCCATATCTCATTGCCATGTAGTACTCCATTGTGTATATAAACCACAATTTCTTTACCCATTCATTAGCTGATGGACATTTAGGCTCTTTCCATAATTTGGCTATTGTTGAGTGTGCTGCTATAAACATTGGGGTACAAGTGCCCCTATGCATCAGTACTCCTGTGTCCCTTGGATAAATTCCTAGCAGTGCTATTGCTGGGTCATAGGGTAGGTCTATTTTTAATTTTTTGAGGAACCTCCACACTGTTTTCCAGAGCGGCTGCACCAGTTTGCATTCCCACCAACAGTGCAAGAGGGTTCCTGTTTCTACACATCCTCTCCAGCATCTGTAGTCTCCTGATTTGTTCATTTTGGCCACTCTGACTGGCGTGAGGTGATATCTGAGTGTGGTTTTGACTTGTATTTCCCTGACTAGGAGCGACATTGAGCATCTTTTCACGTTCCTGTTGGCCATCCGGATGTCTTCTTTAGAGAAGTGTCTATTCATGCTTTCTGCCCATTTCTTCATTGGATTATTTGTTTTTCAGGTGTGGAGTTTGGTGAGTTCTTTATAGATTTTGGATACTAGACCTTTGTCTGATATGTCATTTGCAAATATCTTTTCCCATTCTGTTGGTTACCTTTTAGTTTTGTTGGTTGTTTCCTTTGCTGTGCAGAAGCTTTTTATCTTCATGAGGTACCAGTAGTTCATTTTTGCTTTTAATTCCCTTGCCTTGGGGATGTGTCAAGTAAGAGATTGCTACGGCTGAGGTCAGAGAGGTCTTTTCCTGCTTTCTCCTCTAGGGTTTTGATGGTTTCCTGTCTCACATTCAGGTCCTTTATCCATTTTGAGTTTATTTGTGTGAATGGTGTGAGAAAGTGGTCTAGTTTCAATCTTCTGCATGTTGCTGTCCAGTTCTCCCAGCACCATTTGTTAAAGAGACTGTCTTTTTTCCATTGGATGTTCTTTCCCGCTTTGTCAAAGATTAGTTGGCAATACGTTTGTGGGTCTAGCTCTGGGGTTTCTATTCTATTCCATTGGTCTATGTGTCTGTTTTTGTGCCAATACCATGCTGTCTTGATTATTACAGCTTTGTAGTTAGCTGTGTTTTTCTAAATAGTGACAAAGGAGGAGAGGCAAAGCTAACACACAGAATCCTGAGATACAATGAAGAGTGTGACTAATTCACACTGCTATGAAACTTTCTTCCCTAAAAAGTGTCTCCCCATCTCTGGGAGTGCTGTGCATGTGAACAACATATGCCATGTGACTGTGGCAGAAACAAAAACTTGAAATTCACCTATTAAGGTATCATATACATGCAGCAACCTTGACCCAAGCAGGGTGCCAGATGGAAGATTGTTGGAGTTTTTTTTCATCAAACCAGTGAGAAAAGAAGGTTCTGCCTGCTTGAGGAGATTCTAAAGACCCCATCTTCTCTCCAGAATTGATTATAAGCAGACATCTCTGAGGAAAAGATGACAATGCTTAATATAATTAAATACCTACTTAGTTTAGGGCAGGGCCTGAAGATAATGGCTCATACCCCACAGATGTATCTATCTAATTCTGTGCCAAACACTGTAAGATGCTGGGGACAGAAATGGATGAGACCCAGGCCTCATCCTTAGACTCCCATTCCAGTGGAGACACTGCAGTAATCAGAGAGGAATATGGGATTATGTGAGGTAAATGTAGTTTCCTGGGTATCAAGTATGATCTCCATTGGGAAGAGTGAATGGAAGTGAGCCAAAAGAAAGTAAGAGGAAAGGGGTCTAGGTGGAGGGAGCAGGATGAGCAAAGGCATGTAAACAGTATGACCTATTTTTTTCTCTATATTCTCACGACTGGAATGCTGTTTTGTAGCTGGTAGATGTTCAATGAGATTTGCTGAGTGAGTAAAACAGAAACATCATCCATGGAATATAAACTATCATCTTTGAAAGTTTGGGGTTTTTTTTCTTTTTAAGTAGGGAAATCAGAATAATTTTCCATACAAATTTAAAAATGCTGCTTAGCAACTGCTATATGTGCATTTACCTACTGAATCAGGCACCTTTTCCTGGCAAGGATTTTTCTCCTCAGAGCTTATGTCCACTATTGACCTTTCCCACCATCTATCTGCCAATTAGTCTTTGCTTCATTTGCTCCTTTCATTCTACAGGCAGAAGGAACAGCAGGTGCAAAAAACCCAATAGAATGAGACACCACGGGGACTAAGGTTTGGGGGTTTCTGTTAGTAGGGTAATCTCACTCTTAATTCACCAGGTCATTTTCTAAGCTACTATCATCTGTAAAAACCTGAGTGTGAACTGGATTGTCATATCAACTGTATAACTACTGGGCCTTTAATGAAATAAACATGAGGCAGGAAATTTATGAGCTAATCTTTAAAGATGGTCTCCAATCTTTGGTCTCTCATAGGTACATTCTACTTCTCCTCAAAGAAGAGGCATCCTGTTATCTCCATCCTGCTCCAACATTTTAGTATTAGATTTAATGGACACTGTATTACTCTGATAAGTTTCTCTAAAGTTTATAAATGCTTACCCCCTATTTCTGTACTTTCCTCACCCCAGTCCAGTGACCAACCATACTCCACAGACCATATCAGAGCAGTACTGCTCTCTAGGGTGCTCGTTAGAGGAACTCCAACTCTAACTGAGTGATCTGAGTCATCTGAGTGCTTCACTTGAAGAGGGGAGCCTCTGCAGCATAACTGTTAAGTGAATGAATACATCAATGATAACAGAAATTAAGACTGTCTGAAACTTGAACTCAAAAATGAAGACTCATTCTAAGCTCCTTTCTGTCTGCTTCTCTGTTGAGAAATATGTCTTACAGGTAAATCATTTAAACACCTTGTTACATATGCTATGAAAGCATTTTACATGCTTCTAAAATCACCCTGCAGTTTTAGAAGTCAGGGTTTACAAATAGTTACAGTTATGTGTCTTTCTTCTCTAGCACACCATCCAATCACCTGGTTTTCATCTATGAAGGAAAGGAGTCAATTAAGTGTTTTTCAAGCATTCAAGTGGAAATTAACCTTAATAGTCTTCTAAGACCAATAATTGAGTTGAAAAACAAAGCTATTTCTTCAGTGTTTCTGTTTTGAGGAAGGGGAGAAAACAGCTCTGCAGGGTCCACCTCTGAAGACACACAGTGAGTCAGTTATGTCATGGGTATTGGATGCACTACCTCCTCTCTTATCCAGCCAAGGCCATAGCCTCAAACACAGCTTACGATGGGGAATGGGACCATGGAAATCTATACCCTGATGCACGTGAAAATCCCCTTCAAGCCTGGGAAACACAATTTCCAGGGCTCTACTGATAGGAATTCTAATCCAATATATTAGGAGTGGACCCAGAAATATGCATTTGAACAAGCTTCCAGTGATTCTTATGTAGGTGATGCAAAAGAAAACATTTTCACTGGATACCTTTTAAAAACAGCAGGACAAATTTTATTTCAGCTACTGCAGGAGGAGAAAGAAACTTCAATATAGAAGTGAGCTCAAATACTATTACAGCACACATATGGGGATATACAGCCAACAAGCAGAGTGAGGGGGCCTATGGATGGAGGATTACTAAGAGGAATTTATCTGACATCAGGATTAGGGGGGTTCTTGTTAAACAGACTCTTGCTAAAGGCAGGCCAAGAACTTGGACATCAAGGAGAGAGATGAGGAGTTGACCAGCTGTCAAGCCCAGAGGTATTCTCATTAAACTGACATGACAGGATTCAGGAGAGGCAACGGTCTAAGTTAGGTAAGGCCCAGTCAAGCAGAACACTCAGAGCAGCCCAACCAAAGTTTGATCAAGGAAAGAGTCTTTGTTAGTGATCTATAGGCACATATTTATAAAATTTTCTCCAAGTGGCATTTATGATG
Source organism: Herpailurus yagouaroundi (assembly GCF_014898765.1). Lineage (NCBI taxonomy): Eukaryota > Metazoa > Chordata > Mammalia > Carnivora > Felidae > Herpailurus > Herpailurus yagouaroundi. The sequence goes on along the minus strand of NW_024412395.1, from coordinate 1,187,338 downwards.
TACACAAGAGTGCTCTGAATTGGGTCCAAGTATGAAAGGCTTGCTTGTGATATTTCTATAGACACCTTTCATTTCTTCCTATACCCTCCTGATCAGACTCTCTATGACATATGCATGCCCCCTAGTTTGGTTTTATATTTTCATGGAAAGTAAGCAATTCCATGTAGGAGTTATGGATCCTCCACTTGTCTTCAGATTCTGCTTTGTACATCTGTGACAGTTCCTTGAGATTCTCAGTCTCAGTTCCTGGATTGCCAGAGCCCAGTATGACCATGTCTTCCTCATTCTTTCCTTAAGTCAGTCCTGACATTGTGATTTAGTTGCTAGAGGAAAGTACTTGTTGACCCCATTTGTCAATCTAAATCTTATCAAATTTAGATGACCTGGAAGAAGTCACATTATCTAGGACTTACTTTGCCCAACTGTACAATGAGGATAATATCACATATCTTCTAAGAAGTTTTAAGAATTGAAAGAATTAATAGATGTCAAAATGCTTTGAAAGCTATAAAACTCTCTGCCTCTACCAACATGTTTTATTGTGGTCTTCCTCCAAAATACCTTTGCACCCGTCATCAATAATTCTGCTTAGAATCTAATGAATACCATTTTGGTTATGCATGCAGAGGAATAAGAAGCTCATTTATTGACAGTCTCTTGACTCATGAGGGAAAAATAATTAAGACTCATATAAAAGTATGATTTATGATTTTTAGTTCTATTATGTATAGAAACAGAGACAGTTAAATTCTGCAGGAGGTAATCCAAAGAGCCTGAGCGCTTGGTACCTCATGAGCTTACTGCTTCCCAAACACGCACATATATACCTTGTTACCCAGCCAATTTATATGTGTTCTTTAAGTAAAATTCTTGCTTTATCTCCTCTGTGTAGTCTTTCGGGAAGAGGGTCTAACTACTTTCTTTATTATGCACCCTTGCTACATCTGCTGCAGCAGCCATCTCTCTGTGTTGGATTTTTTTCTGTGCATGTGTATTTCTCCTGGACTTCTTCTGAGAGTGCAATGAGTCTACATCAGGTTCCACCCTGGATACACAGGCGGCCCAGAACTACAACATTCATCACAACCAGAGATAACTGGTAGGGAACAGCACAGGCTTTCAAATCCATGGGCTGGGTGCATGCTTGATTGACAGCAGTGGTGGATTGATGGGAAAAGTCAGAAACCAAGTGACTAGCGATTGCTCAAATGCCAGGGGAACCCCGATATAAAGTAATGGCTGCTAATGTAGCCTACAGAAGACACAGTGGACTTCAGAATCCAAGCACTGAATTCACTGGTGGCTGTACTCTTGGAGGATTCCTATCTGGACAACTTCCACATCCCACAGTCCCTTAAGTTTTTCAACACTCTTTTTTCTGAATGTTAGAGTCAGATTTGATTCACTTCTCTTTACTCAGAAAAATTGCCCTGTTGCTCCAAGAGCCCATATACTTCTGAAGAAATGCTAAAAGGGGAATGAATGTGGTTTCTGTCTTTTTACAAGACTGGAGCCTGTGGGAGAATCAGCCTTAGAGTCTTTGGCAATCCAGCAATTGCTGTCACTCTTTGCCCTTTGACCATAGGTAATTTGACCTAGGTAATTTATAAGTGCTTTGCAATTCTAGCTGGTCTTCTATAACACCGAGTGTTTGTGACATTTCTAGTCCTGACAAGAACAGCAGAATTCTTTACTTAATAAAAAAGACACCAAAAATTGTCTTTGTAAAAATGGTAATGGAAAGGATACCTCTCCTTGCACATGCTGCCCAAACTTGCCACTCAGTTCATGTAGGAATGAGACTGGAGGTTAGGGAATAATAAAGGCTGACACAGAAAATGGTGTATAACTAGGGTAACCATGCCTACCTGCCACAATTTGGTGTTAAATAATAAGTGCTTTTTCCTTAGAAGAAAGGTAATGGATTAGCTAATACCATCTGTAGGAATTAGTATATATGGGAATCAGTGAAGAAGATAAGATTGTGAGGAGGTAGGGGAATAATGCCTTGTCATTTAAGGTAAGTAGGTTTAGGGGAAATAAAGTGAGTAGCACACTTCCAGGGAAAATACATTTTGGGGACAGGGGAAAGAGCTGACTGATAAAAAGCAGATCTCCCTGCTTATTTTCCCCCCTACCCTCTCTGAAATCTGACTATGCCAACATTCTAAGTTGAAGACCTTTCCTGATTCTCCACTGACCTTGGAACATTGTCCAAACTCCTCATACTCCCTCTCTCTAGCTACATACTCTGCAACAACCCCATGGCATTCTATGCCCCAGCCAAGTCTAATTAGAAACTTACTGGATTTTCCATCATTTAAAATTTTTTGAGTATAGTTGACACACATGTTGCATTAATTTCAGGTGTACAACATAGTGATTCAACTTCTCTATATGTTATGCTATGCTCACCACAAGTATAGCTACTATCTGTCATCATACACCATTATATTATCATTGACTATATTCCCAATGCAGTATCTCATATTCCTGTGATTTATTCATCCCATAATTGGAAGCCTATACTTCACAATTGCCTTCACCCATTTTGCCCATCCCCTACCCCTCCTCTTTGGCAACCATCACTTCGTTTTATGTATTTACAGGTCTGTTTCTGATTTCTGCTTGTTTGTTTATTCATTAGTTTCATTTTTTTAGATTCCACATATGAATGAAATCATGTGGTATTTGTCTTTCTCAGACTAAGTTATTTCACTTAGCATAATACTCATCAATTTTTAACAGTTTTAATGAAATGCAATTCATGTACTATACAATTCTTTGGTTTTTCAATATATTCACAGGTATATGCAATCATCACCACAGTCAATTCTAGAGAATTTTCACACGTTATAGTCTTTTAGCTATCACCTCTTTATATGTCCCAATTCTACCCTCAGCCCTGAGCAACCACTCATCTATTTTCTGTCACTATAGATTTCCCTGTTCTGGATATTTCATGTGAAGAGAATCATGTAATATATTGTCTCCTATGACTGGTTTCTTTCATTTAGCATGTGTTCAAGTTTCATCCTTGTGGTAGTATGTATCAATACTTCATTCATTTTTATAGCTGAATAATATTCCATTCTATGGAAACACCATATTTTGTTTACCCATCCATCAGTTGATGGGGGTTTATGTTGTTTACACCTTTTGGCTATTAAGAATAGCACTGCTATAAGCATTCATACACAGGGTATTGTGTAGACATAGTGTTATTTCTCTCAGGTATATAACTAGAAGTGGAATTGCTGTGCCACATTGTAACTCTGTATTTGATCATTTGAGGAACTTCCATATTGTTTTCCAAAGTGGCTACACCATTTTACATTCTTACCAGCAGGGATTCTGAATTCTCCTTCTCATCACCGACACTTGCTATTACTTATTTTTTTTTATTCTAGTCATCCTAGTGTGTATGAAAAATAGTATCTCATTGCAGTTTCAATTTGCATTTGTAATGACTAATGAGGCTGCATGTATTTTCATGTACTTATTGGCCAACTGTATATTTTCCTTGTAGAAATGTCTACTCCGATTCTTTGTGCATTCTTTAATTGGATTATTTGTCATTTTATTATTGAGTTAAAAGAGTCATTTATATATTCTGGATACATATCCCGTTTTAGATATATGATTTTCTTCCATTCTGTGGGTTTCCTTTTCACTCTTTTGATGGTATGGTTTGAAATGCAAAAGGTTTTAATTTTGATGAAGTTTAATTTACCTGTTTTTTATTGTCCATGGTTTTGGGATCATCATATTTAAGAATTTTTGCCAGATCCAAGTTTATGAAGATTTACCCTATTTTGAGATACACTTTAAATGTGTAGATTTTTCTGGGTAATATAGACACTTTAACAATATTTGTTCTTCCAATCCATGATCAGCATCTCAATTTCTACACAGAAATCAACTGAGATTCTCATAGGGATTGTGTTGAATCTATACATCGATTTAGTTTGGGCAATCTTAACAATGCTAGTCTTGAAATCCCTGAACATGGGTTGTTTTTCCAACTACTTAGATTATCTTTAATTTACTTCAACAATGTTTTTCAGTTCATTTCTCACTGGAGACCTCACTCTTTCTTGCTTGTGCTGTTTGAGGAAATGAGGAGATTCATCTGGCTGGCTGGCTGTTGTCTCTAGGTGAGGGAAACAGAGACTCCAGGAAGTGGAGACAAAGATCCCTTCCTAGACACCTCTTGTAATGGGAACTCTCTTGCAGATTACCCTGCACCACAAGCATCCCTGGGTGAGGGAGGGGCATCTCAGAACTGGTGGGGAAGAACAATGTTTTCTGGGCTGAAGCTGCTTAATATGGCAAGATCTCGCTTCCTGATCCACTTTTCCAATCTTGATATTGTTGACAGCAATAGACAATTTAGAATGCCTCGGCAACTAATACGAAACATAAAACTCAAGCATTTATTCCAGAAATTTTTAATATCGTATTTGTGAAGATGTATAGGCAATGTTTTTCTTCTCAGAGATATATCAAACACTACAGAACCAGGTCCTCTTGACCAGTGTCTGCCGGCCACATCCCTCACAGGTACTCTACACAGATTAGGTGGGCTTGCTTTCTTTGTGAGTCAGGAGGTGTGAAAATAGTCTTTCTTTCTGAGGGGCTTTCCATCTGCCTAGCATGTCAGAATTAACCACAGGGAATACCAGCTACACCATGCAGGAAAAGTGTGTGTGTGTGTGTGTGTGTGTGTGTGTGTGTGCACGCGCGCGTGCACACACGTGCGTGCGTGTGCTGCGGACAGCAAGCCATCACAGACTTGGAGAGTGCACAGGGCACAGGGGCTGCAGAGAGCTCCTTTCCACACACACACTTCCTGAGCCTCTCCTCAGGGATAGGCCCTGCCTTTAGGTTTGGGGATGTAGTGATAAAAGCCATGACTGCTTGCCTTCAGTGATTCCACAGTCCAATGAGGAAGAAAGACAGTATAGTCAGAACTATGAAAAAGCAAACACAGGATGCTGAGCGATTATGATGGAGAAGCAGGATATGTATAATCAGAAGTTTTTCCAAAAGAAGTACACTTGAACTGAGTCTTTAAGAGACAAGATGCTACTGTCACGGACAAAGGGAAAGGAATACATTCCAGGATGAAAGGGCAGCATGAGTGAAAACATGGAAAAATCTGCATGGCACATGTGAGGAGAAGAGGTGAAAGATAACTCTACACCTTGAACTGTACTGAATGTAGGACATTCACTGAGCTGGGACTTCCCAGAAGGGAAGCACTGGGTTGGGTGAAGAAAGGAAAGCATGTCACTCTAGGTACAAAATGGTACAGGGTATAAATGAGTATGCCCTACTGTAGCATATGCTTCCCTGTGAATAGCTGCTGAGATGCTCTACCATGAGAAAGGGTAATAGGAAAGTTCTTATCTCAGCAATGCTTCCAAATGCCTCTTCTTTCCATTTTAATTTAAGTTTTTTTTTTTAATTTATATCTTTTTCAGGTTAAAATTCTAATCTGTCAACTACTATAAACTCTCTCTGTGGATAAATATATATATAATATTAATATATCATATTAATACACAACTTTTATACAATTTAAGAAGTTTCATGGTCTTGCTGAAATGTGTCTGTAAATATCAGGGTCAATTATTGTAACCTGAAAATGAAACGCTGGCAAGTTTCTATGCTCAGGGATCCTCAGTGGGCATCAGGATTGCAGTCAACATTCACACTAAGAGAAACAGAAAAACAGACAAATATTAGATACAGATGACAGATAAATAGGTGGGTAGGTAGTAGATAAGTGTTCCAGGCATTATAAAGTCATGACAGTGCCTGAAAGCAAAGGAAAAATCTTATCATAGTATATGACTGACCATATTCCTTGCTTTCCATCCAGATAGGTAGTCTATGATATATGCCTTACATGTTCTGAAAGCACAGTTTTTTTTTATTAATAGAATCCAATATACCTCCCCTGACACAAGGTAGAAAATAAGAATATTTCCTCTTCCTAGCCAGGGTAAGATGGGGGTTTCAGTATGATGTTATGTTGCAATCAATCCAGGAGCTGGAGTGAAATCAGCCTCAGGATGACTGCACTGTCATGACTATAGGGAGATTCATATTTTGGTAATTATCCTAATGTCATCAAGGTACCTGATGCAGATTATGTCTCAATGGCTATGAATCAAGACACCTTCTTTCTTATGTTTTTAATAGTCTTTTGTGTGTGTGCCTTGAGAAACTGGGATTGGGAAAGCAAATGATTCATTTTTAGATTCCACATGCAGAAAGCATTATTTATATCTACTGCCTCTCTGCTCTGGTATATATCATTTATTGCTAATTCAATGTCAAAATTTGACCTTACTTTTTTTACTCAATATATGCTTCTTAGAGCAATAAATCTCTGTAAACACCACAGTTTAAATCAATATCTGTTTATGATCTTTTTATCATCTACAAGTCAACCTTTGTATCTTTCAGATACTTGGCCACTAGATTTCTAAGGATGGAGCTCTACTGAGATCACTGTTGAGCTACAAAGAGTTTATATTACTTGCTTTTAAAACTGAATATAAAGCTGACATAAAAGCAATACAACCGTAAGGGCTTGTAAGTGGTTTGATGGACAGTTAAACTACTGAATTGTAAAATATTTACAGCAGAAGAGACTTACCAATTTACTTAATTACGTATATCCATACAATATATCTTTAATACTAGGGTAGGCCTCTAGCTTGCCATGGAGATCAAGTGACCTAAAAACGTATTTAGCAGCATATAACATCAAGGTTGGCTTTTCCAACCATGATGCTCTTAGTATAGTTGTGGGAGCTATGTTAAGGATGGAACCGAGGACCAAATCAGATCATGCCACCTGACAATGCCTTCTTCAGAGAGCTGATCTATGGCTCCAGTGGGTAACTGGGTTCAGACCAATATCTGATTTGGTGAGCCCTGGTTCACCACAGAGATTTGAGTCAGTAATGACATGAAGTTGTGCTGGCTGTAACAGCCCCTTGGTACTGGCAACCCCTCCCTGTGCTTGCACCTTTCAGAGGATTCACACTGGTTTCGGTTTCTTCTTTGATTCATGGATTATTTAAAAGTGAACTGATTAATCTCCAAACGTTTGGGGATTTTCTACTTTCTTTCTTCTGTTTTTTTTTTTAATTTTATTTTTTTAATTTACATTCAAATTAGCGTATAGTGCAACAATGATTTCAGGAGTAGATTCCTTAATGTCCCTTACCCATTTAGCCCATCCCCACTCCCACCACCCCTCCAGTAATCCTCTGTTTGTTCTCCATATTTATGAGTTTCATATGCTTTGCCCCCTTCACTGTTTTTATATAATTTTTGTTTCCCTTCCCTTATGTTCATCTGGTTTGTATCTTAAAGTCCTTATTAAATAAAGTCACATGATATTTGTCTTTCTGACTGACTAATTTCACTTAGCATAATACCCTCTAGTTCCATCCACGTAGTTGCAAATGGCAAGATTTCATTCTTTTTGATTGTCGAGTAATACTCCATTGCATATATATACCACATCTTCTTTATCCATTCATCCATCGATGGACATTTGGGCTCTTTCCATACTTTGGCTATTGTTGATAGTGCTGCTATAAACATGGGGGTGCATGTGTCCCTTTGAAATAGCACACCTGTATCCCTTGGATAAATGCCTAGTAGTGCAATTTCTGGGTCGTAGGTAGTTGTATTTTTAGTTTTTTGAGGAACCTCCGTACTGTTTTCCAGAGTGGCTGCACCAGCTTGCAGTCCCACCAGCAATGTAGAAGAGATCCTCTTTCTCCACATCCTCGTCAACATCTGTTGTTGCCTGAGTTGTTAGTGTTAGCCATTCTGACAGGGGTCAGGTGGTATCTCATTGTGGTGGTTTTGATTTGTATTTCCCTGATGATGAATGAAGAGCATTTTTCCATGTGTTGGTTGGCCATCTGGATGTCTTCTTTGGAGAAGTGTCTATTCATGTCTTTTGCCCATTTCTTCACTGGATTATTCTTTTGGGTATTGAATTTGATAAGTTCTTTATAGATTTTGGATACTAACCCTTTATCAGATATGGCGTTTGCAAATATCTTCTCCCATTCTGTTGGTTGCCTTTTAGTTTTGCTGATTGTTTCCTTTGCTGCGCAGAAGCTTTTTATTTTGATGCAGTCTCAGTAGTTCATTTTTGCTTTTGTTTCCCTTGCCTCCAGAGACATATTGAGTAAGAAGTTGCTGTGGCCAAGATCAAAGAGGTTTTGCCTGCTTTCTCCTGGAGGATTCTGATGGCTCCCTTGTCTTACATTTAGGTCTTTCATCCATTTTGAGTTTATTTTTGTGTATGGTGTAAGAAAGACAGTCTCTTCAGCAACTGGTGCTGGGAAAACTGGACAGCGACATGCAGAAGAATGAACCTGGACCACTTTCCGTTGAGTTTTAATTGATAGAGTTTTAACCTGATTCCACTGTGGAAAAAGAACATACTGATATGGAATCAATACTTTATATTCTGTTACAACTTGCTTTATAACCTAGTGTGTGGTCTCTTTTGGTAAACACTTAAGATACTGAAATATCTTGACTATAATGTGTACTCTAAAGTTGTTTGTATGTCTTACCAGATCAATTGATTCAAGTTTGCTTATTTTACTGTTTAAATATTCCACATCTTTACTTTTTTGTGTTTGTGTGCTGTATCAGTAGATAACTTCTCTAAATATGATTATTATTTTTTCTATCTTTCTTTATTGCCATAAATTTTTGCTTTATATTTCTGAGACTGTGCTGTTATATCAATATAGATATAAAATGTTTACATATTTCAGTTAAATTGGTTCACTTATAATCATGGAATGCCCCTCTTTATCTTTATTAATATCTCCTGTTTTAAAGTCTAAATACAGGGATAATAACATTCTTTTGGTTAGTGATTGCATATTGTATGTTTTTACTTCCCATTACTTTCAACATTTCTTTGTCTTTATAGATTGTATCATTTGAATATAGCCAATGAAATTTTCATCTTATCTTTTAAAATTATTTTAAATTTTATGTATACATTCAGAAATTGGGCACATACCTTATTTAACTCAATGAATTTTCACAAAATGAATGCCCTTGTATAACGAGCACATGGATCAAAAACTAGAACATTCTGGCACTCCAGAAGCCCTCCATGCTCCTTTCCAGGCACTGCTTCCCTGCAAAGCCCACCACTATTTTTACTTCTAACAGAAAGCATTAGTTTTGCCTGGTTGGGGAATTTATAGAAATGAAATAATATAATACTTGGTCTTTTGTGCTTCTTTTTTTGTGTTTGGCTTCTTTCACTGAATATACATTTGTGAAATCTATTTATATTATTACATATAAGATTAGCTTGTTTTTTTTTTTCTTTCTGATAGTACTCTGTTGTATGAATATATAGCAATTTGTATTGCTATGCTCTGAATGCTTGTGTCCCACAAAATACACACACTGAAAATCAAATGCCCAAGGTGATGGGATTGGAAGGTGAGTCATTTGGGTGCTGATTAAGTCAGAAGAGCAAATAACATATGAATGGGATTAGTGCCTTCCTAGAAGAGACTCCATAGAGTTTGCTCCCACTGTGTGAGGTGAGGACAGAGCAAGAAATCAGCAGTCTGCAGCTTAGGGGAGGATCCTCACCAGAAAATGACCATGCTGGCACCCCATGTTGGAAGTCCAGCCTCCAGAACTGTGAGGAATAACTTTCTGTTGTTTATTAGCCACCCAGTCTGTGGTATTTTGTTATTGTTGCCTGAACTAAGATATCTTTCTACTGAACATTTTCATATTTCTAGTTTAGGGCCTTCACAAATAGTGCTGCTATTAATATTTTCTACATTTTTAAAATTTAAATTCAAGTTACTTAACATACAGTGTAGTCTTGGCTTCAGGAATATGACCTAGTTATTCATCTCTTACATATAATACCCTGTGCTCATACCAAGTGCTCTCCTTAATGCCCATCACCCATTTAACCATCCTCCTACCCACCTCCCCTCCAGCAACCCTCAATTTGTTCTCTGCATTTCAGAGTCTCTTATGGTTCATCTCCCTCTCTGTTTTTATATTATTTTTCCTTCCCTTCCCCTATGTTCATTTGTTAAGTTTCTCAAATTCTACATGAGTGAAATCATATGGTATCTGTCTTTCTCTAACTGACTTATTTCACTTAGTATAAAACTCTTTAGTTCTATCCATGTTGTTGCAAATGCCAAGATTTCTTTTTTTTTCATTGCCAGGTGATATTCCAGTGTGTGTGTGTGTGTGTGTGTGTGTGTGTGTGTGTGTATAACATCTTCTTTACCTATTCGTCAGTTGATGGACATTTGGGCTCTTTCCATAATTTGGCTATTTGTTGACAGTGCTGCTATAAACATTGTGGTGTATGTGACGTTTTGAATCATCATTTTTGTAACCTTTGGATAAATTCCTAGTAGTGCAATTGCTGGGTCGTAGGGCAGTTCTATTTTTAATTTTTTTGAGGAAACTCCATACTGTTTTCCAGAGTGGCTGCTCCAGTTTGCAATCATCAAGACAATATGGTACTGGCACAAAAAAGGACACGTAGATCAATCCAATAGATAGAGAACCTAGAAATGGACCCACAAATGTATGGACAACTACTCTTTAACAAAGAAGGAAAGAATATCCAATGGAAAAATACAGTCTCTTTAGCAAATGGTGCTAGGAGAACTGGACAGTGGCATGCAGAAGAATGAAACTGGACCATTTTCTTACACCATATACAAAAATAAATTCAAAATGGATGAAAGACCTAAATGTGAGACAAGAAACCATCAAAATCCTGCAGGAGAAAACAGGTAGTAATCTCTTTTACCTCTGCCACAGAACTTCTTACTTAACATGTCTCCGAAGGCAAGAGAAATAAAAACAAAAACGAACTATTGGGATCTCATCAAGATAAAAAGGGTCTGCACAGCAAAGGAAACAATCAAGAAAACTAAAAGGCAACTGATGTAATGGGAGGAGACATTTGCAAGTGACATATTTTCTACATTTTTAAACACATAACATTTCCTCTCATATGTATATATATACACACCTAGGAATATAATTGCTGTGTCTGTTTATTTCATCTTCAGTAGGTAGCACTGAACAATTATCCCAAGTGTTAGTTTCAGTTGCTAATCCTTCCAGCAGTGCAACAAAGCTCTTATATCTTCACATCTTTGCCAACATATGGCATGTGCCTTTTTCACTGGATTCAATACAGCAGTGCTTCATGGATGTAATTTACATTAATCTAATGACTAATGAAGTAATATACCTCCCCTACATTTATTACTTACATACGCTGTTTTGTGAAGTGCCTATTACAGCACTTTTTGCTCATTTCTATGTTAAGACGCCCCTCTTTTTCTAAATGGCTTATTTGAATTATTTTTTTGTATTCTACATATGAATCCTTTGCCAGCTGTATTTTTCTCAGATGTCTTCTACATTCTTGAGTTGGTTTTTTCCACACTCACTTCATGGTGACTATTGATCAACAGGCTATTTTTTAAGTTTTAATTCATGCAAGACTTTAGATCGTGTGTGGATGTGTGTGTATATAGTTGACAATATTACATTAGTTTCAGCTGTGCATCATAGTGCGTTCACAAGTTTGTAACTTATGCTTTGCTCGCCACAAGTGTTGTTACTGTCTGTCTCCATACAACACTACTAATTGACTATATTCATCTCCAAGATTATTCATTTTATAACTGGAAGCCTGCATCTCCCACTGCCCTCCACCCTTACCTACCCCATTCCCCCTTTCCTCTGGCAATCATCAGTTTGTTCTCTGTATGTATGCGTCAACAGACTATTTTTTTAATGTCACTGCATTACAACCTGTTAGGTTCCCCCACTGTAATTAGTGCTTTTTGTGCTCAAGAAATCTTTGCTTACCCCAAGATCATTAAGTTATTGTCTTATTTTTTTTCTAAAGGCTTATTTATTGTTATGTATGTATTTATTTTACCTTTTACATTCAAATTAATTTTTTAAATCATTTCTGCAGATGGTATTCTTTTTTCCATGTGGAAATCTGTTTGCTCTAATAGCATATATTGAAAAGCTTATATTTACTTACTGCACTGCATTGTCACCTCTGTTGTAAATCGACCATTCATATGTGTGGAAATCTCTGGGCTTTACTTGGATTAATTTAATTGGGTTTTTAATAAACATAAAATTTATATTTTATATATTATAGGTAATTTGCATTTAAATTTACCTTCTTTCTTCCTATTTTATTTCTTTACATTGGTTCTTTGTAAATTTTCTCCACTTTTATGCCTTTTATGGGATTAATCAAGTATTGTGTATTGTCCTATTTCTTCTCTTTATTAAAAGTTTTTCCGGAGGAGTGGTTAACATAGCAGAGAAGTAGGGGCACCGAGAGTTCTCTTGTCCTGCAAACACAGCAGTATTGACACAAGAAGACTTGGAATTCCAGGAATCCGGGCTACAGAGTGACAGAAACATCTCCAGGGACCCAAAGGGACAACATAGCAGGCAATAGGTGCATGATTGCAAACTGGCAGAGATAAAATGGGCAGCCTGGGTACAGAGGGGAGGGATCCCCTTCTGTGGAGAGACAAAAGGAAGAGAAAGAGAGGCTGTGGAAGTGTAGGATTGTATTTTGACAAGTGAAAAACCACAGACCAGGGGATGTGGAAAAATGGAGAAAGAACCAATTTCTAACTGTGGGGCTTTCTCCATCCTGTTTGAGCACCTGGAGAGGAGGAAAGCCAGCTCCGGTGTCAGTAGCTAGCTCCCAGAAGCAGTCAGAAAGAGCAATACTCTCCCTTGAGTACTGTGGGAAGAAATCAAACAGCTATTCCAAGGACAAAAGACCCTGCAGGCCCCCACCCAACCAGAGGCCCTTAGAGACAGTACCCAGGAGCCCGGGCACACAGAGTGGGATCCTTTAAGACATCAGGGTTTGAATCCCAGCTGAGCACCTGGGAGGTGCAGGAGATGGTGGAGCGGGTCATAGCGGCCCACTAGCACCTGCTTGGCACCGTGAGGAGTCAGAGACCCTTAGCTGGAGGATTAGACAGAGTGGCACTTCCCTGGAACCAGGGAACACACAGAGGGATCCTTTAAGACATCAGGGTCTGAATTCCAGCCAAGCACCTGGGAGATGCTATAGAGTGGAACAAAACCGGCTGTCTTGCACCTGCATGGCACTGTAGAGATGGCCTGAACAGAGTGGTTTGGGACACCCGGTCTGAGGAGGAGAGACTGGAGTGTCACCATTTTTCTCCCTATCATCAACAACGTGGGGTTTCAGGGAACAAACAATGGGCACACGGTGGTGGTGAGACCCACCTACACCAAACCATGCCCGTGCAGGTATCTAACAGAGCAAGACTGACACTGACAGAACAAGACAGTCCCTCCTCCAGACCAGAACAAGCACCAGTTCCAAAGTATCGTCAGACATCAGCCCAGTGGTTTTGCATTCTCTGATTTGATTCTTGGTCAATTCTTATTTTATGTGTGTGTGTGTATGTATGTGTGTGTGTGTGTGTGTGTGTGTGTGTACTAATCTATTTTTTTACACCTCTTCTGTATCTCCTTCATTTTCTCCTCTCTCCCTCTGGCGTACGGTGAATAGTTTCTCTGATTCTCTATATGGTCAGTTTTTTTTTCTTTTCCTTTTCCCTGCCTGTGTCATTTCTGTCTTTGTATGGGATAAGGCCTCTTCCACAACCACCACCCCTCTTTTAGATTTTTTTTCCAGGGTCACTTCAATGAATAAATCAAAGCACAGCTGGTGGAAGGTCCAAACAACCACTAGGAGTAGGGAGATAAATCAACCAGAGTCTCAACAACAGAGAGCATGAAACACACTCCAAAAAACACCTCCTAAAGGGCCAGGACCTGGGCAGCAGTATGACCCTTTTTTAATATAGCAGTGCTTGCAAGAGCAGGATTCATAACAAGCTATTAAAACACATAAGGGACATAAAATTGGTGAATATGATGAAACAGAAGAATTCTCAAAAGAAATTCCAGGAAGAAATGACAGCTAGAGAATTGTTCAAAACAAATGTAAACAATATAACTGAGCAAGAATTTAGAATAGTAGTCACAATATTAACAGCTTGGCTTGAAAAAAGCAAAGGAGACAGCAGAGAAACTATTGCTGGAGAGATCAAGGAACTAAGAAATAGTCTCACAAATTAAGAAATGCTGTAAATGACGTTCAAAATAAACTAGATGCAGTGACAGTAAGGATGGAGGAGGGAGAGGGGAGATTAAGTGAAATAGATGATAAAATCATAGAAAATTATGAAGCCAAGAAAATGAAGATAAGAAAATACTAGACCAGGAGGGGAGAATTAAAGAACTAAGTGATTCAATGAAATGTGTAATATATGTATCCTAGGAGTTCTGGAAGAAGAAGAGAGAGAAAGGAGCAGAAGGTTTACTTGAACAAATTATAGCTGAGAACTTCCCTAATCTGGGGAAGGAAACAGACATCCAAATCCAAGAGGCACAGAGAACTCCCTTCAGATTTAACAATAGATATCCCCCATGACATATCATAGTGAAACTGGAAAAATACAAAGATAAAGAGAGAATTTTGAAAGCAGCCAGGGACAAATGGGCTTTAACCTACAGGGGTAGACATATAAGGGTAGCAGCAGACCTATCCACTGAAACTTGGCAGGTCAGAAGGGAGTCTCAGGAAATATGCAATGTGCTGAATAGGAAAAATATGCAGCCAAGAATCCTTTATACAACAAGACTATTTTTCAGATCAGAGAGATAAGGGGTTTCCCAGACAAGCAAAAGATCCTAAGGGGGACTCTGTGAGTGGAGAACTGCAAAGACTACAAAGGACCAAAAATAGCACCACAAGCATGAAACCTACAGATAACACAAAGACACTAAATCCTTATTCAATAATTACTCTGAATATAAATGGACTAAATGATCCAGTCAAAAGACTTAGGGTATCAGAATGGACAAAAAAACAAGATCTACCTATACACTGTCTACCAGAGACTCATTTTAGACCTGAGGAGACCTGTGGAGTGAAAGCGAGGGGATGGAGAACCATCTATCATGCCACTGGATGTCAAAAGAAATCTGGAGTAGCCATACTTATATCAGACAAACGAGATTTTAAATGAAAGGCTGTAACAAGAGATGAAGAAGGGCATTATATCATAATTATGTTGTCTATCCATCATGAAGAGCCAACAATTATAAATGTTTATGGTCCCAATTTGATGGCACCTAAATACATTAATCAATTAATCACAAATATAAGACTCTTATTGATAGGAATATTATAATTATAGGGACTTTAATATTCCACTTACAACAACGGAGAGATCATCTGGACAAAAAAATCAATAAAGAAACAATGGCCTTGAATGACAAACTGGACTTATCATTTAACAGATTTAACAGATCTGGATTTAACAAATATATTCAGAACTTTTCATCCTAAGGCAGAATACACATTCTTCTTGAGTGCACATGGAACATTCTCCAAGATAGATCACATACTGGCTCACAAAACAGCCCTCAATAAACATAAAAGAATTGAGATCATACTATGCATATTTTCTGATCAAAATGCTATGAAACTTGAAATCAACCATGAGAAAAAATTTGGAAAGTCTCCAAATTCATGAAGGTTAAAGCACATCCTACTAAAGAATGAGTGGGCCAACCAGGCATCTAAGGAGAAATTTAAAAATATATGGAAGCAAGTGAAAATGAAAATACAACAGTCAAAACCTTTGGGATGCAGAAAACGCAGTCCTAAGAGGAAAATACATTGCAATCCAGGCCTATCTCAAGAAACAAGAAAAATCCCCAATACAAAATCTGACAGCACATCTAAAGAAACTAGAAGCAGAAGAGCAACAAAACCACACAGCCAGCAGAAGAAGCGAAATAGTAAAGATTACAACAGAAATAAACAATATAGAATCCAGAAACAAAACAAAACAAAACAAAAAACAGTAGAACATCAATAAATATAAGGGCTGCTTTTTGAAAAAATAAACAAAATTGATAAACACATAGTGAGAGTCCTCAAAAAGAAGAGAGGACCCAGATAGATAACATCATGAAAGAAAGAGGACAGCTCACAACCAACATCACAAAAATGCAATTATGAGACAATACTATGAAAACTTATATGCCAACCAATTGGACAACCTGGAGGAAATTGTCAAATTCCTAGACACCCACACACTACCAAAACTCAAATGGAAAGGAATAGAAAATTTGAACATAACCATAACCAGCAAAAAAATTGAATCAGTTATCAAAAATCTCCCAACAAATAAGAGTCCTGGGTGAGATGGCTTCTCAGGGAAATTCTACCAGACACCTAAAACAGAGTTAATACCTACCCTGCTCAAGCTGTTCAAAAAAATAGAAACGGAAGGAAAGCTTCTGGACTCATTCTATGAAGCCAGTATTACCTTGATTCCCAAATCAAACAGAGACCCCACAAAAAAGGAGAATTACAGGCCAATGTCCCCAATTAACATAAAAGCAAAAATTCTCAACAAGATACTACTAATCTAATTCAACAGTGTATCAAAAGAATTAATCACCATGATCAAGTTGGATTCATTCCTGGGATGCAGGGCTGGTTCAACATTCATAAACCAATCAATGTGATACATCACATTAATAGAAGAAGGATAAGAATCATATGATCCAGTCAATAGATGCAGAAAAAGCATTTGAAAAAATACAGCATCTTTGTTAATAAAAACCTTCAAGAAAATTAGGATAAAAGGAACATACCTTAACATCACAAAAACCATATATGAAAATCCCACAGCTAATTTCATCCTCAATGGAAAAAAAGACTGACAGCTTTTCCCCTGAGACCAGGAACATGGCAGGGATGTCCACTCTCACTATGGTTGTTTAACATAGTGTTGGAAGTCCTAGCATCAGCAGACAACAAAATGAAATAAAAGCCATCCATATTGTCAAAGAGGTCAAACTTTCTCTTTTTGCAGATGACATGATACTCTATCTACATGGAAAACCCAAAAGATGCTACCAAAAATCTTCCAAAACTGATACATGAATTCAGCAAAGTTGCAGGATACAAAATCAATGTACATAAATCAGTTGAATTTCTATACACCAGTAATGAAGCAACTGAAACAGAAATGAAGAAATGAATCCCATTTACAATTGCATCAAGAACCATAAAATACCTAGGAATAAACCTAACCAAAGATGTAAAAGATCTGTATGCTAAAAACTATAGAAAACTTATAAGGGAAATTGAAGAAGACACAAAGAAATGGAAAAACATTCCATGTTCATGGATTGGAAGAACAAATATTATTAAAATGTTAATACTACCCGAAGCAATCTGCACATCCAATGTAATCCCAGTCAAAGTTGCACCAGCATTCTTCTCAAAGCTAGAACAGACAATCCTAAAATTTGTGTGGAACCACAAAATACCCCGAATAGCCAAAGTAATGTTGAAAAAGAAAACCAAAGCAGGAGGCATCATAATCTCAGACTTTAGCCTCTACTACAAGGCTGTAATCATCAAGACAGTATTGTACTGGTACAAAAACAGACACATAGACCAATGGAATAGAATAGAGAACCCGGAATTGGACCCACAAATGTTGGCCAGCTAATCTTTGACAAAGTAGGGAAGAGTACCCATTGGAAAAAAGACAGTCTCTTTAGCAAATGGTGCTGGGAGAACTGGACAGCAACACGCAGAATGAAACTGGACCACTTTCTCACACCATACACAAAAGTAAACTCAAAATTGATGAAAGACCTAAATGTGAGACAGGAAACCATCAGAACCTTAGAGGAGAAAGCCGGCAACAATCTCTTTGACCTCAGTCACAGCAATTTCTTTCTCAACACATCTCCCAAGGCAAGGGAATTAAAAGCAAATATGAACTATTGGGACCTCTTCCCATCCATAAATCAAGCATGGCTATCTGCCACTTAGGAGATTGTATATCTGGAAAAGCAACACAGACTGGGAAAATACTAATAATATGAAGGAGATGCCAAGTTCAAATGAGTCAGAGATTGCTTCTAATGGTGTAGTGATGAAGAAGGTGGCAGAGTCTAACTTGGGAATTGAAAGAACGGTAGTTTTCATTTCAGTTTCTTAGAAAAGATTAACAAAATATCAGAACAAAATGATGCTAAAAGATCAAATTTGCTTACTTTTAGCTTTCTAACTCTAGAGAAAATATTTTGAACAATAAAGGCAGGAACAATAGCTGTCTACTTCATTTGTATTATCAGTCACAATGAGAGACTCATTGTAGTTAGTACGCTCTTAGTATTTTTTATTGTTTGGCATTGTTTGAATGTGTAGATATACTCAATAAAGAGTGACTT
>NW_024412395.1:1158540-1168812 GCF_014898765.1 Herpailurus yagouaroundi | reverse complement strand
AAAAAAAAAAAAAAAAAAAAAAAAAAAAAAAGATAAACAGCTTCTGCACTGCAAAGGAAACAATCAACAAAGCTAAAAGGCAACCAGTGGAATGGGAGAAGATATTTGCAAATGACATATCAGATAAAGTGTTAGTATCCAAAATCTATGAAGAATTTACGAAACTCAACACCTGAAAAACAAATAATCCAGTTAGGAAATGGGCGGAAGACATGAATAGACCCTTCTCTAAAGAAGACATCCAGATGGCCAACAGACACAATGAAAACATGCTCAACATCACTCATCATGAGGGAAATACAAATCAAAGCCACATTGAGATACCACCTCACACCAGTCAGAGTGGCTAAAATTAACCACTCAGGAAGCAACAGATGTTGGTGAGGATGTGGAGAAATGGGAACCCTCTTGCACCATTGATGGGGATGCAAACTGGTGCAGCAGCTCTGGAAAACAGTGTGAAGTTTCCTCAAAAAATTAAAAATAGAATGACTCTACAACTCAGCAATAGCGCTACTAGGAATTTGTCCAAAGGATACAGGAGTGCTGATTAATAGGGGCACATGGACCCTAATGTTTATAGCAGCACTTTCAACAATAGCCAAATTATGGAAAGAATCTAAATGTCCATAAATTAATGAATGAATAAAGATGTGGTTTATATATACAACGGAATACTACTTGTCAATGAGAAAGAATGAAATCCTGCCATTTGCAACAATGTGGATGGAATTGATGGGTATCATACTAAGTGAAACAAGTAAGTCAGAGAAAGACAGATATCATATGTTTTCACTCATATGTGGAATTTGAGAAAGTTAACAGAAGACCATGGGGGAAGGGAAGGGGAAAAAATAGTTTCACACAAAGAGGGAGGCAAATCATAAGAGACTCTTAAACACAGAACAAACTGAGGGTGGGAGGAGGGAAATGGGTGATGTGCATTGGGGGATGCTTGTTGGGATGAGCACTGGGTGTTGTGATGTAAGTGATGAATCATGGGAATCTACCCCCAAAACCAAGAGCACACTGTATATACACCACATGTTAGCTAATTTGACAATAAGTTATACACACACACACACACACACACATATATATATAAACACACACATATATATACATATATACACACATATATATACATATATATGTGTGTATATATGTATATAATGTATATACATATATATTAAGATAAATAAATAAATAAATAAATAAATAAAAGCTTTTCCAAATATTTGTTGATATGTACTCTATGACCAAGCAATATTCATCTTTGATTTATTATAGTCTGCCATAAATTATTGCTTTAATGCCTCTGAAAAATGAAGGAATCTGAAAATGATTTAACATTATTTACCTATCTCACATTTTTTTGTGAAACTATTTTCATGTATTTCTACCTAGACTTTGACCCTATAAGACATTTGAAGACAATGTTTCAGTAAATATTTTTTTATTTATATTCATTTTTATCTTCTCCTGCTTTCTTCACTTCTTTCTCCTTTATCGGGCTTCAGTAGGAAATATTTTCCCTTGTTTGTTAAAAACTCTCTTAAAAGAAATACTATTTCTATAATGAAGGTCAACAAATTTTTTGTTTTTCAGTTTATATGAAAATGTCTTTATTTGGCCTTAATTTATTTGAATCATAGCACCAATAATGTATATTCTATATGTTTTCACCATGTTCAATCTACCTCTTAAGCTCTTACTTCTTAAAAATTATAAAATCTTACTATGATACCATCGGGTCAATATTCTAGTACATTTTCCTGTGCCTAACCTGCTAAGAACAACCTGCTAAAAAATTCACTTAACTCTATTTTTTTAATTCTTAATTTCAGTTATTATATTTTTCATTTATAATATGATTACTTTTCAATAGATTCTAATTATTTACTGAAATTATCCATAATTTCCTCTATTTTCTTGAACATATTAATCACATTCCTTTTGAAGTTCTGGTAACTCTAATTTCTGAATTTTCTCCATTATCCTTTTTCTTCCTATGAACTTATAGTCTTTGGTCCTATTCAGAAAAAATATGCCTGGTAATATTTTACTAAATACCTGTATATCATGTATGAAATAAATATGGATAATATTGTCCTCCAGGGAAGAGCTGTCCTTCTGAGCAACTGGCTGCTGGCTTGTTGATGCATCACCAGATGTGGTTGAGCTGTTGTTCAGGCCCTGTTATTTTGTATGTTCCCAGTTTGCCCCTGCCCCCAAGGCACAGCTCTTCCTGGGAGGGCAGGGCACTGACACCCCTGGGTCTCAGTGGGAGTCTGGCATGTTTACCAGGGCCTCTTCTCAACACTTCTTCACAGCATCTTGGGCCTGTGGGGACCTCTGCTCAGGTTTTCTTTTTTGTGCTGCCCCTCTGTCTCAGTGTCTCAGTGTCCTGTCACATGTATACACAGCTCAGGAGGTGACAAATCCCTGAATGGGAAAATCTAAGTAGGATTTGTGCCTCAAACCTGTGTTTCCTTCCTCTCCAAGATTTGGCCTAAGTCGAAATTTCAGCCTCTCCCTCCAGCCCTTGGATCTACCATAAGCCTCAAACTTGCATTTTTCCCAAGCCAGATTCCCCATACTGTGAGTTGACAGTTCTGAAGGAAACAGCAAGACTTTTTGTGCACTTCCCTGCTTTTTCAAACTTTAGCCCCTCAAGTTCAGGCTGCCTTGGTTGCTTCCCAAATGCCTTCATATGCTTCTTTTTGTTTGTTTTTAATCCAGTTTTGACAGCTGTCAAAATAAGCTACTTTATCATGGTTGGAAATGGAAACCCACTTTTTCTTTTAACATAACACTCTTATTACAAAGACTGTATATATCAGGCACTGGGTGTTTTCTTAGATGCTTTCTGACTTAATTCTTACCTTTTGAAGTCAATTGTACTTGACTTTTAAAATAAGGATATTAAGACTAATAAATGGTAAATCTGGGACTTAAACACAGCTCAGAGTAGTTGAAAGTCTACTTGCTTTCAATTAAGTAGGACTGCCTCATTAAATAGACCAAAATCTGTAGAGTACAATCTTACAATTTTGCTTATGGGAATAATCACTTGAGACTAGTCTTTTTTCCAGGGAATTTCTAGCAAATAAGCTAGGAATTCACTTTTCACCCTAATGCCTTGTAGATTTCATGAAGGGAACCAGAAATATTTTTTGGCTTTCCAGAATATGACACCAAATTACAAAGCAGTCAGACAGCTCAAGCCAACACATTTCCAGAAGAAAAGACAACCTTGGGGTGCAACATTCCTTATGGAGATTTGGAGTTATTTTGTTTTTTTTTTTAAGTTTTTATTTTAATTCCAGTTAGTTAACATACAGCATTGTATTAGTTTCAGGAGTACAATATAATGATTCAACAATTCCATATATCACTCAGTGCTCATCCCAAAAATTGCATTTCTTAATCCCATCACTTAATTCACCCATCCCCCCACGCACCTCCCCTCTGGATATCATCAGTACATTCTCTATAATTAAGAGTCAGTTTATTAGTTTCTCTCTCTTTTTTGCCCTTCTCTCATTTGTTTTGTCTCTTAAATTCCACAAATTAAGGAAATCATATGATATTTGTCTTTCTCTGATGACTTATTTCAATTAGCATTAGACTGTCTAGCTCCATCCATGTCATTCTAAATGGCAAGATTTCATTCTTTTTTGTGGTTGAATAATATTTTATTATATGCACCACATATTCTTTATTCCTTCATCAATTGATGGACACTTGAGCTGCTTCCATATCTTGGCTATTGTAAATAATGCTGCTATAGCATAGGGTACATGTATCCATTTGAATTAGCGTTTCTGTATTTTGGTAAATACCTAGTAGTGTGATTGCTGGATCATAAGGGTAGTTGTAGTTTTAACTTTCTGAGGAATCTCCATACTATTTTCAAGAATGGCTACATCAGTTTTCAGTCCCACCAACAAGAGGGTTTCCCTTTCTCTACATCCTCACCAACACCTGTTGTTTCTTTTGCTGTTGATTTTAATCATTCTGACTGGTGTGAGGTGATATCTCATTGTAGTTTTAATTTACATTTCCCTTATTGTAAGGGATGATGAACATCTTTTCATGTGTATGCTCCCATCTGTATGTCTTCTTTGGAGAAGACATACATGTCTCTTGCCCATTTTTATCAGATTATTTGTTTGGGGAGGTGTTGAGTTGTATCAATTATGTATATATTTTGGATATTAACCATTTGTTGTATATGTCGTTTGTAAATATCTTCTTCTGTTGATTGCCTTTTAGTTTTGTTGATTGTTTTCTTCACCATGCAGATATTTATTTTGGTGTAGTCTGAATATTTTATTTTTACTTTCATTTCCCTTGTCTCAAAAGACATATCTAGAAGGAAGTTGCTATGGCTGATATCAAAGAGGTTATTGCCTATATTTTCCTGTAGGACTTTTAAGATTTCAGGTCTTACCATAGGACTTTATTTCCTTGTGAATTTGTTTTTGGGAATAGTGTAAGAAAGTGGTCCAGTTTCTTTCTTTTGCATGTTGCTGTCACTTTTCCCAGCACCATTTGTTGAAAAGACTGTTCTTTTCCCATTGGATATTCTTTCCTGCTTTGTTGAACATTAATTGACCATACAGTTGTGGGTTTATTTCTGGGTTTTTCTATTCTGTTTTATTGATCTATGTGTCTATTTTTGTGCCAAATGACATACTGTTTTGACTACTACAGCTTTGTAATATAATGTAATGTCCAGAATTGTATTGCCTCCTGCTTTGCATTTCTTTTTCAAGATTGCTTAAGCTATTCAGCATCTTTTGTGTTTCCATACAAATCTTGGAATTGTTTGTTCTAATTCTTTGAAAAATGTTGTTGGTATTTTGACAGGGATTATATTAATATATAGATTGCTTTGGGTAGTATAGGTATTTAACAATTGTTTTTCCAATCCATGAGTATTGAATGTCTTTTCATTTCTTTATGTAGTCTTCAATTCCTTTGATTGGTGTTTTATAGTTTTCAGAGTACAAGTCTGTCAACTTTTGGTTAGGTTTATTCCTAGTATATTATTATTTTAGATGCAATTATAAATGGATTTTTTTCCTTAATTCCTCTTTCTGCTGTTTCATTATTTGTGCATAGAAATGTAACAGATTTCTGTACATTGATTTTGTATCTTGCAAATTTACTGAATTTGTTTATGAGCTCTAGCAATATTTTGGTGGACTCTTTGAGTTTTCTATATGTAGCATCATGTTACCTGCAAATATTGAAAGTTTTGCTTCTTCCTTACCAATTTGGATGCCATTTATTTCTTTGTGTTTTCTGATTGCTGTGGCTCAGACTTCCAGTTCTATTTTGAATAGAAGTTATGAAAGTGAATATCTTTGTCTTGTTCTGACCTTGGGGGAAATGATCTGTTTTTCTTCATCAAAGATGAAGGTTTTTCACTGATGGCATTTATTATGTTGAGATATGTTCCCTGTAAACTAATTTTGGTTTGGGTTTTTTTCATGAATGGATGTTATATTTTGTCAAATGCTTATTCTGTGCCTATTAAAATGATCATGTGATTCTTATCTTTTTTCATATTGATGTGATATACCACATTGATTGATTTGTGAATGTGAAACACCCCAGCAACCAAGTAATAAATCCTACTTAATTGTAGTGAATGATTCTTTTAATGTACTCTTGGAGTAGGCTTGGTAGTATTTTGTTGAGGATTTTTGCATCTATGTTCATCTGTGATATTGACCTGTAGTTCTTTTCTTAAGCCTTTATATGGTTTTGGAATCAGGGTAATGCAGGTCCATACAATGAATTTGGATGTTTTCCTCTCTTTTCTATTTTTTGGAATAGTTTGAGAAAAGTGGCTATTAACTATTCTTTAAATGTTTGGTAGAATTTGCCTGTGAAGCCATCTGGTCCTGGAACTTGGTTTGCTGCTGAGTTTTTTATTTCTAATTTAATTTCTTTGCTAGTTATTGATCTGTTTACATTTTCTGTTTGTTCCTGTTTTAGTTTTGGTAGTTGATAGCTTTCCAGGAATTTATCCATTTCTTCTAGGTTGTTCAGTTTATTGGCATTCAGGTTTTCATAATATTTTCATATAATTATTTGTATTTCTGTGGTGTTAGTTGGTATTTCTCCTCTCTAATTTGTGATTTTATTTATTTGAGTCTTTTCTCTTTTTTTCTTGATAGGTTTATCACTGATAGGTTTATCTTGATAGGTTTCACCGGAGGTTTATCACCTTTACTATTTTTTTCAAGAATCAGCTCTTGGTTTCATTTATCTATTCTCTTGTTTTTTAGTTTATATAATTTATCTCTGCTCTAGTCTTTATTATTTCCTTCCTTCTGCTGCTTTTAGGTGTTGTTTGTTGTTATTTTTCTAGCTCCTTTAAAGTGTAAGGTTAGGTTGTTTATTTGAGATTTTTCTTGTTTCTTGATGTAGACTTGTATTACTGTAAACTTCCCTCTTAGAACTGCTTTTGCTGGATCCCAAAGGCTTTGGACCATTGTGTTTTCATTTTAATTTGTTTCCATGTTCTTTTTCATTTCTTCCTTTCCTCCTGGTTGACCCATCCACTGTTTAGTGGCATGTTACTTAACCTCCTTATATTTGTCTTCTTTCCAGTATTGTGTGTGTGTGTGTGTGTGTGTGCGCGCGCGCGTGTGATTTACTTCTATTTTCAGAGCATTGTGGTCAGACTTCAATCTGGTATGACTTCAATCTTCTTGAATTTGTTGCGGCTTATTCTGTGGGCTATATGTGATCTGATCTGGAGTATGTTCCATGTGCACTGGAAAAGAATGTGTATTCTTTTTTAGGATATAATGTTGTGAATATATCTGTTAAGTCTATCTGGTGCAGTGTGTCATTCAAAGCCATTGTTTCCTTGTTGATTTTCTGTTTATTATTATCAATTAGTCTTTTTATGTTTGTTATTAACTTTTTTATGAATTTGGGTGATTCCACGTTGGGAACAATATTTACAATTGCTTTATTTTCTTGTTGGGTTGTCTCCTTTATTATTATATAGTGTCCTTCTTTGTCTCTTGTTATACTCCTTGTTTTAAAATTTATCTTGCCCAATATAACTATTGCTAATCCTGCTTTCTTTTGATATCCATTTGTATTATAGACGTTTATTCATCCATTCACTTTCATTCTGCAGGTATGTCAGGTCTAAAATGAGTCTTTTGTAGAGAGCATATAAGTGAGTATTTTTTATTCATTCTGTCATCATATGTCTTTTGATTGGAGCATTTAGTCCATTTACATTCAAAGCAATTATTGATAGATATGTGTTTATTGTCATTTTATTATTTGTTTTGTGGTTGTTTCTGAAGATTTTCTCTGCTCTTTTATTGTCTTTTTTTTTTTCATGGTTTGCTGACTTTCTTTAGTAACATATTTGTATTTCTTTCTCATATTTCTTTGCATAATCATTGTGGTTTTTGATATATAGTCAATATTAGGTTTATATATAACCTCTTCTGAATAAAGCAATCTATATGAAGTTGATGATATTTTAAGTTTGAACTTACACTTTCCTCTTATCTTCCCCATGTTTTTAGTGTATGTTATTATATATTATATCCTTTTTGTGAGTTCCTTAACTTATTTTTACAGAAATATTCATTTCTACTGCTTTTTGTGTTTCCTACTTTTATACTTTCACTTTTGGTTTCTCCTTTCCACTCAAAGAGTCCCCTTATAAAATTTCTTGAAGGGCAGGTTTATTGGCGATGAACACCTTTAGTTTTTGTTTGTATGGGAAACGTTTTATGTCTCCTTCTATTCTGAATGATAGCCTCACTGGATAGAATATTCTTGACTGCAGATTTTTCCCATTCAGCACTTTAAATATGTCTGGAAGATGGCAGCTTAGGAGGACACTGGGCTCACCGCGCGTCCTGCTGATAACTTAGATTCCACCTACACCTACCTTAATAACGCAGAAAACCGACAGAGGATTAGCAGAACGGAGTCGCCAGAGCCAAGCTCAGACGAGAGGCCCACAGAAGAGGGTAGGAAGAGAGGTGAGGTGGTGCACGCTCCACGGACTGGCGGGAGGGAGCCGGGGCGGAGGGGCGGCTCGCCGGCCAAGCAGAGCCCCCAAGTCTGGCTTGCAAAAAGCAGAGGGGCCTGACGGACTGTGTTCCGACAGCAAGCGCGACTTGGCGTCTGGGAGGTCATAAGTTAACAGCTCTGCTCAGAAAGCGGGAAGGCTGGAGGACAAAGGGAAGGAGAGCTGCTGAGCCCCCTGACGACAGAGCTCAGTTTGGTGGGGAACAAAGGCGCTCGCCAGCGCCATCTCCCCAGCCAAAATCCCAAAGAGAACCAGTTCCTGCCAGGGAACTTACTCGCTCCGCACAAACACCCAACTCTGCGCTTCTGCGGAGCCAAACCTCCGGCAGTGGATCTGACTCCCTACTGCTGCCACAGGGCCCCTCCTGAAGTGGATCACCTAAGGAGAAGCAAGCTAAGCCTGCCCCTCCTGCCCCTGTGCACCTTGCCTACCCACCCCAGCTAAGACTCCAGATCCCCAGCATCACAAGCCTGGCAGTGTGCAAGTAGCCCAGACAGGCCACCCCACCCCACAGTGAATCCTGCCCCTAGGAGAGGGGAAGAGAAGGCACACACCAGTCTGACTGTGGACACAGCGGTGGGCTGGGGGCAGACATCAGGTCTGACTGTGGCTCCGCCCACAAACTCCAGTTATACACCACAGCACAGGGGAAGTGCCCTGCAGGTCCTCACCACACCAGGGACTATCCAAAATGACCAAGCGGAAGAATTCCCAAGGATAAAGAGAAAATTCTGAAAGCAGCAAGGGGTAAACGTGCCCTCACATATAAAGGGAGACCTATAAGACTCGTGACTGATCTCTCTTTTGAAACTTGGCAGGCCAGAAAGAATTGGCACGAGATTTTCAGTGTGCTAGATGGAAAAAATAAGCAGCCGAGAATCCTTTATCCAGCAAGTCTGTCATTTAGAATAGAAGGAGAGATAAAGGTCTTCCCAAACAAACAAAAACTGAAGGAATTTGTCACCACTAAACCAGCCCTACAAGAGATCCTAAGGGGGACCCTATGAGACAAAGTACCAGAGACATCACTACAAGCATAAAACATACAGACATCACAATGACTCTAAACCCATATCTTTCTATAATAACACTGAATGTAAACGGATTAAATGCGCCAACCAAAAGACATAGGGTATCAGAATGGATAAAAAAACAAGACCCATCTATTTGCTGTCTACAAGAGACTCATTTTAGACCTGAGGACACCTTCAGATTGAGAGTGAGGGGATGGAGAACTATTTATCATGCTACTGGAAGCCAAAAGAAAGCTGGAGTAGCCATACTTATATCAGACAAACTAGACTTTAAATTAAAGGCTGTAACAAGAGATGAAGAAGGACATTATATAATAATGACAGGGTCTATCCATCAGGAAGAGCTAACAATTATAAATGTCTATGCGCTGAATACCGGAGCGCCCAAATATATAAAACAATTACTGATAAACATAAGCAACCTTATTGATAAGAATGTGGTAATTGCAGGGGACTTTAACACCCTACTGACAGAAATGGATAGATCATCTAGACACACGGTCAATAAAGAAACAAGGGCCCTGAATGAGACATTGGATCAGATGGACTTGACAGATATACTTAGAACTCTGCATCCCAAAGCAACAGAATATACTTTCTTCTCGAGTGCACATGGAACATTCTCCAAGATAGATCATATACTGGGTCACAAAACACCCCTTCATAAGTTTACAAGAATTGAAATCATACCATGCATACTTTCAGACCACAATGCTATGAAGCTTGAAATCAACCACAGAAAAAAAGTCTGGAAAACCTCCCAAAGCATGGAGGTTAAAGAACACCCTACTAACGAATGAGTGGGTCAACCAGGCAATTCGAGAAGAAATTAAAAAATATATGGAAACAAACGGAAATGAAAATACAACAATCCAAACGCTTTGGGACGCAGCAAAGGCAGTCCTGAGAGGAAAATACATTGCAATCCAGGCCTATCTCAAGAAACAAGAAAAATCCCCAATACAAAATCTAACAGCACACCTAAAGGAAATAGAAGCGGAACAGCAAAGGCAGCCTAAACCCATCAGAAGAAGAGAAATAATAAAGATCAGAGCAGAAATAAACAATATAGAATCTAAAAAAAACGGTAGAGCAGATCAATGAAACCAAGAGTTGGTTTTTTGAAAAAATAAACAAAATTGACAAACC
>NW_024412395.1:1105693-1158140 GCF_014898765.1 Herpailurus yagouaroundi | reverse complement strand
ATGATCCTGTCAATCGATGCAGAAAAGGCCTTTGACAAAATCCAGCAACTTTCTTAACAAGAACCCTTGAGAAAGTCGGGATAGAAGGAACATACTTAAAGATCATAAAAGCCATTTATGAAAAGCCCACAGCTAACATCATCCTCAACGGGGAGAAACTGATAGCTTTTTCCCTGAGATCAGGAACACGACAGGGATGCCCACTCTCACCGCTGTTGTTTAACATAGTGCTGGAAGTTCTAGCATCAGCAATCAGACAACAAAAGGAAATCAAAGGCATCAAAATTGGCAAAGATGAAGTCAAGCTTTCGCTTTTTGCAGATGACATGATATTATACATGGATAATCCGATAGACTCCACCAAAAGTCTGCTAGAACTGATACATGAATTCAGCAAAGTTGCAGGATACAAAATCAATGTACAGAAATCAGCTGCATTCTTATACAGTAACAATGAAGCAACAGAAAGACAAATAAAGAAACTGATCCCATTCACAATTGCACCAAGAAGCATAAAATACCTAGGAATAAATCTAACCAAAGATGTAAAGGATCTGTATGCTGAAAACTATAGAAAGCTTATGAAGGTCATTGAAGAAGATTTAAAGAAATGGAAAGACATTCCCTGCTCATGGATTGGAAGAATAAATATTGTCAAAATGTCAATACTACCCAAAGCTATCTACACATTCAATGCAATCCCAATCAATATTGCACCAGCATTCTTCTCGAAACTAGAAGAAGCAATCCTAAAATTCATATGGAACCACAAAAGGCCCTAATAGCCAAAGTAATTTTGAAGAAGAAGACCAAAGCAGGAGGCATCACAATCCCAGACTTTAGCCTCGACTACAAAGCTGTCATCATCAAGACAGCATGGTATTGGCACAAAAACAGACACATAGGCCAATGGAATAGAATAGAAACCCCAGAACTAGACCCACAAACGTATTGCCAACTAATCTTTGACAAAGCAGGAAAGAACATCCAATGGAAAAAAGACAGTCTCTTTAACAAATGGTGCTGGAAGAACTGGACAGCACCATGCACAAGGTTGAAACTAGACCACTTTCTCACACCATTCACAAAAATAAACTCAAAATGAATCAAGGACCTGAATGTGAGACAGGAAACCATCAAAACCTTAGAGGAGAAAGCAGGAAAAGACCTCTCTGACCTCAGCTGTAGCAATCTCTTACTCGACACATCCCCAAAGGCAAGGGAATTAAAAGCAAAAATGAATTACTGGGACCTTATGAAGATAAAAAGCTTCTGCACAGCAAAGGAAACAACCAACAAAACGAAAAGGCAACCAACGGAATGGGAAAAGATATTGGCAAATGACATATCAGACAAAGGGCTAGTATCCAAAATCTATAAAGAGCTCACCAAACTCCACACCCGAAAAGCAAATAACCCAGTGAAGAAATGGGCAGAAAACATGAATAGACACTTCTCTAAAGAAGACATCCGGATGGCCAACAGGCACATGAAATGATGTTCAGCGTCGCTCCTTATCAGGTAAATACAAATCAAAACCACACTCAATATCACCTCATGCCAGTCAGAGTGGCCAAAATGAACAAATCAGGAGACTATAGATGCTGGAGAGGATGTGGAGAAACGGGAACCCTCTTGCACTGTTGGTGGGAATGCAAATTGGTGCAGCCGCTCTGGAAAGCAGTGTGGAGGTTCCTCAGAAAATTAAAAATAGACCTACCTTATGACCCAGCAATAGCACTGCTAGGAATTTATCCAAGGGACACAGGAGTACTGATGCATAGGGGCACTTGTACCCCAATGTTCATAGCAGCACTCTCAACAATAGCCAAATTATGGAAAGAGCCTAAATGTCCATCAACTGATGAATGGATAAAGAAATTGTGGTTTATATACACTATGGAATACTACGTGGCAATGAGAAAAAATGAAATATGGCCTTTTGTAGCAACGTGGATGGAACTGGAGAGTGTGATGCTAAGTGAAATAAGCCATACAGAGAAAGACAGATACCATATGGTTTCACTCTTATGTGGATCCTGAGAAACTTAACAGGAACCCATGGGGGAGGGGAAGGAAAAAAAAAAAAAGAGGTTAGAGTGGGAGAGAGCCAAAGCATAAGAGACTGTTGAGAACTGAGAGCAAACTGAGGGTTGATGGGGGGTGGGAGGGAGGAGAGGGTGGGTGATGGGTATTGAGGAGGGCACCTTTTGGGATGAGCACTGGGTGTTGTATGGAAACCAATTTGACAATAAATTTCATATATAAATAAAAAATAAGTAAATAAAAAATAAAATAAATGTATTTAAAAAAATAAATAAATAAATATGTCTTACCACTTCTTTCTGACTTGCAAAGTTTCTGTTGGAAAATCTCCTGCTAGCTTTATGAGTTTTCCCTTGCATGTTACAGACTACTGTTGTTTTGCTGCTTTTAAAACTTTTTCTCTATCACTATTATGTACCAATTTAAGTACAATATGTCCTGGTCTGGTTTTACTTTTACTGATTTTGATGGGAGTTCTCTGTGCCTCCTAGATCTGGATATCTGTTTCCTCTCCCATATTAGAGAAGTTTTCAGTTATTTTTTCTTCAAATAAATTTTGTACCCTCTTTTCTCTCTCTTCTTCTCCTGAGACTCTGATAATCTGAATGGTATTACATTCAATGGAGTCACTAAATTCCCTAAGTCTATTTTTTTTTTTTGCATAGTTCTTTTCTCTCTTTTGTTCAGGTTGATTACTTTCCATTATTCTGTCTTCTAGGTCACTAATTCATTCCCCTGATTCTTCCATCCAACTGTTCAGTCCATCGAGTGTGTTTCTAATTTCATTTATTATGCCCTTTATCTCTGTTATGTTATTCTTTATCTATGGGTTAAGGATCTCATTCATATGTTCACTCTTTTTTTTTTTAATTTTTTTTTTCAACGTTTATTTATTTTTGGGACAGAGAGAGACAGAGCATGAACGGGGGAGGGGCAGAGAGAGAGGGAGACACAGAATCGGAAACAGGCTCCACGCTCTGAGCCATCAGCCCAGAGCCTGACGCGGGGCTCGAACTCACGGACCGCGAGATCGTGACCTGGTTGAAGTCGGACGCTTAACCGACTGCGCCACCCAGGCGCCCCAATATGTTCACTCTTTTTAAGTTCCCTGAGTATGTATGATCAAAACTTTAAATTCTCTATCATCCATTATGTTTATATATGTTTAGCTTAGATCTCTGGCTGTGACCTTGTCCTGTTCTTTCACTTGGGATAAATTTCTCTGTCTGCTATTTTGTCTGCCTCTCTCTGTTTCTGTTTTTTAAGAAAGTCAGCTATGTCTTCTGCTCTTGAAAGTAGTGACTTTACGAAGAAGAGGTCCTGGAGCACGCTGCAGGTTCACCAGAACCTGGCACCTCAGGAGAGTATCCTATATGTGTTGCTTATGGCCTGCTTTTGAGTCTGAGTCATTTTCCTTTCAGTGAAATTGTCTGCACTGACTCTACTTGTTGTGGGCTGTGCTTGGTCTCTATGGTGTTTATGGGACCCAGGCAGTCCACCTCTGAGGTGGCATGCCCCCTTAGGAACTTGGGGGTTCCTAAGTTCCTAGGAACATCCGGCTAACGGCTGCATGTCAGTGTAGCCAGGGCATGAGGCTCGTGTGGAACATAGCGATGTCTGGGTATGGCTGGGCCTGGCAGGTGATGTTGGCTGGGGACACATGGCAGGGCATGGTGTCTGACAGTGACTGGGCATAGCATGTTGGGCACTATGCATCTGGTGGTTGGGAAGGGCACTGTAACAAAATTTTTCCTGAGCCTAGGGCCAACGCTAGTATCTTGGAATGGGTGAGTCCTCAGGAGAACTTATGAGCACTGTTCACTGCTAATAATTTAGGTAGCAATGCCTCCCACAGGTGTCTCTGTGCTTATTCTAAGGGACAGGGGAGGAAAATGGTGCCTTCCATTTCCCTTGTTTTTGAAGTCCCCCAACATGCTCCAAAATCCGTATGAACTGATCTCTCTCCCATTTTCCTCAGACACTGTGTAAACTATCATTTTTATGTTGCCTGTCTGTGCAGGGTCCTGTCTCTTTAAGGGCAGTGACCCAGCTGTCACTCACCCTTCAGGCTCACCCAGCTGATTCTGGTGACCCTCAAAGGTCCAGACTTGAAATTCCACTGGTTTTACAAACTCATGGAATTCTGCCCCTCTTGTTTTTAAAGCTAAATGTTATGGATATTAGTCTTCCCCATGTGAGCTTCCCAGTGCAAAGGTCCATTTCTCTGTCTTCTCTGTACACAGCTCCCTTCCTCCCTTGGGATGTCTCCATTTGCCTTTTTGACTTTCCTAACTCTTCAGCTGCATCTTCTCTATATTTAGTTGTGGCATTTGTTCTGCCAGTCTTTGGATTGCTCTTCAGTTTATTGACTTGGTTGTGGGTAATATCTAGTTATAAAAGTGGGACAAGTAAGTTCAAGGTTCTCCTACTCCACTATCTTCCCAAGATCATCTGGAATTATTTTGTGTGAAAGGTGCAGAAGAAGGGATGAAAGTTACTTAAAATAGCTGCACTCACCCACCTTGAAGCTCTGAGGATGATGGAAATTTCAATGACTCTTCTTTGTTTTGCTACCCATGGGAAAAACTGGATTTAATGTTGGAGACTTCCAAGAGAATCATAATTGTGAAGTCAGGAGAGTGTTTGTGACAATCAAGTACATCGGGTACATAGTACACCTTTTAAACATTTGTTTTTCCCGGGAGTCAACTGATAATGTATATATTTCAACAGTTTCTGAAACTTATTTATTGTAGGTTTTAAGAATCTTCCTGGGTAATCTCTCTAAGCATGGCAGAATTAGCTAATGTAGACATCTTATCTGTTATGAGCAGAACTGCCATGTAAATATAATTTAAGATAAGAGTTACTGAAAGAAAAGGTAATCCTCAAGTAGCATGACTAAATGAGGACTGCACTGCAAATATCATAAGTAGGTGAGATAATGCCTCTGAGGTGCAAAGAGAGAGAAAAAGTGAATATTGGGTGTAGGGCTGGGGTTTGACCAACCAAATAACAATAAAATAGGCAGCCTTGGTCCTACTTAAGGCAAGAGGCTAACCCTGAAAACCCTTCATAAACCTGGTAGTGATGTGTCATCCATAATTATTATTATACTCCAGGCAATAACCTACATATTTCAAATGTATTATGAAATAGCTATACATGTATTAAGTAGGCCCTATGTAAAAGATTCCAAAGCATGTATAATTGTTCCAACCTAATAGAAGTTTATTTCTGTCTCCAATAGGACTGTTGGATTGTACAAATGTCAATAAGATGGTCCTTCTCCTTAGAATCATTCAGTCTCGCTGATGGAAGCTCTGCTATCTTGAAAACTGTTTTCTAAGATTATATTGAAATTAGTCTCAATTCCA
Organism: Herpailurus yagouaroundi; assembly: GCF_014898765.1. NCBI lineage: Eukaryota > Metazoa > Chordata > Mammalia > Carnivora > Felidae > Herpailurus > Herpailurus yagouaroundi. Next base: position 1,152,717 of record NW_024412395.1, on the reverse strand, counting down.
GCCAACAGACTGGAGAAAGGAGATGAAAGATACCCATAGAAGGTTTGTATGGGCCAGGCCAGATGTGGTTCGCATCACTTACCCCCCATGTTCCATTGGCTAACCTCAGTTACATGGCTGCAACCAACACCAAAGGAGGCTGGGAAGTATATTTTAGTTTTGTTCCCTGGAAGAGCAGGAAATAGGTTTGGTGAACAGTCAGGAGTCTCTACTATAAATCTGAGATATGTCACATTATTATCATTGTTTCACATATGAAAACCTTGAGTATACAGCAATTGGGATTAAAATCTAAATCCTCTGTCCCAATCTACAGTGCTCTTGCCTATTTAGAACACACCATTATACTGTACTAACTTTATTCATAAAAGAGAAAACTAGAAAGTACAACTACAAAACCAGGAACAGTAGGAAGAAAAAATACAACTGCTCTGGTAGAAAAAGCATACACACACACACACACACACACACACACACACACACACACAACTCCTGACCATACCATGTGCTGATGCTAACTCTAAATTTACACTGCTACATGGTATAAGATTTAAAACTAAAAACTTAATGTATAAACTGGTTCTTAATTTAAGAAGACTGAGATTTTCAGCAAAATCAAAAGTAAAATGATTTTGTCCACTTCTACAATGTAGGACTTACGTGAATAGCAAAGGGGGGAAAAACACAGGTTGAGTTCATTTGAAGCTACTCATGGAAATTGACTCAGGATAAAGATCAGTTCAAAGTTACAACAGATAGACCATAAAGGTTAAGACCTTTCAGATGGACAATAAACTTTTCTCAGAACGTTTAGGGGACTGTCCAGCAGCAACCTCACACATAGCCTGTCTCAAGAAAAAATGGAAATGACTTTAACTTAATTTGATATGTGAGAAATATCACACACACACACACACACACATATGTGAGATATATATATATATATATAGATAGATAGATAGATAGATAGATATATGATATATCTCTGATATATATATAGAAATATATTATATATATAATATATATATTAGAAATGTGTACTTGAATCAATTCCAAGACTAATATAGACTAGTGAGTGTCATATGACTTCTCTTCCACAATACTTTTTAATAATTTCTCTATTGTGATTAACTGATCTCTGTCTCATCATTATATGTTAGGCAATGAGAAATAGATACTATTTCTCTTTGTTTCACAGATCTTCTAGTTAGGAAGGATAATACCTGATGTGTACCTGAGGGACAACATCCAAACAGCCTGGTCCACATCTGGACCTGATTTGAGTGACAAGATCTTTGCTTCAGGCCTGAACACAAAGCCATACTGGCATAAGATTTAGGGAGTTTTGGAGGAGGTGAGCATGTTTTGTATGTGGGAGGGGTATGAATTTTGAATGCCAGAGATAGAACCATGAAAACCAGTTGGTAGACATGACATACAATATCACATGCCCCTCCCTCATTGAATCTATGATGGCCTATGTCACAATAAGCAATAGAATTGTGGTAGAAATGATGTGTCAATTCTAGGCCTCAGTCTTCAAAATGCATGATAGTTTCTGCTTGGCATTTTTGGAAGCTTTGAGCTGTTATGTAGGAAGTATGGTTATCTTATGTATGAGACAATCTAAAGATCAAATGAGGAGGCTAAGCAGCAAAGGAGAGGCCCTGAAAATAGAGGAAGAGAGAGTAGCCTAGATTCCACATGAAACCCAGCTGAGCCTAAACTTCCAACCATCCCCACTAAGGTGCCAGCCATGGGAATAAATCATCTTATACATTCAAGCCCATTTGACCACCTAGATAATTACATCCACAGTCAACCTCACAGGGAGCATAGAAATAACCTGTGTACCTCCAATTAAAATGGTTAATGTTTTAAACCATTGCTTTTAGAGATGGTTTGTTATGCAGCAATAGAAAACCAAAATAATTGGTGGTTTAATCCATTCTATACCAGAAGTTCCCAGGCTCATTGTGTAAATTGTTTCACCCTGTAGCTCTCCAACCTCTTCTCCCTCCATTCTCCCAGCTGGTCCCATGCATGGCCTGTACAAAGGCAATGAATACTGTTACCTCTGTATCTTGATTAGCATAGAACCTCTTCCCCTACTTGGGGGAGGCCCTTGTCTTCCCCCCAAAAAAAGCAATAAATCTAAGAATGGAACAATAATAACACAGGATAAAATCAGGTGCTTCAATGATTAAACAAAAGAGACAGATTAAAGGAAAGAAAGAAGGGTGAGGAGGGGGAAGTCTCCTCTATGAATATTAAGCAATGAAGCAACATGTGGCACCTATTAAATGTATATTTATGTATATGAATTTATGGTAAATGTTATGGTCCATATGGAGAAAACTGTCCATCTGCCAATAGGTGTACTTCTCTGGAATGGCCAGATGTTTCTATCTAAACCCAGAGAGAAATTTCAGAGAAATTTCAGAAATTGGTTTCATTAAAAGCCAACTGATGTGGAATACACTTGCAAAGAAAGCTATTACCTAGAGAGAGATTTCAAATTCCTTCTGACTTAAATGGTCGGAAAAATGCAAAATAGTGAGATAATTAACTGTCACAGAAAACACTAAATAAATCTGAAAGTCAGATGCCTATTAAGATATGAGTCATCCTCTTATGAAATATATTCTGGATATTTTTAATTTTGAAAATTTAAAAAACATACAAATTCAAATTAATATTATAACAAACTTTCTTTTACCCATCTCTTTGGTTCACAAAATCCACTCTTGGTCAGTATTGTTTTATTTATTCTCCCACCCACTTTCCCGTTTGCCAACTTATTCTGCAGAAGATCCAGAGAGAGCGACATCAGCAAAATAGTGGAATAGAGACTTTCTACTGTTTTATACCCAAAGAACACTGATTTTGACAGTCATCCTAGATGAGAGTGCTTTTGTGGAAGTTTGGGGATGCAGCTGAGAAGTTTCAACACGCGACTGAAGCAAAGAAACTCAAGATTAAGGGCATTGATGATGGTAAGAGGAACATTTTCACATTACCTTTTTCATCATTCCCCCAAGATAGGGACCAAGAGAGAGCTCCTTGGCCTACACTTTCGCTCACAGAAGACCTCATGAATAAGCCCAGCTTCCCCAACTATGTGAGAAACTGCCAAAGAGGATCACCTCTTTCTCATCCCATTCAGAGTACCAAGGTGTTCTGGACAATGGTGTGGAAATAAATGGTTGGGAAGTCAGCAACGAGGGCTCTCAGAGGGAGAAAATGGACACAGACTGTACTAACCATCTCAGAAAGTCTATCAGGAAGCCAGCACATGAGTTAGTGGGGATGCCTCACTGCGGATCCTCCAACTGGCACAGAGGCATCCCACACTCCATGTGTCCCATCCTCACACACCAGGTCCCTATGCATGCTCTCAGGGTGGCAAGTGGGTGCTTTGCAGAGTTAGTAAGCACATGCAGAAGGCTGACCTGATGCTGTGGGATTGGGAGAAAATGCACAAACTTGATCATTCAGCAGTGCCTTAATGAGAGCAAATGGGATGCTGTCCGCACCTGGTCTGCCTTTGAAGGACTGAGAATGGGTAGAAAATCTTAAGAAACCTCCCAAGAGGAAACAAGAAGTGTGAAACAGGCATATCAATAGAAAAGTCTGGGATAGCTTCAGAATCCCCAACAGGGCTGACAGAAAGGTATTTCTCTCCAAAGCCAATCAGTAGAGACTAGGGGAGACAATTCTTCAGATATGAAAACAGCAATGCAAGACTTCAAAGAACATGAAAAATCAAGAAAGCATCACATCACCAGAGGAAGACAATACTTTTCCTGTAACTGACCTGAAAGAAATGAAGATATGCAAATGTCTGATAAAGATGTCAAGAGTTGTTTCATGGAAGCTCGATGAGCTACAATAAAACAAAGGAATACAATTCAACAAAATTGAGGGGGGACAATATGTGAACAAAATTACAGAGAGATATAAATCATAGATATAATATATAAAAATTTAAAAAAAATGAATAAATGATACCAATAACAGAATCAATCAGGAAAAAATATATGAAGTTGAAGACAGTCCATTTAAAATTATCCAGTAAGAGGTGAATAAAAAAAGACAATGAAAAAGAGTGAAGAAATTCTATATAAATTAAGGGATATCGTCAAATGAGACAACCCACGCATTATTAGAGAACCAGGAGAAAAGAGCAGATAATCTTAATTTAAAAAATAATGGCTGAGAACTTGCCAAAACTGCAGAGAGATTTAATACCCAGTTTCATGAAGGTAATAGACTCCCAAAAAGATTAAACTCAAAAAGATTTTCTTTAAGATATATTTACTAAAACTGTCTAAAATCAAAGACAAACACCTCTAAGTTTATTGAAATATTACTTACAATAGCCAAGATACAGAAGCAAACTGTGTCTATCAAAAACAAATGGATAAAGAAGACATGGTATAGATACATACACACACAGCTGTAAAAATGATAAGATTTTGCCATTTGTTATAATATGGATAAACTAACATGGATGCCAACTGAAATAAATCAGAATGAGAAAGACAGATACTATTTGACTTCATTCATATATGGAATCTTAAAAAGAAATAAAATGTTCATTTTAGCCACTCTGACTGGTGTTAGGTGATATCTCAGTGTGGTTTTGATTTGTATTTCTCTGATGAGGAGTGACGTTGAGCATCTTTTCATGTGCCTGTTGGCCATCTGGATGTCTTCTTTAGAGAAGTGCCTATTCATGTCTTCTGCCCATTTCTTCACTGGATTATTTGTTTTTCGGGTGTGGAGTTTGGTGAGCTCTTTATAGATTTTGGATACTAGCCCTTTGTCTGATATGTCATTTGCAAATATCTTTTCCCGTTCCGTTGGTTGCCTTTTAGTTTTGTTGATTGTTTCCTTTGCAGTGCAGAAGCTTTTTATCTTCATGAGGTCCCAATAGTTCATTTTTGCTTTTAATTCCCTTGCCTTTGGAGATGCACGCCAGTCAGAGTGGCTAATATGAACAAATCAGGAGACTACAGATGCTGGAGAGGATGTGGAGAAATGGGAACCTTCTTGCATTGTTGGTCGGAATGCAAACTGGTGCAGCTGCTCTGGAAAACAGTGTGGAGGTTCCTCAAAAAATTAAAAATAGATCTACCCTATGACCCAGCAAGAGCACTGCTAGGAATTTACCCAAGAGATAGAGGACTTGTCTTGTATCTTGTACAGAACTTGTCTTTCAGAACAGAGAAAGACAGATACCATATGTTTTCACTCTTATGTGGATCCTGAGAAACTTAACAGAAGACCATGGGAGAGGGGAAGGACAGCAGTAGTTCTAAGGTGCCCAGCAAATAATGTTTGTGTGTAGGCAGTGTCAGAGATGTTAGGAGGGAGCTGGCCTCACTTTGGGGAAAGGGAAAAAGGAGCTAGACATTTAATTCTCAGCTTTATCCCATTCTCATCTGAAATGAAGAGCTCTGGCCCTCAGCTTAGTCCAATTTCATTGCTGTTGTGCTACCTAGGTCTTGGAACTCTGTCAGGGATGATGGGGCTGTCACTAACACAGGGAGCACCCAGGAATTGGTAGCAAGCTTCAGCCCTGATCGATCATGTGTTAACCCAGATCAATCTGCTTTAAATATCCCAAAGGAAAGTTCCCCTCCTGTGGTTGAGGGATTTGTACTTGGCCGGCCAAGGTAAGAGCATTGATGGTTACACAGCTTACCTCCCTCCCCTGACCCACTAGATGCTGTCATTTTGAATAGCAGATATTTTGTACATGCACTATATATTTCAGGATTGGAGAGCACAGAAAGAGCCCATTCAAGAACTACTACACCACAGCCATGTTCCACACATGGAACTATGGGGACCCATGAACTATTGGGACCTCACGAAGATAGAAGATAGAACATTGAGCATAACAAAGGAGCATACACTTGCCACCCCTGCATCAGTGCTGCCTCTATCTTCTGATACAATGAGCAGGAAAAACAGCCAATGCCAGAAGCTTTGCTTCTCAGTCTGAAAGGAGGATGCAGGTTTCTTGTGACAGGGTGCAGCCAATGGAAGTTTCACTTTGCCCAAGCCCATAGGTGTTCCTTATTCCTGAGACAGCTTGCCAAAAGATTGTGGCAGTCACTCAATCTTCAACTTTCCCTATTATCATATATAATGAAGAATTTATTTTTTTATTTTTATTTTTTAATTTTATTTTTTATTTTTTTAATTTACATCCAAATTAGTTAGCATATATGAAACAATGATTTCATGAGTAGATTCCTTAATGCCCCTTACCCATTTAGCCCATCCCCTCTCCCACAACCCCTCCAGCAATCTTCAGTTTGTTCTCCATATTTATTAGTCTCTTCTGCTTTGTCCCCCTCCCTGTTTTTATATTATTTTTTTCCCTTCCCTTATGTTCATCTGTTTTGTCTCTTAAAGTCCTCATATGAGTGAAGTCATATGATTAGCCCTTTATGTATCTATTTCCTCCCTTATGCTTTTTCAAGCCAGCTTTTCCTTGTGGGCCCTCAAGGACAGCGTTTCAAAGCAATTTTCTATGCTTTTAACTGGGGAGTTGGGCCAAGTATTTGTGAGTCTGAAATAGGTTGGGCACCTTGGAACTTGTCTTTCAGAACTATGTTTTCAATGGGAGGCATGGACACTTGAAGGTGCCCAGCAGAACATGTTTACATGGAGACATGGAGGCTGGAGTTGGTGATATGATGATTATCCTGCCTCCCTACCCTGGCTTCTTGAGATGAGTTCATTCTGAAATGCAGACAGAGGGTTAGAGCATGCACAGTGCAATCCCAGAGGTGGTAGTACAAAAATTGCCCATTCAAGGACTACTGCACCGGAGCCCCGTTTCAAAGACTTGAGCAGCAACAAAGATACAGTATCTGCTACCCCAAAACACTGCAGCCTCTATACACTTATGGGGAAGGTAGGAAAAACTTATTTTCTTATAATTTTTGTCCCACAACTGGAATTGATCACTTCTTCCAGGAGTTCTGGTTCCTTGTAGTCAGATATCATAGTATTATAGAAACACAATCTGAGTTCTAGAATTCCTTTTTACTTCTGGGTTCATCATTACTTTCTAGGACATTTTATTTTGAGGGAGAGAGTGCAAGTGGGGAGAGCCAAATGGAGAGGTAGAGAAAGAAAGAGAGAGAGAGAGAGAGAGAGAGAGAGAGAGAGAGAGTCTTAAGCAAGCTGCACGCTCAGCGTGGAGCCCAATGCGGGGCTCAATCCCACAACCCTGGGATCATGACCTAAGCCAAAATCAAGAGTCAGATGCTCAACTTACTGAGCCTCCCAGGCACCCCTTTCTAGGACATTTTTCAAAGTTTTTATTTAAATTCCAGTTAGTTAACAGTGTTATATTTGTTTCAGTTATGCAATATAGTAATTCAACACTTCCATACATCACCCATTGTTCATCATGGTGCACTCCTTAAACCCTGTCACCTATTTCACCCATTCCCCCACTGACCTCCCCTCTGGTAACTGTTTGTTCTCAGTAGTTAAGAGTCTGTTTCTTGATTTGTGTCTCCTTTTCTTTTTTCCATTTGCACATTTGTTTTGTTTCTCAAATTCCACAGATGAGTGAGATCATATGGTATTTCTTTTTCTGACTGACTTATTTTGCTTAGCATAATACTCCCTTGGACATTTTAGTTGACAAAACTAAAAATATGTGTGTTTCTGAGCCTGATGTTTCTAATTCAAATCCATAATCATAAAGTTTTTACTTAACCCTTCTCATCTTACATTCATATCTTTTTCCCATGCAGTTAATGCCAGTTCTCAATAATATACAAAATGATACAATTAAAAGATCACAGAGCTAGTCTCAAACTGAGTTTTTATAGACTCAACATCCCACAGCAATCTAGAATAGCAATACAACACTACTCCAACTCCAACAGTATTATTGCGGAAGACAATTTAAGTTTTATTTTTGTTTTGCAAATAGACTTTGTCTAAGGATATGTTTTATTAGGTATATACAAATCACTGGGTTTTCAAATTACTCAGAATATTTCTGTGTGGTTATACAACCAACTGGACACACATTTAAAATTTTATTTATTTTGTTTTTGAGTTTTAAAACTCATTTAAATTATTTTCATGGTGCTAAAATAAAGTCTATAAAACAAGGTCTCTTTAAAGAAGCCTATCTTCACCCATGTGCATATAGTCAACTACTCTTTGACAAAGAAACCAAGAATGTGCAATGGGAAAAGGACAGTCTCTTTGGCAAATAGTGTTGGGAAAACTGGACAGCACATGCAAAAGAAAGAAACTGGACCAGTACCTTGCACCTGAAACTTTAAAATTCTTGAAAGAAAATATAGGTGGTAAGTTCCTTGACATGAGTCTTAGTGGTGTGTGTGCGTGTGTGTGTTTGACACAAAAAAGTAAAGGCAACAAAAGCAAAACAAAACAAGTGGGACTACACCAATCTAAAACACTCATGCACAGCAAAGGAAACCATCAGCAAAATGAAAAGTTAACCTGCTGAATAGGAGAAAATATTTGCAAATCATTTACCTGATAAGGGATTAATATCCAAAGTACATAGAGAACTCATAAAATTCAATAACAAGGAAACAATCCAATTGAAAAATGGGCAGAGGATCTGAATAGATGTTTTTTCTAAAGAAAACTTACAGACGGCCAACAGATACATGAAATTTCAATATCATTAATAGTCAGAAAAGTGTCAGTCAAAGCCACAGTACTATTACCTCACACCTGTTAGAATGGCTTATCAAAAAGACAAGACAATTTCACCTCTGGCTATTTATGCAAGGAAAACAGAAATACCAACTTGAAAAGATACATGCATCCCCATTTCATTGCAGCAGAACCTAAGTGTTTATTGATGGATGAATGGAAAAATAAAATAGAATGGAAAAATTAAAAAAATATATATTATATATGTTTTATTTATTTAATATTTTATTTTTATATTAAATAAAATTCATATAAATAAAATATATACTTATATAATATACATTTATTTTTCATTCCATTTTTCCACATATTTATTTATTTTTCCATTTTTTTCTCTGTATATATATTGGATATATATATTGAATTGTGTATGTACACACACACAATGTATATGTGTATTGAATTGTTATGTTGTTACATTGTACAACTGAAACTAATATGATGTATATCAACTATACCTCAATTTTTAAAAGTCCTTGCACTTTCATTTTAACCCTTCCATAGGTAAGCATTTTCAAAGTCATGGTTTATTTTTCCAATATTTGTTTTTTGAAAAATATAGTCTGATGCATATTTGGAAGAATCTCTTACATTCTTAGCTAAATGGCAGCATACTATACCCACTTTACCTGTTTTATTTTTATTTCATACATATTAGACATAACTGTGTAGAGGTCAATAGAGGCATCCCTCATTGCTATTACAGTGGTACTCCATTGTGTAGATACACTTTAGTGTAATCAACCTTATTTATTCATATTTAGGTAATATCTAACCTTTGCTATTGCAGAGTCCTGCAGTGAAGAGCCTTTTGTATATATCTTTTAAAATTTCTGCCAATGTATCTATGGTATGGATTCCCAGAGGTCACTGGGTTGAAAGATAAAGGCATGTGAAATTTTATTAGATATTACTCAATTCCATTTCTGATGTATAGTGTGATAAATGGATCAAATTCTATCATTTCCTCATCGATTGGAGGTGCAACCTCAATTAGACACCAAATTTTTGTTAACAGTATACAGAAGTAACTGTCTTCCAATAGCCTGAACAATGTCAACAATTTTGATAGTATGCTGTCAAAGTTAAGATTTTTTTTTCAATATGGTAAGTTATAAATGAAATCTTAATGTAGTTTTAATTTGGATTTCTTTCATCATAAGCAAATTTGAACATCTTTTCATATTACTAAGATTGACTTGCATTTACTTTTCTGTGACTGGTACATTACCCTTTCTTTTTTTTCAAGTTTTTATTCAAATTCCAGTTAGTTAATATACAGTGAAATATTAGTTTCAGGTATGGAATTTACTGATTCATCACTTACATAAACCACCCAGTGCTCATCACAAGTGTCCTCCTTAATATGTATCACCTATTTAACCCTATCTTTCATTAGAGTTCTTGGTCATTTTCCTCCGTAGCTTTAGAAGTTCTTTGGATGTTAAGAATATAATTTCTTTCTCTGTAACATAAGTTGCAATTTTTTTTCTACTTTGTTATTTGTGGGCATATCCTTTGCCCACTTTGCTTATGATGTTGCCCTGAAAACTTACTTTTTAAAAATCTTATTAGGCTTATCAATATTTGTTCTTATTGTTTTTGGATTTTTAGTCAATCTTAAATTATATAGGCACTTCAACAATGTTTTCTTCTAATACTTATATGATTCCATTTTTCACACTGATAAACTGAATCCTTTTGGAATGGATCCTTATATGTTGTGTGAAGAGCCAATTTAACTTCATCTTTTTCCATGACTATCTAGTTATCCCAATGCCACTTTTTGGAAAGTTTCTTTTCCCCCATTAACTTGAAATCCCGCCTTCATGTTTCACTATTTATATATAAATGGATCTGTTTCAGGACTTTCTGTTCTACTGATATGTGTGCTCTTCATACACCAATATCCTACTGCTTTACATACAGGCTTTATTGCATGTTTGAGTGTCTGCTGGAACTAACCACACAACCCATACTTTTTCAAATAATCTTTATAATCAAATTGCCTTGATCCAGTAAAAAACTTGATGCCTTTGTTTTATTGGAATTGTAGAAACTGGAATAGTGCTATGTCTATCTATGTAAGAATATGAAAAACCTTCCATTTCTCCAAGTCCATTTTGATGTCTGTTACAAGTGTTTATGATTTTCCTCATATGAGTTCTGATCATTTCTTGCTAAGTTTATGCCTTTGTGTTTTTGTTATGTCTATTTTTGTAAATAGGCCTTCTCTTCCACCATATATTCATAAGTGTGTAAGGTGTGTATTAGGATATATATATGAATATGTAGAAGGATATCTCTGTATGTTAGAATAATATATTAGAATAGATATAAATATATAAAAATCAATATATAAATTACATGATATTGCATATGTGTATATATCATATGTATGTTTGTACATGCTGATTTTTTAAATTAATTTATTTATTTTGAGAAAGAGCATGAGCAGGTGAGAGGCAGAGAGAGGGAGAGAGAGAGAGAGAGAGAGAGAGAGAGAGAGAATCCCAAGTAGGTTCCCCACTATTAGCATGGAGCCCAAAGCAGGACTCAAACTCACAAACCATGAGATTATGACCTGAGCCAAAATCAAGAGTCAGATGCTTTAACAATTAAGCCACCCAGGCACCCCCTTTAAATGCTGATTTTATAATCAGACACTTTATTAAATTTTCATGTTATGTACCATTTGTCATTGATTCTTTTGGGATCTCCAGATATATGATCATGTTATTTGCAAAGAAAATGTTACTTCTTCCTTTTTTATTACTGTGCCTCTAATTATTTTCCCATATATATTTGCTTTGATTAAATGCTTAACACAGTGTTCAATAGTAGTGGTGTTAGTGGGTATCCCATACTAGTAAGAAAGCCTCTAGCTTTCCTCTCTGAGTAAAATTCAACTTTTGGGCTGCCATACATACATATTTATATATATGAGTGTGTGTTCATGTTAAGGAAATATCCATTGATTTATATTTTTTATTGAGTCTTTTAAAGGTTTTTTTTTTTTGTTTCAAGTATTTAGTTAATAAATTCATTAAATTTTATTTAATTAGTTAAGATACAGTGTAATATTAGTTTTAGGGGTAAAATTTAGTAATTAATCACATATGTACAACACCTAGTGCTTATCACAAAAAGTATTCTCCTTAATACCCATCACCTATTTAACCCATTCCCCCCACCTACCACCCCTCTAGCCGCCTTCAGTTTGTTCTCTATAGTTAAGAGTCTGTTTTATGGATTACCTATCTTTTCCCCCCTATGTTCATCTGTATTGTTGTTCTGATAGATGATAGATAGATAGATAGATAGATAGATGATAGATAGGTAAATAGATCGATCGATAGATAGATAGATAGATAGATGATAGATAGATAGATAGATGATAGATAGATAGATAGATAGATAGATATGACAACTTCTTTATCCATTCATCAGCTGATGGACATTTGGGCTCTTTCCATAAGTTGGCTATTTTTGATAATGCTGCCATAAATATCGGGGTGCATGTATCCCTTTGATTCAGTATTTTTGTATTCTTTGGGTAAATATCTAGGATTGCAATTACTGGATCATAGGGTAGTTTTATTTTTAATTTTTTTGAGCAGCCTCCATACTGTTTTCTGGAGGAACTGCACCAGTTTGCATTTCCACCAATATCACAAAAGTGTTCCCCTTTCCCCACATCCTCACCAACATCTGTTGTTTCCTATGTTGTTAATTTTAGCCATTATAACAGGTTTGGGGTGATACCTCATTGTAGTTTTGATTTGTATTTTCCTGATGATGAGTGATGTTGAGCATCTTTTCCTGTGTCTATTAGCCATCTGGATGTCTTCTTTGGAAAAATGTCTGTTCATATGTTTTGCCCATTTCTTAATTGGATCATTTGTTTTTGAAGTGTTGAGTTTGATAAGTGCTTTATAGATTTTGGATACTAACCCTTTATCTGATATGTCATTTGCAAATATCTTCTCCCATTCCATCAGTTGCCTTTTAGTTTTCTTGATTGTTTCCTTCACTGTGCAGAATTTTTTTTGTGTTTTTTTAATATAATTTATTGTCAATTTGGCTGACATACAGTGTATACAGTGCACTCTTGGTTTTGGGGGTAGATTCCCATGATTCATTGCTTACATACACACCCAGTCTCATTCCAACAAGTGTCCTCCTTAATGTCCATCACCCATTTTCCCCTCTGCCCCGCCCCCCCCTTCAACTCTTAGCTTGTTCTCTTATGGTTTGCCTCCATCCATCTCTGTTTGTAACTATTTTTCCCTTCCCTGCCCTTACCACATGATCTTCCGTTAAGTCAGAGTTTTTATTTTGATGAGGTCCCAATAGTTCATTTTTTCTTTTGTTTCCCTTGCCTCAGGAGACATATGTAAGAAGCTGCTACAACCAATGTCAAAGAGTTTGCTGTCTGTGTTCTCTGCTAGGATTTTGATGGTTTCCTGCCTCACATTTAGATCTTTCATCCATTTTGAATTTATATTTGTATGTGGTGTAAGAAAATGGTCCAGTTTCATTCTTTTAAATGTTGCTGTCCAGTTTTTCTAACACAATTTGTTGAGGAAACTGTCTTTTTTTTTCCATTGGATATTCTTTCCTGCTTTGTCAGATATTAATGGACCATATAGTTGTGGGTTCATTTCTGGGTTTTATATTCTGTTCTATGATCCATGTGTCTTTTATGTCAGTACTATACTGTCTTGATCACTACAGCTTTGTAATAGAACTTGAAGTCTGGAATTGTGATGCCTCCTCCTTTGCTTTTCTTTTTCAAGATTGCTTTGGCTACTTGGGGTCTTTTGTGGTTCCATACAAATTTTAGTATTTTTTTGTTCTAGCTCTGTGAGGAAAATGTTGTTGGTATTTTGATAGGGATTGCATTCAATCTGTAGACTGCTTTAGGTAGTACAGACATTTTAACAATGTTTATATATACTAAAATGGACATTTTAACCCATGAGCATGGAATGGCTTTCCCTTTCTTTGTGCCATATTCAATTTCTTTCATCAGTGTTTTATAGTTTTCAGAGTACACATCTTTTACCTGTTTGGTTAGGATTATTCCTAGATATCTTATTGTTTCTGGTGGAATTGTAAATGGGATTGATTCCTTTATTTCTCTTTCTACTGCCTTATTATTGGTGCATAGAAATGTAACAGATTGTATCCTGCAACTTGACTGATCTTGTGTATCAGTTCTAGCAACTTTTTTGACGGAGGTTGAGGATTTTTTCAAATATTTTAGGCATCTATGGAGATGAATATGTTTTTCTTATTAGCCTTATAAATATTATGGATTATATTCACGGATTACCTAATAATGAATAACCTTTAAATTCCTAGAATAATCTCAACTTGATAATGATACATTATTTTTAATGTGTTGTTAAATTTTGTTTGCTAATATCTTCTTTAATAATTTTGAAATAATAGGATAAATTATGATGTTATATAGCTTTTTGTAAACAAATATTTGTTAAGCTTTAGTTTCAATGTAGTATTGCTTCATAAAACAGATTTGGAAGATTTTCTTTTTACATGCTGTGAAATTGTAAAATTAAGATTGGAATTTATCTGTTTGATAAAATTTCCCTGTCAAGCCATTTGAGTTTGGTGCCTTTGTTCTGAGGGGGCATTTCAACTACTTTCTCTATTTCTTTTTTTAAAAAATTTTTTTAACATTTATTCATTTTTTGAGAGACATAGAGAGAGCACAAGCAGGGGAGGGGCAGAGAGAGGAAAGACACAGAATCTGAAGCAGGCTCCAGGCTCTGTGCTGACAGCTCAGGGGCTTGAACTCATGAAACACGAGATCATGACCTGAGCTGAAGTCTGACACTTAACTGACTGAGCCTACTTTCTCTATTTCTTCTATGGTATTTGGTCTATTCAATTTTGGAAAAGGTAAATTTGGATAAATTGTATTTCTCTTAACATGTTTTTATGTCATCTAGGATTTAAATGCATCTGTACAGTCTCAGATGATCTTTTAAAATGTCATCTATTGATGTTCACTTCCTCCCTACCTCTTTTAACCTTTGACTTTGTGTTTTCTGCCTTTTTGTTGATTGTTTTAGGTAGCAACTTGTCTTTTTTGTTCACTTTTTTCTCCAAAGAAATAGTTACTTCTGTTTTCTAAGTTTTCTTTTTTCTTTTCTTATGGGCTCTGTTTTGTGTTCACTTTGTTGATGTTCTATTTTTGTTATGTTTAATTAACATTCTCTCTATTGATATAGCTGACAACTACAAGGCAATTAGCAAGTTACTTGACTTTCTGTATGCTGTTCCTGTTCTTCCTCTTCCCCAGTTCTGATGGTTACCTTACTTCTACTAATAGGTACCTGTTTCATGCCCACCTGGATACTATGGTGCTTGGTTGTATGCCACTCATTCTCCAGTAGATTGTGCATGAAATATTCAGGGCAACAATATTCCTTGAGATTTTTGGTGTTCATAGCATTTGTTTTTCTAACCTTCATTTTTTAGTCTGCTTGGATAGATATAAAATCCTTGGCTCATATTTACTTTCCTTGAGAATTTAACAACTTCTGACATAAAGTATTCATCTCAAAAAACTATGTTGGTGAACTGATGAATCTTCCTTCTCTTACAAATCTGTTTTCCTATATTCCCAAATGATTTTCCTGTGTTTAATGTTAAACAAATTTACTCAAATATGTTTTTTTCTTGATTGTTGTAGATCAATTTGCCTTAAACATCCCTTTGGCCCACATCTCTCTCCAGCCATGCTGCCCTTGTACCAGGTCATTCTCTCTCACCCAAATTAGACCAACTCAGGGATCTTCCTGACTCCATCTCCTTCTCTCTAGACCATCCTACTATCCCAGAACCCTTGAAATGTAACTTCAACCATTTGTTTTTATCATCTAAAAACATCTTGACTGGTTTCTCAGAATTTTTCTTTCTATCCTCTAAGGTTGTTAAGCTTAGCTGAGATGAAAATCAAATGCCTTCATTTTTGCTTTTCTGGTTTTGAGGCCAGAGATGCTTCCCTTTGTCTGAATAAGTAGGTACAGAAGCAAAATAGATTAAATGAAGAGCAATTCTACTTTTTCTCCACTCTGTTACCTGCAGGTTCACCCTGTTTTTGATCCAATGGAAATATTTATTAACATTCCATGCTGGCTTCATGTTGGTCCTTTACTCTTCCTTTATCTTCAAATCATTTTTACTTATTTTATTTGGGATATTTAAACTTTTTTAGGTTTACAAACTAGTTTTGTGCTTTTACACTGTTCTTATATTTGTCCCTGTCTATAATTCTTGTTACTTTTTATGAGTTGATTCTTACATGGCAAGGTTTTGCCTCCAAGTGTGGATCAGAATATTTTCTGTGACTCTCCCCTCCCCTCTTTTCTCACTGATATCCCAGGTCTGTTACTTCCTCCACAATTCCATCCTAGGAGCTGCATACCTACTCAAAAGCTGAAACAATCCTGAGAGAATAGCCATTGGCTGATATTCTGGGCAGATTCAGATGCATGATTGAGGAGTAGGTCTAACTTTCCTAGAATGGATGATATTTGGGCTGAGAAAAGGAGAGCAAGAGGAGGAGGAGTGGAAGAAGTAGGGAAATCTCTGATCACTAAATCTGAGGGCACCTGTCCTTCCATTGAGAGGACTAGATGGTAGTTAGTTCCAAAGTTAGCTGTAGCCAAATGATGATGTCCAAACTACAAGTAGTATATTATCAACCACTAGATGTCTGTTCTATGGCTTGATTCTCTGTTCAGTTATTCAGAACTGCCACCTCTTTCTTTGCCTCTGGACAGATCACTTTCTGGCAGTCCTGGTCATTTATAATGCTCTGGAGAAAAGGATCTTATACTCCTTTGGAGGCAAAACCTCACCTTATAACAGCTACTCAGTTATTTCCTCTTAGCTTCAAATATGTGGTCATGGTCAGCTGTGTGATGCTGGAGCTGAGATGCTGCAAGCCTCAGCTCTACTGTACCTGTTAGGTTCGGCCAATAGGGAGTGCTAAGGGAGAGTATAAGGCAGGGGGTGGAAAAGTCCCAGTTTCTTTCCTTTTGCTTTCCTTGGTAACTGCCTGTGCCAGCCCAGGAACATGTTTCAGTGTTGTGGAAACAGTTCTTTCCTATTGCAGAAGCCAAATCTTGTTTCAGATTTCCAACACTCACAGGACCAAGCTCTTTGTGCTCTCATCCCCAGTACATCAGCACCTTCTGGCACCATCTTCTCAGAGGTCTGGGCCCCAGTGTCCCAGGCCTGCTCTAATCAGGCAGCTCACTCAAACCTCTGTTCCTTGCTCCTCCACCTTAGAGTTAATGGCAACATTCCAAAATTGCCACTTCTAAGTAATCTAGTAAATAACTTTATTCTTAGTTAACAATTCTTCATATTAAATTTTCTCTGAAAAATAAACTGATGTGGCTCCTCTCTCCTGACTGGACTTTGTCCTTGGTAGGAGCAGAGGACGCCAGCTGGAAATGTCCCACTGAGTTCCACCACCAAGTGGTTTCAGCAAGTGGAACAGGGAGCTGATATAACACCCACTAACATCATCACCTCTCACCCACCATCTAGGAACAGCTCTGACTCCCCATTCGAAGAAATTACCTTCCATCCCAGATTGATGCAAGCAGACAGTAGTCCAGCTGGAAAAAGCCTCTGGCCTTCCATCCTCAGCACCCTGGAAGCAATGAGAGAGTTAATGAGGTGGTCTAAGGTGGGACCAGTCACCACTAAGCTTCATCCCCCACCCCTAGAGCTTGCAGGTTTCAGCACGTTGCTGAGCCCCACACCCTACCACATAATAGACTGAAGGAGGCATTTTTATTTTTTTCTGGGTTTTTTTTTTTTTTTTTTTTTGCTTTTTAAGTTTCTTATTTCAATTCCAGTCAATTAACAGGCAGTATTACATTATTTTCAGCTGTAAAATATAGTAATTCAACAATTCCATACATCACTTGGTACTAATCACAAGTGCATTTCTTAATCCCCATCACCAATTTCACACATCCCCCTATCCATCTCTTCTCTGGTAATCATCAGTTTGTTCTCTATAATTAAGAATCTGTTTCTTGGTTTGTCTCTCTCTCTTTTTCCCCTTTTCTCACTTGTTTTGTTTCTTAACTTTCACATATGAGTGAAATCATATGATATTTACCTTTCTTTGACTATTTTGCTTAGTATTGTACTCTGTAGCTCTAACCATGTCATTGTAAATGGCAAGATTTCATTCTTTCATTTGGCTAAATAGTGTATGTATGTATAGATAGATAGATAGATAGATGATTTCTTTATCCATTAATCTATCAATGGACACCTGGGCTGCTTTCATAATTTGTCTATTATGAAAAAATGCTCCTATAAGCATAGGAGTGCCATGTATCCCTTTCATACAACAGTTCTATTTTAAACTTTTTGAGGAAACTCCATATTGTTTTCCAGAAAGAATGCAATAGGTTGCATTCTAACCAACAGTGCAAGAGGGTTCCTCTTTCTCCACATCTTTGCCAACATCTGTTGTTTCTTCCACTGTTAATTTTAGCCATTCTGACACATGTGAGGTAATATCTCATTGTAATATTGATTTGTATTTCCAAGATGGTGGTGATGTCAGGCATCCTTTCATGCATCTTTTGGTCAAATGTACATCTTCTTCGGAGAAATATTTGTTCAGGAGAGAGATCCAAAATGGCAGAGAAGTAGGGGACCTGAAGTTCCCTTGTCCCTCAAAAACAAGATTCTTGAGGCTAAAGGACATTGAATTCCAAGAATCCAGGCTTCAGAGTGACATAGATGTCTCCAGAGGCCCAAGGAGACAACCTGGCAAGCCATAGGGCTACTTAAATGAACAGATCACAGCACACCTGGTGGAGGGTTCAAACTATCATTACGAATAGGGAGATAAAGCAACCAAAGTCTCAACAAGAGAAAGCAAGTAACACACTCCAAAAAACACCTCTGAAGATCCAGACCCTGAACAGTGTATGACACCACTTAATATAGCAGTGCTTGCAGGTGCAGGACACATAGCAAGCTTTTAAAACACATAAGGCACAGAGAACTAGCCAAAATTTTGAAACAGGAAAATTCTCCTCAAAAGAAATTCAAGGATTTAGAGCTAATGAATTGCCCAAAACAGGTATAAACAACATATCTGATCAAGAATTTAGTGTAATAACCATAAGATTAATCACTGGGCTTGAAAAAAGCATAGAGGACAGCAGAGAATCTATTGCTGCAGGGATCATGGAACTAAAAAATTGTCACAATGAATTAATAAACGTTATAAATGAAGTGCAAAATAAACTACATGCGGTGACAGTGAGGATTGAAGAGGCAGAGGGGAGAATAACTGAAAAAGAAGATAAAATTATGGGAAAAGATGAAGCTTAGAAAAAGAGACAAAAAAAATTAGGGACCATGAGGGGAGAATTAGAGAACTAAGTGATTCAATGAAACATAATAATATCCATATCATAGGAGTTCCAGAAGAACTCCTGAAAGAGAGAGAAGAAGAAGAGAGAGAGAAAGGGGAAGATGTACTTGACCAAATCATAACAGAGATTCCCCAATCTGGGGAAGGAAACAGACATTGAAATCCAGGAGACTCAGTGAACTCCATTCAGACGTCACAGGAATTGATCTTCTGTGCAACATATCATAATGAAACGGCAAAATGCAAAGACAGAGAATTCTGAAAACAGCTAGGGACAAATGGGCCTTAATCTATAAGAGTAGACACATAAGGGTAGTAGCACACCTATCAACTGAAACTTGGCAGACTAGAAAGGAGTGGCAGGAAATTTTCAATGTGATGAACAGGAAAAATATGCAGCCAAGAATCCTTTATCCAGCAAGCCTGTAATTCATAATAGAAGGAGAGATAAAGGCTTTCCCTGACAAACAAAAACTGAAGGAGTTCATGACTGCTAAACCAGTCCTGCAGGAGATCCTAAGGGATACTCTGTGAGTGGAAAGCAGGAAAGACTACAAAGGACCAGAGACATCACCACAAGCATGAAACCTACAGATGGCACAATGACACTAAATCCATATTTTTCAATAATAAATGGACTAAATACTCCAATCAAAAGACATAGCATATCACAATGGATAAAAAAACAAGACCCATCTATTTGCTATCTACAAGAGACTCATTTTAGACCTGAGAACACCTTCAGATTAAAAGTGAGGGGATGGAGAACCATCTATCATGCTACTGGAAATAAAAAGAAAGCTGGAGTAGCCATACTTATATCAGACAAATTAGACATTAAACTAAAGGCTGTAAGAAGAGATGAAATAGGGCATTATGTCATATTTATGGGGTCTATCCATCAAGAAGAGCTCACAATTTTAAATGTTTATGCACCCAATTCAGAACACCCAAATATATAAAATAATTAATCACAAACATAAGCAATCTTTTTTTTAAATTTTTTAATGCTCATTTATTTTTGAGAGAGAAAGACAGAGTGCAAGCCAGGGAGGGGCAGAGAGAGAGGGAGACACAGAATCAGAAGCAGGCTACAGGCTTTGAGCTGTCATCCCAGAGCCTGATGCGGGGCTCAAACCCACAAGCTGTGAGATCATGACCTGAGCTGAAGTTGGATGCTTGACCAACTGAGCCACCCAGGTGCCCCACAAACATAAGCAATCTTACGGGTAAGAATGTGGTAATTGCAGGGGACTTTAATACTCCACTTAAGAAATGGACAGATCATCCAGACAGAAAATCAATAAAAAAACAATGGCCCTGAATGATACACTGGACCAGATGGACTTGACAGATATAGTCAGAACTTTTCATCCTAAAGAAGTAGAATACACATTCTTCTCGAGTGCACATGCAACATTCTCCAAGATAGATCACATACTGGGTACAAAACAGCCCTCAACAAATACAAAGGAATTGAGATCATACCATGCACATTTTCATATCACAATGCTATGAAACTTGAAATCAATCACAGGAAAAGTTTGGAAAACTTCCAAATACATGGAGGTTAAAAATCATCCTACTAAAGAATTAATGGAACAAGCAGGCAATTAAAGAAGAAATTAAAAAATATATTAAAGCAACTAAAATGAAAACACAACAGTCTAAAACTTTTGGGATGCAGCAGAGGCAATCCTAAAAGGAAAATACATTACAATCCAGGCCTATCTCAAGAAACAAGAAAAATCTCAAATACAAAATCTAAAAGAAAACCTAAAGGAAATAGAAGCAGAACAACAAAGAAATCCCCAGGTCATCAGAAGAAGAGAAATAATAAAGATTAGAGCAGAAATAAACAATATAGAATAAAAAAAAACAGTAGAACAGATCAATGAAACTAAGAGCTGTTTTTTTGAAAAAATAAAAAAAATTGATAAACGCTTAGCCAGACTTCACAAAAAGAAAAGAGAGAGGACCCAAATAGATACAATCACAAATGAAAATGCACTTATCAAACCAATCCCTCAGAAATACAAGGAATTATCAGAGAATACTATGAAAAATTGTATGCCAACAAACTGGAGCATGGAGGAAATGGTCAAATTCCTAGACACCCACACACTACCAAAACTCAAATAGGAAGAAATAGATAATTTGAACAGAACCATTACCAGCGAAGAAATTGAATTAGTTATCAAAAATTTCCCAACAAATAAGAGTCCTGGACCAGATGGCTTCCTAGGGGAATTCTACCAGACACCTAAAACAGAGTTAATACCTATCTTTCTCAAGCTGTTCCAAAAAACAGAAACAGAAGGAAAGTTTCTGGACTTATTCTATAAAGCCAGTATTAGCTTGATTACCAAATCGGACAGAGACCCCGCAAAAAAGGAGAACTGCAGGCCAATATCCCTGATGAATATGGATGCAAAAATTCTCAACAAGAAACTAGTAAATTTAATTCAAAACTGTATCAAAAGAATTTATCACCATGATCAAGTTTGATTCATTCCTCAGATGCAGGGCTGGCTCAATATTCCTAAACCAATCAATGTGATACATCACATTAATAGAAGAAGGATAAGAATCATATGATCCAGTCAATAGATGCAGAAAAAAACATTTGAAAAAATACAGCATCTTTGTTAATAAAAACCTTCAAGAAAATTAGGATAAAAGGAACATACCTTAACATCATAAAAACCATATATGAAAATCCCACAACTAATATCATCCTCAATGGAAAAAAAACTGAGAGCTTTTCCCCCGAGACCAGGAACATGGCAGGGATATCCACTCTCACTATGGTTGTTTAACATAGTGTTGGAAGTCCTAGCATCAGCAATCAGACAACAAAGTGAAATAAAATCCAACCATATTGTCAAAGAAGTCAAACTTTCTCTTTTTGAAGATTACGTGATACTCTATCTACATGGAAAACCCAAAAGATACTACCAAAAATCTGTTAGAACTGATACATGATGGCCAATAGGCACATGAAAAGATGTTCAAGTTGCTCCTCATCAGGGAAATACAAATCAAAACCACACTCAGATACCACCTCACGCTAGTCAGAGTGGATAAAATGAACAAATCAGGAGACTATAGATGCTGGCAAGGATGTGGAGAAACAGAAACCCTCTTGCATTGTTGGTTGGAATGCAAACTGGTACAGCCTCTCTGGAAAACAGTGTGGAGGTTCCTCAAAAAAGTAAAAATAGATCTACCCTATGACCCAGAAATAGCACTGCTAGGAATTTACCCAAGGGATACAGGAGTGCTGATGCATAGGGGCACTTGTACCCCAATGTTTATAGCAGCACTTTCAACAATAGCCAAATTATGGAAAAAGCCTAAATGTCCATCAACTGGTGAATGGATAAAGAAATTGTGGTTTTTATACATAATGAAACACTACTTGGCAATGAGAAAAAATGAAATATGGCCTTCTGTAGCAACGTGGATGGAACTGGAGAGTGTTATACTAAGTGAAATAAGCTATAGAGAGAAAGATAGATACCATATGTGTTAACTCTTATGTGGATCCTGAGAAACTTAACAGAAACCCATGGGGGAGGGGAAGAAAAAAAAAAAGGTTAGAGAGGGAGGGAGCCAAAACATAAGAGACTCTTAAAAACTGAGAACAAACTGAGGGTTGATGAGGGGTGGGAGGGAGGAGAGGGTGGGTGATGGGTATTGAGGAGGGCATCTGTGGGAATGAGCACTGGGAGTTATATGGAATCCAATTGACAATAAAGTTCATATTTAAAAAAATAATAAAAATAATAAAAAATAAAAACTTTAAAAAAAACTGATACATGAATCCAGCAAAATAGTAGGATATAAAATCAATGTACAGAAATCATTTGCATTTCTATAAACCAATAATAAAGCAAATGAAACAGAAATCAAGAAATGAATCCCATTTACAATTGCACCAAGAAACATAAAATACCTAGGAATAAACCTAACCAATGATGTAAAAGATCTGTATGCTGAAAACGATAGAAAACTTATGAAGGAAATTGAAGAAGACACAAAGAAATGGAAAAACATTCCATGTTCATGGATTGGAAGAACGAATATTGTTAAAATGTTAATACTACCCAAAGCAATCTGCACACTCAGTGCAATCCCAGTGAAAATTACACCGACATTCTTCTCAAAGCTAGAACAGACAATCCTAAAATTTGTATGGAACCACAAAACACCCAGAATAGCCAAAGTAATGTTGAAAAAGAAAACTAAAGCAGGAGGCATCATAATCCCAGACTTTAGATCATCAAGACAGTATAGTATTGGAACAAAAACAGACACATTGACCAATGGAATAGAATAGAGAACCCAGAATTGGACCCACAAATGTATGGCCAACTAATCTTTGACAAGGTGGGAAAGAATATCCAACGAAAAAAGACAGTCTCTTTAGCAAATGTTCCTTGGAGAACTGGAAAACATGCAAAAGAATGAAACTAGACCACTTTCTTACACCATACATAAAAATAAATTCAAAACGGATGAAAGACCTAAATGTGAGACAGGAAACCATCAAAACCCTAAAGGAAAAAGCAGGCAACAAGCTCTTTGACCTCGGCTGCAGCAATTTCTTCCTTGACACATCTCCAAAGGCAAGGGTATTTAAAGCAAAAACAAACTATTGGGACCTCATCAAGAGAAACAGCTTCTGCACTACAAAGGAAACAATCAACAAAACTAAAAGGCAACCAACAGAATGGGAGAAGATATTTGCAAATGGCATATTGGATAAAGTGTTAGCATCCCAAACCTATAAAGAACTCACCAAATTCAACATCCAAAAAACAAATCATCCAGCTAAGAAATGGGCAGAAGATATGAATAGACACTTTTCCAAAGAAGACATTCAGATGGCCAACAGACACATGAAAAGATGCTCAACGTCACTCATCATCAGTGAAATACAAATCAAAACCACATTGAGTTATCACCTCACACCAGTCATAGTGGCTAAAATTAACAACTCAGGAATCAACATATGTTCATGAGGATGTGGAGAAAGAGGAACCCTCTTGTACTGTTGGTGAGAATGCAAACTGGTACAGCCTCTCTGGAAAACAGTGTGGAGTTTCCTCAAAAAAGTAAAAATAGATCTACCCTATGACCCAGCAAGAGCACTGCTAGGAATTTACCCAAGAGATACAGAAGTGC
The DNA here is from genome assembly GCF_014898765.1 of Herpailurus yagouaroundi. Lineage (NCBI taxonomy): Eukaryota > Metazoa > Chordata > Mammalia > Carnivora > Felidae > Herpailurus > Herpailurus yagouaroundi. Next base: position 1,128,341 of record NW_024412395.1, on the reverse strand, counting down.
TGATGCATAGGGGCACTTGTACCACAATGTTTATAGCAGCACTCTCAACAATAGCCAAATTATGGAAAGAGCCTAAATGTCCATCAACTGATGAGTGGATAAAGATGTGGTTTATATATACAGTGGAGTAATATGTGGCAGTGAGAAAGAATGAAATATGGCCCTTTGTAGCAACGTGGATGGAACTGGAGAGTGTGATGCTAAGTGAAATAAGCCATACAGAGGAAGACAGATACCATATGTTTTCACTCTTATGTGGATCCTGACAAACTTAACAGAAACCCATGGGGGAGGGGAAGAAAAAAAAAGAAGTTAGAGCGAGAGAGAGCCAAAGTATAAGAGACTTAAAAACTGAGAACAAACTGAGGGTTGTTTGGGGGTGGGAGGGAGGGGAGGGTGTGTGATGGGTATTGAAGAGGGCATTTTTTTGGGATGAGCACTGGGTGTTGTATGGAAACCAATTTGACAATAGATTTCATTAAAAAAAAGATGTGATTTATATATACAATGGAATACTACTTGGCAATGAGAAAGAATGAAATCCTGCCATTTTCAGCAACATGGATGGAACTGGAGGGTGTTATGCTAAGTGAAATAAGTCGGTTAGAGAAAGGCAGATATCATGTTTCCACTCATATGTGGATCTTAAGAAACTTAACAGAAGACCATGGGTGAAGGGAAGGGGAAAAACATAGTTACAAATACAGAGGGAGGGAGGCAAACCATAAGAAACTCTTAAATACAGAGAACCAACTAAGGGTTGATGGGAGGGTTGGAAGAGAGGGGAAAATGGGTGATGGGCATTGAGAAGGGCACTTGTTGGTATGAGCACTGGCTGTTGAATGTAAGCAATGAATCACTGGAATCTACCCCCAAAACCAAGAACACACTGTATATACTGTATGATAGCCAATTTGACAATAAATTACATTTTTAAAAAAAGAAATGTCTGTTCCCGTCTTCTGCCCATTTTTGTTTATTATTTTTTTAATGTTTGTTTTATTTTTGAGACAGATAGAGACAAAGCATGAGCGGGGGAACGTCAGAGAGAGAGACACACACAATCTGAAGCAGGCTCCAGGCTCTGAGCTGTCAGCACACAGCCAACACGGAGCTTGAATTCGTCAACCGCAAGATCATGACCTGAGCCGAAGTTGGACACTCAACCAACTGAGCCATCCAGGTGCCCCAACTTCTGCCCATTTTTAATTGGATTATTTGTTTTAGAGTGTTGAGTTGTATAAGTTGTTTATATATATTTATATATATATATATGTTTATATACATACATATATAAACATATATATATATATATATATAGCCCTTTATCAGATATGTCACTTGCCCCATTCAGTAGGTTGGCTTTTAGTTTATTTTGATTAAGTCCTAATAGTTTGTTTGCTTTTGTTTCCCTTGCCTCAGGAACCTATCTAGAAAAAAAAAAAAAGTTGCTATGGCCAATGTCAAAGAAGTTACTGCCTGGGTTCTCTTCTAAGATTTTTATGGTTTTAAGTCTCATTTGGTCTTTAATCCATTTTGAATTTATTTTTTTGCATGGTACAACAAAGTGGTCCATTTTCTTTCTTTTGCATGTTTCTGTCATTTTCCCAACACCATTTGTTGAAGAGAGTATATTTTCTACATTAGATAATCTTTCCTGCTTTGTCAAAGATAAATTGAGTATGTAATTTAGGGTTTAGTTCTAGGTTTTCTATTCTGTTCCATTAATCCATATGTTTATTTTTATGCCAGTACCATACTATCTTGATGAATACAGATTTTTAATATATCTGTATTTGTGATGCCTCCAGGTTTGCTTTTATTTTCCAAGATTGCTTAAGCTATTCAGGGTCCTTTGTAGTTCCATGCAAATTTTGGGATTGTTCTAGTTCTGTAAAAACGGTATTATGATTGCATTGAATGTGTAGATTGCTTTGGGTAGTATTGACATTGAACAATATTTGTTCTTCCAATCCATGAGCATGGAATATCTTTCATTTCTTTGGGCCATCTTCAATTTCTTTCATCAGTGTTTTATAGTACAGGTCTTTCACCTCATTGATTAAGTTTATTCCTAGGTATATTATTTTAGGTGCAATTGCAAATGGGTTTGTTTTCTTAATTCCTCTTTCTGCTGCTTCATTATTGATGTATGGAAATGCAACCGATATCTGAGGTGCCTGGGTGGCTCAGTCGGTTGAGCATACAACTTCGGCTCAGGTCATGATCTCATGGTTCGTGAGTTTGAGCCCTGCATCAGGCTCTGTGCTGACAGCTAAGAGACTGGAGCCTGCTTCCGATTCTGTGTCCCCCTCTCTCTCTGCCCCACTCCTGCTTGTGCTCTGTCTCTCTCTTTCAAAGTGAATAAACATTAAAAATAAAAAAAAAAAGAAATGCAACAGATTTCTGTACATTGATTTTGTATCCTGAAAATTTACTAAAGTAGTTTATCAGTTTCACCAAATTTTTGGTGAATTCGCTCAGGTTTTCCATATATAGCATCATGTCATCTGCAAATAGTGAAAATTTTAGTTCTTCCTTACTAATTTGGATACTATTTATTTCTTTTTGTTGTCTGATTGCTGTAGCTAGGACTTCCAGTACTGTGTTTAGTAGAATTAATGAAAGGGGACATCCTTGTCTTTTCTACCTTAGGGGAAAAGCCCTCAGTTTTTCCCCATTAAGGATGATGTTAGCTGTGGGTTTTTCATATATGACCTTTGTCATTTTGAGGTATATTCCCTCTAAACCTACTTTTGAGGGTTTTTATCATAAATGGATGTTATAATTTGTCAAATGCTTTTTCTGTGTCTATTGAAATGATTATGCAGTCCCTATCCTTATTTGTATTGATATTATGTATCAGTTTGAATAATTTGTGAATGTGAACCATTCTTGAAACCCAGGAATAAAATGCACTTGATTGTGGTGAATAATTTTTTTTAATTTTTTTAGTGTTTATTTATATTTGAGAGAGAGAGAGACAGTGTATAAGCAGAGAAGGGGCAAAGAGAGGGAGACACAGAATCCTAAGCAGGCTCCAGGCTCTGAGCTGTCAGCACAGAGCCCTGTGCCCCAACGTAGGGCTCAAACTCATGAGCCACAAGCTCATGACCCAAGCTGAAGTCGGATGCTCAACCGACTGAGCCACCCAGGTGCCCCTATTGTGCTGAATGATTTTTTTTTTTTAAGAATTCTTGGATTGAGCTTGCTAGTATTTTGTTGAGGATTTCTGCATCTATATTCATTTATTGGCTCATGGTTCACTTTTTTTGATGGTGTCTTTAGTTCTGATAATAATGTTGGCCTTATCTGATAAATTTGGATGTTTTGCATACTTTTCTATTTTTTTGAATAGTTTGAAAAAATAGGTATTAAGTCTTCTTTAAGTGTTTGGTAGAATTTGCCTGTGAAGTTCTGGACTTTGGTTTGTTGGGAGTTTTTGATTTCTGATTCAATTTCTTTGCTGGTTATCAGTCTGTTCACATTGTATGTTTCTTCCTGTTTCAGTTTTGGTGGTTTTTATGTTTCCAGGAATTTATCCATTTCTTCTAGGTTGTCCAATTTGTTGGCATATATTTTTTCATAATATTCTCTTATAATTGTTTTCATTTCTGTGCTGTTGGTTGCTATTTCTCCTCTATCATTTATGATTTTATTTATTTGAGTCCTTATTCTTTTTTTCTTGATAAGTCTACCTAGAGGATTATCAATTGTATTTTTTTTTTTCAAAGAACAATCTTCTGGTTTCATTGATATCTTATATTGTGGGCTTTTTAAGTTTCTATATTATTTATTTCTGTTCTAATTTTTATTATTTCCTTCCTTCTGTTGGTTTTAGGTTTGTTTATTGTTCTTTTTCTTCATTTATATATAAGGTTAGGTTGATTATTTGAAAATTTTCTTCCTTCTTGAGGTAAGCCTGCTATAAACTTCTCTGTTAACTTTTTCTTGCAGCTTAAGCTTGCAGCTTTTGCTGCATCCCACAGGTTTTGGACTGCCATGTTTTCATTTTCATTTCTTTCTATGTATTTTATTTCCCAGTTGACTCATTCATTGTTTAGTAATATGTTATTTAACCTCCATGTATTTCTGCTCTTTCCAGATTTTTTTTCTTGTGGTTGACCTCTATTTTCATAGCATTGTGGTCAGATTGGATGCATGGCACGACGTCAATCTTCTTGAATTTGTTAAGGCTTGTTTTGTGGGCTAATATGTCATCTATTCTGGAGAATGTTCTGCGTGCATCTGAAAAGAATGCATACCTTATTATGTTAGAATGAATGTTCTGAATATATTTGTTAAATCCATCTGTTCCAATGTATCATTCAATGCCATTGTTTGTTGATTTTCTGTTTAGGGGATATGTCCATTGATATAAGTCGGATGTTAAAGTCCTCAACTATTAGTGTTTTATTATTAGTTAGTTCTTTTATGTTTGTTATTAACTGTTTTGTATATTTGGGTGCTCCTATGTTTGGCACATAAATATATACAATTATTGTATCTTCTTTTTTTAAATATAACTTATTGTCAAATTGGTTTCCATACAACACCCAGTGTTCATCCCAAAAGTGCCCTCCTCAAAGCCCATCACCAACTTTCCCCTCTCTCCCACCCCCCATCAACCTCAGTTTGTTCTCAGTATCCACGAGTCTCTTATAGTTTGCCTCCCTCTCTCTCTGTAAATTTTCCCCCCTTCCACTCCCCCATGGTCTTCTGTTATGTTTCTCAAGATCCAATCAACAAAACTAAAAGTCAATTATTGTATCTTCTTGTTGGATTGTCTCATTTGTTATTAAGATGTCCTTCTCTGTCTCTTCTTACAGTCTTTTTTAAAGTTTAGTTTGTCCAACAACAACAAAAAGTGTAAAGTCTAGTTTGTCCAATATAAGTATTGCTACCCTTTCTTCTGCCATGCATTTACATGATAAATAATTCTCTGTCTCCTCACCTTCCATCTGCAGGTCTCTTTAGGTCTAAAATGAGTCTGCTATAGGCAACATCCAGATGAGTCTTGTTTTTTATCTATTCTATCACCCTATGTCTTTTGATTTGAGCATTTAGTCCATTTACATTCAAAGAAATTATTGATAGATATTATTTATTGTCATTTTATTATTTGTTTTGTCATTGTTTCTGAAGATTTTCTCTGATCCATTCTTGTCTTTCTCTCTTTCATGGTTTGCTGATTTTCTTTAGTAATATATTTGGATTTCTCTTTTTCTTTGAATATTTATTAGTGAGTTTTGAGATATGGTATATATGTATACAGACTCATCTGCATATAGCAGTCTATATTAAGTTGATGGTCACCTAAGTTTGAACTCATTCTTTACTCTTGCCCCTCCCCTGGTGTTGTATTTTACATCTTTTTATTTTGTGAGTTCCTTGACTAATTTTTTTCATAAATATTAATTTTATTGCTTTGTTTTTCCTACTTTCCTACTGTCACTTTTGGTCTCTCCTTTCCACTCAAAGTGTCCCCTTTAATCTTTCTTGCAGGACTGATTTAGTGGTCATGAACTCCTTTAGTTTTTGTTTGTATGGAAAATTTTTTATTTTTCCATCTATTCTGAATAATAGCCTTGCTGGATAAAGCATTCTTGGCTGCAGGTTTTTCTCTTTCAGCACTTTGAGTATATCTTGCCAATCCCTTCTGGCTTGCAAAGTTTCTGCGGAAAAATCCCCTGGTAGCCTTATGGGTTTTCCCTTGTAAGTTTCTGTCTTCTTTTGTGTTGCTCCTTTTAATTTTTTTTTCTTTGTCACTATATTTTTTCCTATATAACTACAATATGTCTTGGTGTTGATATGCTTTTGTTGATTTTAATGAGGGCTGTCTTTCACTCCTAGGTCTAGATATCTGTTTCCTTCCCCAGATTTGGAAATCTTTCATCTATTACTTCTTCAAATAAATTTTCTATCCCCTTTACTCTCTCTTCTTCTTCTGGGACTCCTATAATACAAATGTTATTATGTTTGATGGAATCACTGAGTTCTATTCTTATTTTGCATAATTATTTTCTCTCTCTCTCTCTCTTTCTTGTTCAGCTTGATTACTTCCCAATACTGTCTTCTAGGTCACTAATTTGTTCCTCTGGTGTTTCCATCCTACTATTCATTCCATCAAGCATGTTCCTCATTTCATTTATTGAGGCCTTTATCTCTGCTATGTCATTCCTCTTCTCTGTGTAAAGGGGCTCACTCATGTATTCCACCCTTTTCTCAAGTCCAGTGAGTATCCTTTTGATCATTACATTAAATTCTCTATCACCCATGTAACTTATATCTGTTCCACTTACATCCCTGTCCATGTCCTTATCCTGTTCCTTACTTTGGGATACATTCCTATGTCTTTTCATTTTGTCTGAGTCTTTGTGCCTGTGTCTCTATATTAGAGAAGTCAGCTATGTCTCTTGTTCCTGAGAGTAATGGCCTTATGAAGAAAAGTTCCTGTAGTTTCCTGCTGTGTAGTTTCTCCTATTCCCTATGGCCTGGCATTTCTGGAAGTGTCTCCAATGTGTGCTGCATGTACTCTACAGCTTTTTTAACAGCTGTTTGTTTTTTCCTACAGGCCAGCCATCTGTCAAGGTTCTCTTTGCTTGATGTAGGCAATGTTTGGTCCCTGGCTTGAGTGCAATGAGTTTTCACTAGATGTACTCTGGTCTGCTTGTGAAATGAAACCTGTTTCCACTCCCATCAGAATGGAGTCTCTTCAGAATTCCCATGTTGGAAGATGCAGTGTGAGCAAGGGCTTGGGCCAGAGGCCTACCATGCAGAGACTAAAGTGTGACTGGGAATGTTTGTTCCACTGGAACATAGGGGAGTGGGGCATGGTGTAGGCAAGTTACACAGCAAATTCCTGGGTTATGCTGGTTCCCACAGGTGGCCCTGTGCTTATGCTGAGAGATGGGGGAGAGAAATGGTCCCTTCCAGTTCTTTTGTTCCTGGAGGGATGTCTTTGTGAATGTTGCCTCTCTGGGTTACCCTCTGAGATGAGCAAATATCCCCCACATTTTTTTCTCCACATGATTTTCAAATTGCTGTTTCCACATTGTTTGTCTGTGAGTTGTTTGCCTGCCTTCTCTCCAAGAGCAGCCTTAATGTCCCCTGGGATCTATCCGTGCCAAGCCCACTGACCTTTAAAACTCCAGGCTTTAAGTCCCATTGTTTGCAGGAACTTACAAATTTCAGTTCCTCTTACTTTGCAAGTCAATTTTCTATGGGGATTCCCTTCCCTGTGTGCTCCCCTGTGTTTTAGCCTGCCTCTCACCCTTCTCCACGACCACAGCTCCCTCCCCAATGCAACGGCCAAGATCCATTTCTCTCTCCCAAACTGCATCTCTACACTTCTTACCTTCCTGATGTGGCCTCTTCTCTACCTTTAGTTGTGGAGTTTGTTTTGCCAGGCTTCAGGTCAATTTCTGGGGTCTGGGGGATCATTTCATAGTTATCTAGTTGTATTTGTGAGACAAGGTAAGCCTAGGGTCCTCCTATTCCACTACCATCTTCAAACCAAAAAAGAAAAAAAAATTGATGGAGCTATTTTGAAGTAGGGTTAGTGTGGACTCTTCCTCATCTCCCATTTCTCCACTCCAACCCCCACTTTCCTGACCACATTCTCCCATGTCATCAGAACCCATTTAAGCTTCTACTTCCCTGGCATCAATGAGGTGGGATAGTTACTCAGTACTTCACTTCTCTCCTCCCCAGTCTACTGAGCAGCTGTGTCTCCAGTCATACTTAGCAACAATTAAACAGTGAGTGATAGGAGGTGGGGCCTGTTGACACTCTATGTCACCTTCTATAAAAAGGCACCACTAGAGAACTAAGTTAACACACCCACTCAGAGGCTAGGAGTCTGTGCAATTAGTGCCCCCACTTTCATTGGGAAGGATCCACTAGGACCTAAGAGCCACCTACACTTCCATGCACACTGGAAGACAATGAGGTGGCAGAAATCTGAACATACACAATATAACATGTAAATAATATAATATTCAAAGCTTCCAGGATACAATAAAAAAATCACCCATCATACCAAAAACAAGGAAAGTCATAAATGAACAGACACTAACACTGAAAAGAATCAGATATTGGAATTATCTGACAAGGATTTTAAAGTAGGTATTACAAAAATATTTCAACAATAACAAATTATCTCCAAACAAATGAAAGAATAAAAAATCTAAGCAATGAAATAGAAGTTATTTTTTAAGTGCCAAGTGGAAATTATAGAACAGGAAATTATAGTTCCTTTTATATTGAAATAAAAGACTTTCTAAATGGGTTCAACAGTAGAGTGGAGATAACAGACAATAGAATCAGAAAACTGCACAACATATCAATAGAACTTACCCAGTATAAACAGGGAAATGATCAGAGTCTCAGGGATCTGTGGAACAATAATAAAAGTGATATCACTCAACTCATTGGATTCCCAGAAGAAGAGGGAAGAAAGAGTAGACTAATAAAGTAGTCAAATAAATAATAGCTGAAAATTTCACAAATGTTTGGAACATATATATACAGATCCAAGAAGCTAAGCAAACATCAAATAGGATAAACATAAATAAGTTCATGCCAAACACATCATAATTAAACTTCAGAAAACTAAAGAAAAAGAAAAAAATTCTTGAAAACAGCCAGAGAGGGGCGCCTGGGTGGCGCAGTCGGTTAAGCGTCCGACTTCAGCCAGGTCACGATCTCGCGCTCCGTGAGTTCGAGCCCCGCGTCGGGCTCTGGGCTGATGGCTCAGAGCCTGGAGCCTGTTTCTGATTCTGTGTCTCCCTCTCTCTCTGCCCCTCCCCCGTTCATGCGCTGTCTCTCTCTGTCCCAAAAAAATAAATAGACGTTAAAAAAAAGAAAACAGCCAGAGAAAAATGACATATTAATTACAAGAGAATACCAATTTGAATGCCAGCTGAGCACTCATCTGAAACCACAGAAGGCAGAAGGATGTGACAATATTTTTTGACTATTGAGAAAAAAGACTTTTCATGTGTAAATTTAACATCCGGGAAAGAAAATCCCCTTAGGAAATGAAAGAAAATAAAGACATTATTGAACAACAGCAACAAAAAAGAAAATTTGTTTCCAGTAACATCCTTAAAGTGCAGCCGAAAGAAATTCTCTAAGTAGAAAGGAAAAGATAACAATCACCAGAACAAAATCTTGGGACTTCAGAAATGAAGGAAATACATTGGGATGGATAAAAATTGAGGTAAAATTGAGGTATTTTATTGTAATAAACAAGCCTTAAAATGATGAGTTTATTAAATCATATTTGGAAGTTAATGTAAAATTATAACATTTGATATGGTTTTAAATGTACATAGTGGAAACACTATATAAAAGCGGGTAGAGGGACTCCTGGGTGGCTCAGTCAGTTAAGCACCCTTTTCTTAATTTCGGCTCAGGTCATGATCTCACAGTTTGTGAGTTTGAGCCCTGCATCAAGCTCCACACTCACAGCAAGAAACCTCCTTGGATTCACTCTCTTCCTCTTTCTCTGTCCCTGTTTCCCCACAAAATAAACTTTTAAAAAAGTGGGGAGAGTAAAGGGACTTGACTGACAGTAAGTTATCTGAACTTAACTCAGATAGTAAAACATGGATACCTATAACAGTGATAAGTATGTACATGTATTAAAATACCTAGAGCAATAACAAAGAAAACTACACAAAGTAATAAACTCAACATTACTGTAAAAAATCAAAATGGAATCCTAAAAAAAAATGCTTGAGTAACCCACAGGAAGGCAAAGAGAAATAGGGTTTAGAAACTCAGAAGAAACTAATAGAAAACAAATAATAAAATGTCAAGTGTTATTTAAATATAAACAGTCTAACTATGGCAGTGGAAGATAGACTGACAACACCTGAAATTAATATAGCACTATACCTGTTGGCCATCTAGATGTCTTCTTTAGAGAAGTGTCTACTCATGTCTTCTGCCCATTTCTTCACTGGATTATTTGTTCTTCAAGTGTGGAGTTTGGTGAGTTCTTTATAGATTTTGGAGACTAGCCTTTTGTATGATATGTCATTTGCAAATATCTTTTCCCATTCCATCGGTTGCCTTTTAGTTTTGTTGATTGTTTCCTCTGCACTGCAGAAGTCAACGTCCCTCCTCATCAGGGAAATACAAATCAAAACCACACTCAGATATCACCTCACGCCAGTCAGAGTGGCTACAATGAACAAATCAGGAGACTACAGATGCTGGAGAGGATGTGGAGAAACGGGAACCCTCTTGCACTATTGGTCGGAATGCAAACTGGTGCAGCCGCTCTGGAAAACAGTGTGGAGGTTCCTCAAAAAATTAAAAATAGATCTACCCTATGACCCAGCAAGAACACTGCTAGGAATTTACCCAAGAGATACAGGAACGCTGATGCATAGGGGCACGTGTACCCCAATGTTTATAGCAGCACTTTCAACAATAGCCAAATTATGGAAAGAGCCTAAATGTCCATCAACTGGTGAATGGATAAAGAATTGTGGTTTATATACACAATGGAATACTACTTGGCAATGAGAAAGAATGAAATATGGCCTTCTGTAGCTACGTGGATGGAACTGGAGAGTGTTATGCTAAGTGAAATAAGTCATACAGAGAAAGACAGATACCATATGTTTTTACTCTTATGTGGATCCTGAGAAACTTAACAGAAGACCATGGGTGAGGGGACGGGGAAAAAAAAGTTAGAGAGGGAAGGAGGCAAACTATAAGAGACTCTTAAAAACTGAGAATAAACGAAGGTTGATGGGGGCTGGGGGGGAGGGGAAAGTGGGTGATGGGCACTGAGGAGGGCATCTGTTGGGATGAGCACTGGGTGTTGTATGGAAACCAATTTGACAATAAATTTCATATTAAAAAATAATAATATAGCATTGTATGTTAACTATTTGGGATTTAAAACAAAATTAAGGGGTACCTGGGTGGCTCAGTCAGTTAAGCATCTGACTTCAGATCAGGTCATGATCTCCTGGTTCATGAGTACAAGCCCTGCATCAGGCTCTGTGCTGACAGCTCAGAGCCTGGAGCCTGCTTCAGATTCTGTGTCTCCCTCTCTCTGCCTCCCCAACTCATGCTCTGACTCTCTCTCTCTGTCTTAAAACTAAATAAAATTTTTTTTAAATTTTAAATAAAATTAATAAAAATTTAAAAACAGGTTGGCAGAGTAGATAAAAACACATCATCCAACAGTATACTATATATAAAAAATCCACTTCAAATTCAATAACATAGAAAGGTTGAAAGTAAAAGGAAGCAAAAATACACCTGCAAACATCATTCAAAAAAGTAAGAGTGGTTATATAGTATCAAAGTACATTTCTGAGTGTAGAAAACTGCTGGAGACAAAAGGATCACTCCATGAGGAAGGGATTTTGACCCTTTATGTTTAGGCTCAAACAGAACCTCAAAATATATAGAGACAAAGGGAAAAATAGAAAATTTCACAGTTTTAGGTGGAAACTCACATTCCCTTGTCAGTAACTAATATAACCACTAAACGGGAAATCAGCAAAGATACAGAAAGTATGAACAACACAAACAACGTGATCTGATAGACATACACAGAACACTCCCATCAACCATGGCAGGACATACAGAACACTCATGCATCATTCAGCAAGATGCACCACATCGTGGGTGGTAAGATAATCTTCAATAGTTTAAAATAATTGGTTTAAAATAGTTTAAAATAATTTCTCAGAGTGTGTTCTCTGATCATAATGGAATCAAACTAAAAATGCATAACAAAAACTACAGGAAATCTCTAAGCAGTTGAAAATTAAAAAGAGGACTTCTAAATAATTCATATGTCAAAAATAATGTCTCAAAGGAAATAAGTAAGGACATAAAATTGAAAGGAAATGAAAATATAACATATAAAATTATGATATTAAACCAACCACCACTGTGAGGGAAAGTGATGGCACTAAAGGCTTACATAAGAAAAATTTTAAATGTCTCAAGTCAATATCTGAGTAACTACTTCAAGAAACTAGAAAAAGAAGAGCAAATTGTCCTTAAGAAACATAAAGAAATCAATAATAAAGATAAGAGCAGAAATCAATGAAAGGAAAAAATGAGTAACATTTATAAACCTCTAACAACACTGACAGAATACATAATCAAAATAAAAAATGAAATGAAGGAAGTCACTATAGATCCTGTACCCATTAAAAGGGAAACAAAGAGATATAAAAAAAATAACCTGACCTCCATAAAGTCAACACCTTTAGAAGAATCATTCCTGGGGCGCCTGGGTGGCTCAGTCTATTAAGCATCCAACTTCGGCTCAGGTCATGATCTCACAGTTTGTGAGTTCAAGCCCGCATGGAAAACTGTGCTGACAGCTCAGAACCTGGAGCCTGCTTCGGATTCTGTGTCTCCTGTCTCTCTGTCCCTCCTCTGCTCACACTGTCTCTCTCTCTCTCTCTCTCTCTCTCTCTCTCTCTCTCAAATAAATACACACTAAAAAAATTTTTAAGAAGAATCAATTCTTTCAAAGCAAAAACTACAAAATTTCAATCAAGAAGAAACTGACAATCAAAACTATACTGTGACCATGAAATTAAAAGTCTCCCCCAAGGGGAAGGAAAAAAAAAAAAAAAGGTTAGAGTGGGAGAGAGCCAAAGCATAAGAGACTGTTGAGAACTGAGAGCAAACTGAGGGTTGATGGGGGGTGGGAGGGAGGAGAGGGTGGGTGATGGGTATTGAGGAGGGCACCTTTTGGGATGAGCACTGGGTGTTGTATGGAAACTAATTTGACAATAAATTTCATATATAAATAAAAAAATAAAATAAAATAAAATAAAATAAAAGTCTCCCCCAAAAAGAGAACTCCAGTTCCAGATGATTTCAGTAGAGAATTCTGCCATACATTCAAAGAATGAACACTAATTTGACACAATCTAATAGAAACAGAAGAGGTAGAAATACTCCCAACTCCTTTGATGAGGCTATTACACTTATATCAAAACTAGAAAAAAAAAAAGACTGTACAATGAAAGAAAACTATCTATATTCCTCATGAATTTGGAAGAAAATATCCTCAACAAAATATTAGGAAATTGATCCAGCAATGTATAAATATATACACACACTATTACCAAGTGGAAATTATTCCAAACATGCAAGACAAAATAAACATTTGAAGTCAAACAATGTAATACATCATTGGCTAAATAAGAAAATGATATGATCTTATAATGACATGGAAAAAGCATTTGCCAATTTAAGGCCATAATTTATGATAAAAATTCTCAAAAAGGAAAAACAGAAGGAACATCCTCAACTTCATAAGAAACATCTACAAAAAACCTTCAGTTAATCAGCAAGCAAGGATACCCACTCTCACCACTGTAATTCGTCATACTACTAAAAGTTTAGCCATATAATAAGGCAAGAAAAATAAATGAAGGAGATAATAGATCAGAAAGGAGGAAATAAAGCTGGACCAATTTTCAGGTGACATGGAAGAAACTAAAACACAAAAACAAACAAAAAAACCAACTGATAATTGAGTATAGCATGAGGCAGTTCTCAAATCAAAATTAACACATAAACATAAAACCAACTTAATTTCTATATATTATCAATGAACATGTGGAAATCAAAATTTTTAAACAAAACTATAATTCTCCAAAGAAAATTAAATATTTATGGATAAGTCTGACAAATCATGTGCAGGATGTGTATGCTAAAAATTTTTAAATTCTGATGAAAGGAAAAAAAAAGACCTGAAGAGTACAATATAGGGGATATAGTGAATAATATTGTAATGACGTTGCATGGTGACAGATGGTGACCACATTTATCATGGTGAACACTGAGTAATGGAATTGTTGAATCACTGTCTTGTACATATGAAACTAATATAACACTGTATGTTAACTCTATTTTAGAAATTTTAAATTTTTAAATTTAAAAATAATAAAACAGGTGTGCCTGGATTGCTCAGTCAGTTAGGCATCGACTTCAGCTCATGTTATGATATCACAGTTCGTGGGTTCAAGCCCTGCATGGGCTCCACAATGACCATGTGGAAGCCTGCTTGGGAGTCTCTTTCTGTCTCTCTGTCTCTCTCTCCCTCCGGCACTCATGCTTTCTCTCTCAAAAATAAATAAACTTTAAAAAAATAAATAATTTAAAAAAATAAAGCAAACAAGAAAGAAGACCTAAACAAATGGAGTAACACACTCTTCATGGATTGGGTGACTCAACATAGAAAAATCACCAGTTCTCCCCAAATTGATCTAAGGCACAATCCATTTCTTATCAAAATCACAGCATGCTCTTCTGTGGACATAGAGAAGCTTATCCTCAAATGTATCTGGAAAGTTTCAGGCCCTAAATCGCTAAAACAATTTTGAGTAAGAATAACAAAGTGGGAGCTATTATTCTACTTGATATTAGATTTACTACATGCTCACAAAAATAAAGACATTGTGGTATTGACAAAGGGGTTGACATCCCTTTAATCAATGTATTAAAATAAAGAACACAGAAATGATAATATGCCCAATTAAGTTTTTGACAAAGATGCAAAAGCAATGCAAGATGGAGAATCTTTTCAACAAATAGTGCAATGCTTTGTAGTTTTTAATATATGAGTCTTTCACTTCATGGTAAAATGTAGTCCTAATTTATTCTTTTTAATAATATTTTAAGCAGAATGTGTGAGTTTAAAATTTTTCCCTTTAGGAATGTTCATTGCAAGTGTATAGAAATATAAATTATTATATTTATTGATTTTATATCTTGCAACTTTGCTGAATTTACTTACTAATTGTAATGACTAACTCTGGCCAAAATCAGGTCAGATTCACTAACCCTTTTACTTGAATATTTGGAAGACTGACTCCTCCCAAGAATGTATTCATGTCCTCTGACCTGGCTAAGGCTAAGCAGGATAACGTTAGCCATCTTCTGTATGAAGATCTACTGTCTCCCATTTATTTTTATTAAGCCATTTATTTATATTAGTATGGACACATAGATATTTATTTTATACTTTGAGTATTCAATATTTCCTTACTTTCATTCTCAATTCTAGTTTTGTTCAGTAGGAACTCCTATAAGTTGTCTTCTGTATGCCTTTGACATATTCCCATTGTTTTGGGGGTAATTTAGCAATTGTTTTTATTAAGCCTCTATGATGAAGGAATTGTCTCAACATTAGGTAATAAGAACATATGTTTCTTTCCAAATTGTGAGTTTGAAACTTTTTCTGCAAGCAGTGATAGCTTGCAGACTTCTCAACTATGAATCATCAAATAGCAGTTGAATACAAAGAGCAACATTGTTTCTTTACTGGTATCAAAAATCAGTCAGAAATGAATCTTTCCTCTAATTCAGGATGGAAGTCCAAACCATGATGAGAACGTCCTTTGCATAGGGATGCCTAAGAATCAGAGGACGTGCTTGCAATATTAAGCTGGCATCTCCATTTGAGGCAAATTTCCAAGACAGAATTTTCAAGAATAAAATTTACCAACTAGTTTAGAGTTAATTACAATCCACTGGATTTCTGGAAACTCAGTAACTTTTACTGCCTCGGCAAAGGAGGAAAGTGGATATTAAGAGAAACAACTTGGCAAATCATACACCCTTTCCCCAGAACCACAAATATTACTGAACATAAATAGTGGCTTAGACCTGCGGGAATGGGGAAAGACTGAGCAGGGTAATGAGAAGCTCAGTCTTATATTGAAATATTTCTTTTGAGACCTGTTGGGAAAGGAGAGAAGTTCACAATGACCTCTAAACAGTTTGAAAGCCTGTCATTCACTCAGGTAATTGTTCAATATAATTTTCACTAACCATTGACTTTATGCTAGGCAGGGGCTTTGCCAGAGGCAAATGGGAATGCAGAGAAGTCAGCTCAACCTTAAGGGGCTGCCAAGGTGTTCCTTACACAGGAGGCAGCCATCATGTTTTTAAAGTGAACAAATTAATAAGTACATGCACATGCAGTTGAATAAACAGGAGAATGAATAACATGATGTGGGAGAAATACATGATCTAATAGTTGATACACCCTATGATAATACATTTGAGTTGATTTTTGTACAGGATGTGATATAATGATCCAGCTTGACTCTTCTACTTGTGGATATCCAGTTTTTCCAGTACCATTTATTGAAGAGACTATTCTTTCCCTATTATGTATTCTTCATACCTGTGTTGTGGATCAATTGTTCATAGATACATAAATTTATTTCTGAACTCTCTATTCTATTACATTAGTCTATATGTCTGTCTTTCTGCCAATACTGTACTGTTTTGATTACTGCAGGTTTGAGGTATATTTTGAAATCAGGAAGTACGATATTCCCAGCTTTGTTCTTGCTAAAGACTGCTCTGGCTACCTGAGATTTTTTGTTGTTGTTTTAAATTTAAGATTGCTTTTTCTATCTGTAAAGAATTCCATTAAAATTTTGTTAGGGGTTACATTGAATCTGTAGGTTGGTTAATATGGACATTTTAACATAATTATTTCAATTCATGAACATGGATGACTTTACATTTACCTGTGTCTTCTTTAATTTTCACTATTTTTTTTTTTAATTTTCAGTGTATAGGTCATTTATCTCTTCAATTAAGTTTATTTGTAGGTATTTTATTCTTTTTGTTCTCATTGTGAATGGGGTTGCTTTCTTAATTTCCTTTTTGAATAATTCATTATGTATAGAAATGTGACTCCTTTTTGTATGTTGATTTCATATCCTTCACCTTTACTGAATTAATGTGTGTGTGTGTGTGTGTGTGTGTGTGTGTGTGTGTGTGTAGACTGTAAGGTATTTTGCATATATGATTATGTCATCTGCAAACAAATAATTTTTCTTCTTTCTTTCCAATTTAAATGCCATTTATTTATTGTTCTCATCTAATTCTTCAGTTAAAACTTCCAGTACTGTGTTTAATAGAAGAGGTGAGGGTGGGTACCCTTGCCTTATACTGGCTCTTAGAGGAGAAATTTTCAGTTTTTCACCATTGATTATGATGCTACCTATGAGCTGTTCATATATACCCTTTATTTTGTTCAGGTAAGTTCATTCTATACCTATTTTGTCAAGAGTTTTAAAGTCATGAATGGATGTTGAATTTTGTCAAATACTTTTTCTTTCTATTGTGCTGGGTTTTTTTTCTTTCATTCTTTTACTGTGGTGTATTACACTGATTGATTTGCTTAGTTGAGCAATCCTTGCATTCTAAGAATTAATACCTTTTGATCAGGGTGTAGGATCCTTGTAATGTGCTATTATATTCAGATTGTTAACATTTTGTGGAGGACTTTTGCATCTGTGTTCATCAGAGGCCTGTAGTTTTATACAATTGCTCTTTTTTCCGGTTTTGGTATTAGAATGATACTGGCCTCACAAAATGTTTTCAGAAATGTTCCTTCTTTGGGGTGCCTGGTTGGCTCAGTAAGTTAAGTGCCCGACTTCGGTTCAGGTCATGATCTCATGTTTCATGGGTTAGAGCACTGCATCAGGCTCTGGGCTGACAGCTCAGAGCCTGGAGCCTGCATCAAATTCTGTGTCTCCCTCTCTCTCTGCCCCTCCCCCACTCATGCTCTGTTTCTCTCTCAAGAATAAATAAACATTAAAAAAAAAGAAAAATGTTCCATTTTTTTGGTAGAATTTAAGAAAGATTGTTAGTATTCACTTACTGTTTGGTAGAATTGACCCATGAAGCCATTTTGTCTGGTCCTAGGCTTTTCTGGTCATCGGCACAGAAAAGCTGTCCACCCTCACCTCTTTTATTAAACACAATACTGGAAGTTTTAGCTGGATAATTAGATGGGAAAAATAAATAAATGGCATTGAAATTGGAAAGAAAGAAGAAAAATTATCTGTTTGCAGATGACAATCATATATTGATTTTCTGAATCATATATTCAACCTATTTGTTAGTGGTCTAGTCATGATTTCTAATTTTTCTTTATTTGATTTTTTAGACCATATTTTTCTAGTAATTTATCTATTTCTTCTAAGTTATCCAATTTGTTGGCATATAGTTGTTCATAATAGTCTCATAATTCACTTTATTTCTGAGACATCAATTGTAATGTCCCACTTTCATTCCTGATTTTACTTATTTGAATATTCTCTTTTTTTCTTAGTCTAGTTAAGAGTTTTCTATTCTGTTGATCTTTTAAAAAAACACTATCGGGGCGCCTGGGTGGCGCAGTCGGTTAAGCGTCCGACTTCAGCCAGGTCACGATCTTGCGGTCCGTGAGTTCGAGCCCCGCATCAGGCTCTGGGCTGATGGCTCAGAGCCTGGAGCCTGTTTCCGATTCTGTGTCTCCCTCTCTCTCTGCCCCTCCCCCGTTCATGCTCTGTCTCTCTCTGTCCCAAAAATAAATAAACGCTGAAAAAAAAAATTAAAAAAAAAAAAAAT
Organism: Herpailurus yagouaroundi; assembly: GCF_014898765.1. Lineage (NCBI taxonomy): Eukaryota > Metazoa > Chordata > Mammalia > Carnivora > Felidae > Herpailurus > Herpailurus yagouaroundi. The sequence goes on along the minus strand of NW_024412395.1, from coordinate 1,109,921 downwards.
AAATAAATAAACACTATCATTTTCTATTCTCTATTCAATGTATTTCTGCTCTAATCTACTATATCTTTCCCTTTCCTTCTGCTAACCTTGGTCTTTGTTTTTTCTCTAGTTCCTTGAAATGTAAAGTTAGATTTCATTTGAGACCTTTCTTTTTTTATTAATGCAGGCATTCCAACTATAAACTTCCCTCTTAGTATGTTTTTGCTGCATCCCATAGTTTTTGACATGTTGTGTTATCATTTTCATTTGTCTTGAGATACTCTTAAAATTTTCTCTTGATTTCATTTTTGACTCAATGTTTGCTCAAATGTGTATTGCTTAGTTTCCAATATTTGTGAGTTTTTCTGTTTTCTAACAGTTACTGATTTCTAACTTCATGCCATTTGGGGCAGAAAAGGCACTGGGAATTATTTTTATTTTTCTTTAATGTGTTAATACTTATGACCTAATAGATTAAGATAGATCTATGATAGATCATGATAGATCAATAATAGATGATGGAGAATGTTCCATATGCTCTTGACAATATAAATATTCTACTGTTGTGTGGAAAGTTCTGAATATGTCTGTTATGTCCATTTGGATTGTAGTGATGTTCAAGTTTGCTATTTTCTTATTGATTTTCTGTCTGAATGTTCTATCATTATTGACAGTAGGGTATTCGACTTTTGTATTACTATTATTTTGCTGTCAACTTCTCCCTTCAGATCTGTCAATATTTGTTTTATATTTGTAGGTGCTCTAATATTGGCTGCTTATACACTTATAGTTATTATATCTTCGTGTTTAAATTACTCTTTTATTATTATGATATTCTTATATACTTTAAGCAGTTTTTATGAGACTATTTTGTCTGATATAAACATAGCCACCCTTGTTTTCTTTTGGTTACCATTTGTATGGTATACCTTTTTCCATCCCTTCACTGTCAGCATATGTATGTCCTTAAATCTAAAGTGAGTCTCCAAAAGCAATCCTGGGAAAGAAGAACAAAGTTGGAGACATTATACTCCCTGCTTTCAACCTATATTTTGAAACATAGTGAAAACTATAGTAATCAAAACAATATGGTATTGGCATAAAAACAGACACATAGAGCAATAGAATATAATAAAAACCCAGAAATAAATCCCCACCTATTTGATCAATTCATTTATGACAAAGGAGCCAAAACTATGCAATGATAAAAGGACAACTTTCTTCATTAAATGGTGGTGGGTAAAACAAACACATACATGCAAAAAGAATGAAACTGGACACTATCTTACACCATACAAAAAAATAAACTCAAAGTGGATTACAGACTTGAATGTGACATCTGAAACCATGAAACTCCTAGAAGAAAAATATAACCAGTAAGATCCTTGACAAAGGTCTTGGCATTGATGTTTTGGATTTTACACCAAAAACAAAAGCAACAAAAGCAAAGTGGGACTCCATCAAACTAAAACACTTATGCATGGCAAAGGAAACCATCAACAAAATGAAAGAGCAACCTAATGAATTGGATGAAATATTTGTAAACCATTTGTCTGATAGGAGGTTGATGTCCAAAATATATTTAAAAACTCACACAACGCAACAGTAAAAAAAAAATCCAATTTAAGAGATCTGAATAGATATTTTTCCAAAGAAGACATACAGATGGCTAATTGACACATTACACATGAAAAGATGCTCAACATCTCTAATCATCAGGGAAACGCAAATCAAAACCACTATGAGATATCACCTCACATCTGTTAGAATGGCTATGATCAAAAAGACAAGAAACTGTTCAGGACATGGAAAAAGGGAACTCTTGTGCCTTGATGGTGGGAATGTAAATTTGTGCAGCTTCTATGAAAAGCAGTATGGAAGATCCTCAATAAACTACAAATAGAACAGTTATGTGATTCAGAAATTCTACTTCTGGGTATTTATCCAAAGAAAGTAAAAACACTCAAAAAGATACATGCATCCTATGTTTATTTCAGCAATATTTACAATAGTAAAGATATGAAAACAACCCAAGTGTCCATCAATGAATGAGGGGATAAATAAAATGTGATATATAATAATATTAATATAATAATAAAACAATATTATTCAGCCATAAAAAAGAATGAAATCTTGCCATTTGTAACAACATGGATGATCCATGAGGGCACTATGCTAAGTGAAATAAGTCAGGCAGAGAAAGACAACTGTATGATCTCACTTATATATGTGGAATCTCAAAAAAAAAAAGTGAGATCATAGATACAGAGAATGAATTAAGATTGCTAGAGCTATCTGGGGTGGGGGATGAGTGAAACGGGTGAAGGGTGTCAAAGGTACCAGCTACCTTTGTACCAGGTATAAAATAATTAACATCCCAATGTAACATATAGCATATGTGACAAATGTATAACATATAGCATAGCAACTATAGTTAATAATACCATAGTCATTATTTGAAAGTTTATAAGAAAATAAATCTTAAAATCTTATCACCAAAAAATTCTTTAATTATGTATCATGACAGACGCTAACTAGACATATGGAGGTGACTATTTAAAAATATATACAAATATCTGGGGCACCTGGGAGGCTCAGTAAGTGTCAGAATCTTGGTGTCAGCTCAGGTAATGATCTCATGTTTCATGATTTCAAGCATCGTGTTGGGCTCTGCACTGACGGTATGGAGCCTGCTTGGGATCCTCTCTCTCCCTCTCTCAATGTCCCTCCCCTGCTTCCTCTCTCTCTCTTTCTCTCAAATAGGTATATATATATATATATATATATATATATATATATATATGTGTGTGTGTGTGTATATATATGTATATATACGTATATATATGTATATATGTATATATATGTACAAATATCAACTCATTATATAGTATACCTGAAAAATAAGATAAATTTTCATTTTATAAGCAAACTAGTGAAAAGCAAAAGTTTAAAACAATTTTGATTTGATTCTGGTGTTGACTTTTATTTAGAATCATATGTATTTTTTATAGAAAACCAAGAATTCAGAACAAACAGAAAAAATAATTTAAAATCAACTATAGCCCCAAAACAATGGTGATTATTGCTGACTCTTTGCTTGTTCATGTTGTAAAATTTCTTCTACAGATATATGTGTTTGTGCATGAAAGCAAGGGGGTTATAAATTGAGATCATACCTTATGTTATGTCATACACACATTTTTTCCTCAAACAATATGTAATGACCATTTCTTTATCTCATTAAATGCATTATTTTTAAAGACTACATAGTAACATAAATTATGTATATACCATAGTTTTTATTTTTTACATAAATGTTCTCATATAACATATATACCATCCTTATGGGTAAATTTATAACATATAACAACATAACATGCAACATTCATATTATTCATTTATAGGTAAATTTTGACATGTCCATGATTTACTTTAAAAATCCTATAAAAACTATAATTTTAAATTTGAAAATAATTTTTTTTAATAAATTGAGTCTCTTGGGTGAAGGTTTGACAAAATGTGTCAAGGGAATAAAAATGTACAAAACTCCTGGTTATAAAGTAAATCACGGAAGGGCATCTGAGATGGCTCAGTCAGTTGGATATCTGACTCTTGATTTTGGCTCAGGTCATAATCCCAGGATTGTGGGATCGAGCCCTGCTTTGGGCTCTGTGCTGTGCTGAGCATGGAGTCTGCTTAAGATTCTCTCTCTCCTCCTCTTCCCCTCTCCCCCACTTGTCCTCTCTTTCCAAAAATATAAATAAATAAATAAATAAATAAATAAATAATCGTGGGATGTACTGTACAGCATGGGGATTACAGTAAATAATATTGCATTGCATATTTCAAAGTTGCTAAGAGAATACATTTTAGACCTCATCACAAAGCAAACTTCTTGTAAATATCTGTGGTAATACGAGTTAACTGGAGTTATTGTAGCAATATACACAAATATTGTTAGTGTATAAGAATGCAACTGATTTCTGTACATTGATTTTGTATCCTGCAATTTTGCTGAATTCATGTATCAGTTCTAGCAGACTTTTGGTGGAGTCTATCGGATTTTCCATGTATAATATCATGTCATCTGCAAAAAGTGAAAGCTTGACTTCATCTTTGCCAATTTTGATGCCTTTGATTTCCTTTTGTTGTCTGATTGCTGATGCTAGAACTTCCAACACTATGTTAAACAACAGCGGTGTGAGTGGGCATCCCTGTCGTGTTCCTGATCTCAGGGAAAAAGCTCTCA
>NW_024412395.1:1089356-1100693 GCF_014898765.1 Herpailurus yagouaroundi | reverse complement strand
GAGCAAGTTCCCTGGCAGGAACTGGTTCTCTTTGGGATTTTGGCTGGAGGATGGGCGGGGGAGATGGCGCTGGCAAGTGCCTTTGTTCCCCACCAAACTGAGCTGTGTCCTCCGGGGGCTCAGCAGCTCCTCCTCCCTTTGTCCTCCAACCTTCCCGCTTTCTGAGCAGAGCTGTTAACTTATGACCTCCCAGACGCTAAGTCGCGCTTACTGTGGGAACACACTCCATCCGTCCGACCCCTCTGCTTTTGCCAGCCAGACTCGGGGGCTCTGCTTGGCTGGCGAGCCGCCCCTCTGCCCCGGCTCCCTCTTGCCAGTCCGAGGAGCGGGCACTGCCTCGCCGCCCTTCCTACCTTCTTCCGTGGGCCTCTCGTCTGTGCTTGGCTCCGGAGACTCTGTTCTGCTAATCCCCTGGCGGTTTTCTGGGTTATTTAGGCAGGTGTAGGTGGAATCTAAGTGATCAGCAGGACGCGCGGTGAGCCCAGCGTCCTCCTACGCCGCCATCTTCTTCCCAACTCCCAGGGTTTTTTTTTTAATGTTTATTCTTTTTTATTTTTTGTGTTAACATAATACACCGACTCCCTCAGCTTAGTTTATTTTTTTTCTTTTTAATATGAAATTTATTGTCAAATTTGTTTCCATACAACACCCATTGCTCATACCAAAAGGTGCCCTCCTCTATACCCATCACCCGGCGCGGGGGGGGGGCCCCCCCCCGTCAACCTTCAGTTTGTTCTCAGGTTTAAGAGTCTCTTATGCTTTGGCTACATCCCTCTCTAACCTCTTTTTTTTTTTTCTTCAAAAATATGGAAGGCTTCACGAATTTGCATGTCATCCTTGTGCAGGGGCCATGCTATTCTTCTCTGTGTCATTCCAATTTTAGTATATGTGCTGCCGAAGTGAGCACCTTTTTTTAGTTTTCTGAGGAATCTCCATACTGTTTTCCAGAGTGGCTGCACCAGCTTGCACTGCCACCAACAACGCAAAAGAGACCCTCTTTCTCCACATCTTCACCAACATCTGTTGTTGCCTGAGTTGTTAATGTTAGCCATTCTGACAAGTTTAAGGTGATATCTCATTGTGGTTTTGATTTGTATTTCCCTGATATATTTCCCTGATGATGAGTGAAGTTGAGCATTTTTTCATGTGTTGGTTGGTCATATGAATGTCTTCCTTGGAGAAGTGTCTATTCATGTCTTCTGCCCATTTCTTCACTCGATTATTTGTTTTTTAGGTGTTGAGTTTGATAAGTTCTTTAGAGATTTTGTATACTAACCCTTTATCTGATATGACATTTGAAAATATCTTCTTGCATTCTGTTGGTTGCCTTTCGGTTTTGCTAATTGTTTCCTTCGCTGTGCAGAAGGTTTTTATTTTGATGAAGTCCCAGTCATTCATTTTTGCTTTTCTTTCCCTTGCCTCCAGAGACGTGTTGAGTAAGAAGTTGCCACAGCCAAGGCCAAATAGGTTTTTGCCTGCTTTCTCCTTGAGGATTTTGATGGTTTCCTGTCTTATGTTTAGGTCTTTCATCAATTTTGAGTTTATTTTTGTGTATGGTGTAAGAAAGTGGTCCAGGTTCATTTTTCTGCATGTCGCTGTCCAGTTTTCCCAGCACCACTTGCTGAAGACACTGTCTTTATTACACTGGATATTCTTTCCTGCTTTGTCAAAGATTAGTTGGCCATATGTTTGTGGGTCCATTTCTGGGTCCTCAATTCTGTTCCATTGATCTGAGTGTCTGTTCTTCTGCCAGTACCATACTGTCTTGATGATGACAGCTTTGTAGTATAGCTTGACGTCTGGGATTGTGATGCCTCCTACTTTGGTTGTATTTTTCAAGATTGCTTTGGCTGTTTGGGGCCTTTTCTGGTTCCATACAAATTTTAGGATTATTTGTTCTAGCTCTGTGAAGAATGTTGGTGTTACTTTGGTAGGGATCACATTGAATATGTAGATTTCTTTGGTAGTATCAACATTTTAACAATATTTGTTCTTCCTATCCAGGATCATGGAATCTTTTTCCATTTTTTTTTTTTGTGTCTTCTTCAATTTATTTCATAGGCTTTCTATAGTTTTCAGTGTACAGATTTTTCACCTCTTTGGTTAGATTTATTCCTAGGTATTTTATGGTTTTTTTGTGCAACTGTAAATAGGATAGATTCCTTGCTTTCTCATTCTGTTGCTTCATTGTTGGCAAATAGGAATACAACCAATTTCTGTGCACTGATTTTGTATCCTGCAACTTTGCTCAATTCATGAATCAATGCTAGCAGTTTTTTGGTGGAATCTTTTGGGTTTTCCATATAGAGTATCATGCCATCTGCGAAGAGTGAAAGTTTGACCTCCTCCTGGCTTATTTGGATGCCTTTTATATCTTTGTGTTGTCTAATTGCAGAGGCTAAGACTTCCAATACTATGTTGAATAACAGTGGCAAGAGTGGGCATCCCTGTCTTGTTCCTGACCTTAGAGGGAAAGTTCTCAGTTTTACCCCATTGAGGATGATATTAGTGTTGGGTGGTTCATATATGGCTTTTATGATCTCAAGGTATGCTCCTTCTATCCCTACTTTCTTGAGGGTTTTTATCAAGAAAGGATGCTGTATTTTGTCAAATGCTTTCTCTGCGTCTATTGAGAAGATCATATGGTTCTTGACCTTTCTTCTGTTGATGTGATGAATCATGCTACTTGTTTTGTGGATATTGAATGAGGCCTGCATCCCAGGTATAAATTCCACTTGGTCATGGTGAATAATTTTTTTAATGTATTGTTGGATCTGGTTGGCTAATATCTTGTTGAGGTTTTGCATCCATATTCATCAGGGAAATTGGTCTATAGTTCTCCTTTTTAGTGGGGTCTTTCTCTGGTTTTGGAAACAAGGTAATGCTGGCTTCATAGAAAGAGTTTGGAAGTTTCCCTTCCATTTCTAATTTTTGGAACAGTTTCAAGAGAATAGGTGTTACATCTTCCTTAAATGTTTGCTAGAATTCCCCTGGAAAGCCATCTGGCCCTGTATTCTTGTTTTTTGGCAGATTTTTGATTACTAATTCGATTTCCTTACTGGTTATGGGTCTGTTCAAACGTTCTATTTCTTCCTGTTTCAGTTTTGGTAGTGTATATGTTTCTAGGAATTTGTCCATTTCTTCCAGATTGCCCATTTTATTGGAGTATAATTGCTCATAATATTCTCTTATTAGTGTTTTTATTTCTGCTGTGTTGGTTGTGATATCTCCTCTTTCATTCTTGATTTTATTTGTTTGGTACCTTTCCTGTTTCTTTTTGATCAAACTGGATAGTGGTTTATCCATTTGTTAATTCTTTCAAGGAACCAGCTTCTGGTTTCATTGATCTGTTCTACTGTTTTTCTTTTTATTTTGGTTTCAATAGCATTAATTTCTGCCCTAATCTTTATTATTTCCTATCTTCTGCTGGTTTTGGTTTTCATTTGCTATTCTTTTTCCAGCTCTTTAAGGCATAAGAACAGGTTGTGTATCTGAGATCTTTCTTCCTTCTTTAGGAAGGCCTGGGTTGCTATATACTTTCCTCTTATGACCGTCTTTGCAGTGTCCCAGAGGTTTTGGGTTGTGGTGCTCTCATTTTCATTGACTTCCATATACTTTTTAATTTCTTCTTTAACTGCTTGGTTAGCCCATTCATTCTTTAGTAGGATGTTCTTCAGTCTCCAAGTATTTGTTACCTTTCTAAATTTTTTCTTGTGGTTGATTTCAAGTTTCATAGCATTGTGGTCTGAAAATATGCACAGTATAATCTCGGTCTTTTTGTACTTAGGGCTTGTGTCCCAGTATCTGGTCTATTCTGGAGAACGTTCCATGTGCACTGGAGAAGAGTGTATATTCTGCTGCTTTAGGATGAAATGTTCTGAGTATATCTGTTAAGTCCATCTGGTCCAGTGTGTCACTCAAAGCCATTGTTTCCTTGTTGATTTTTTGATTAGATGATCTGTCCATAGGGTGTTGAAGTCTCCTAGTATTATGGTATTACTATCGATGAGTTTCTTTATGTTTGTGATTAATTGATTTATATATTTGGGTGCTCCACATTTGGCCGATAAATGTTTACAATTGTTAGGTCGTCTTGATGGATAGACCCCTTAATTATGATATAATCCCGTTCTGCATCTCTTGATACAGTCTTTATTTTAAAGTCTAGATTGTCTGATATAAGTATGGCTACTCTGGCTTTCTTTTGTTGACCATTAGCATGATAGATGGTTCTCCATCCCCTTATTTTCGATCTGTAGGTGTCTTTAGGTCTAAAGTGGGTGTCTTGTAAACAGCACATAGATGGGTCTTGTTTTCTTATCCATTCTGTTACCCTATGTGTTTTGATTGGAACATTGAGTCCATTGACCTTTAGAGTGAGTACTGAAGATTTGAATTTATTGCCATTATGATGCTTGTAGAGTTGGAGTTTCTGGTGGTGTGCTCTGGTCCTTTCTAATCTTTTGTTGCTTTTGGCATGTTTATATATTTCATCTTTTCTTCCTTCAGAGAGTCCCCCTTAAAATTTCTTGCAGGGCTGGTTTAGTGGTCACAAACTCCTTTAATTCGTGTTTGTCTGGGAAACTTTTTATCTCTCCTTCTATTTTGAATGACAGCCTTGCTGGATAAAGAATTCTTGGCTGCATATTTTTCTGATTCCGCACACTGAATATATCCCACCACTCCTTTCTGGTCTGCCAGGTTTCTGTGGATAGGTCTGCTGCATACCTGATCTGTCTTCCCTTGTAGGTTAAGGACTTTTTTTTCCCCTTGCTGTTTTCATGATTCTCTCCTTGCTTGAGTATCTTGTGAATTTGACTATAATATGCCTTGTTGATGGTCGGTTTTTGTTGAATCTAATGGGGGTCCTCTGTGTTTCCTGGATTTTGATGTCTGTGTCTTTCCCCAGTTTAGGAAAGTTTTCTGCTATGATTTGTTGACATAACCCTTCTATCCTTATTTCTCTCTCTTCCTCCTCTGGGACCCCTATGATTCTGATGTTGTTCCTTTTTAATGAGTCACTGATTTCTCTAATTCCTAATCTCCCTCTTTTTTCTGCTTTGTTATTCTCTATAAGTTTGTCCTCTATATGGCTGATTCTCTGTTCTGCTTCATCCATCCTTGCCACCGCTGCATCCATCCGTGATTACAGCTCAGTTATCACATTTTAATTTCATTCTATGTTTTACTTCTTTTATCTCTGCATAAAGGGATTCTAATCTATTTTCGACTCCAGCTAGTATTCTTATTATCGTGATTCTAAATTCTGGTTCAGACATCTTGCTTGTATCTGTGTTGGTTAAATCCCTGGCTGTCGTTTCTTCGTGCTCTTTCTTTTGGGGTAAATTCCTTCATTTTGTCATTTTGAAGGGAGAAAAGGAATTAATGAGGTAGAAAAGTTGAAATTTAAAAAATTTAAAATTAAAGAAATATTAAAATTAAAAATTAAACACACACACACACACACACACACACACAAATCGCATAGGTGATGCTAGATCCTAGGTATGTTTTGGTCTGCGTGTTGAAAGTGGTTTGACAGATAAGAGGGAAAAAAGGGGGGGATTAAAAAAGGAAATCGTTTGAGAATTTGAAATAGTGGATACACTGAAGTAGACTAAAATGAGATAATGGGGGTAAGATAGAACTTGAAAAAATATACACAAAAGTAAAGGGTATAGTAGAAAAAATTAAAGAAAAATATTTTCAATAAAGTTAAAAATAGATACGATTTTTTTTTCATTTTCTGTATTTAAGAAAAAAGAAAAGAAACCAAAAAGAGGAGAGATTAAAAAAGAAAAAGAAATCGTTTGAAAATTTTAAAAAGTGAATACACTGTAGTAGACTAAAATAAAATGTTTTAAGTAAAATAGAATTTGAAAAAATTTATGTAAAAGCAAAAAACATAAGGAAAATTAAATAAGAATTTTTTTAATAGAAATTGAAAGTAAAAATGAAGTTTTTCTCTTTCTGCATTGAAGAAAAAGAAAATAAATGAAAGAGAAAAAGAAAAAGAAATAAAAAAGGGAAATTGTTTGAAAATTTGAAAAAATGAATACACTGAAGTACACTAAAATACAATGATGGAAGTAAAGTAGAATTTGAAAAAGTTTACACAAAAGTAAAAAATATAGTAATAAAAATTAAAGAAAGATATTCTTAATAAAAATTGAAAATAAAAATGAATTTTTCTCTTTCTGTATTCAAGAAAAAGAAAAGAATTGTAAAAGAGAAAAAGAAAAAAGAAAAGAAAAAAAGAAAGAAAATTGAATAGATGAACCTGCTAACAGATTGAAGTAGGACTGAAATTGCTTTGTTTTCCCCTAGAAGTCAGTCCGTGTAGCTCTTTATAGTCCATAAATTAAGCTGGCATTGAGACTTGTGTTCTTGAAGAGCAAAGTTGGCCCAGTTGGGTGGGGCTCAGTGTAGCAGCTCTGCTTTCCACTAGATGGCGCTGCTAGCCTACTGGGGTGGATATTTGCAGCGCTCGAAGGTGCGTATGTGCATGCACAGGAGTGGTGAAAATGGTGCCACCCAGCTACCCAGTCTGTTCTGGATCAGCAATTGTGCACCCGTCTTCTGACTTCAGCTTTTGTCCACTCCCCGCTTTTTCATTTTCTGTTACCAGGCAGTACCTCTTTCCTGATTTTTATCTCAGATGTGGCTGTTTTCCCCAGTCCTTCTGAAGGAGTGCAGCTTTGACCTGGTCTGCCCTTCTGTGGAAGGGTCTAACTGAGCAATGGCCGAATGAGCAATGACCGAATGTGGGCTGAACCCAGGAACACCTGCTGGACCCTGCTGCTGCTGGTGCCCCGAGACTGCAGCCAGGTGCCAGCTCATCCCAGAAAATGTTCATGAGACAGTGTAGCAGCAGTGTTTAAGGGATTATGGAAAATCACAACACGCATCTGGCACCAGGTTTCACCCTTAACGACCGTGCCCCCGCACCAGCGAATGTGTCCACCTTCTGGGGTCTTCTGGGACCAGATGGTTTCAACTGTCTCTACCAAATGTCCTTCCAGCAGGGGAAAAACTTTTCCCCATGTGGCCCGAGAACTTCCCAGAACCCACTCTGTTCCTGGGGATTTGCCCTTCCCACCAGCACACCACCAGGTATGGAGCTGCAGATTTTCAGCCTTTGCACTCCCCTTGTTTACAGTCTTAATGGAATGTAAACCCTCTCCTTTCTCCTTTCTCCCTTTTTAGTTTAGTCCCTGTGGCTTTTTCCAATTTTCCACTTTCTCTCCAGCTGCTTTTGGGGAGGGGTGCTTTTCCCATATTCCCCCCCCCTCAGTCTCTGTCCTCTCTCCACCCGCAAAAGTGTTTCCCTACCTTTTGTGGCTTCTCGCTCCCCAAGTTCAGCTCTCCTCACTACATACCTGCTGAATTCTGTGGTTCAGGTTGTGCAGATTGTTGTGTTAATCCTCCAATCAGTTTTCTATGTGTGTAGGACGGTTTAGTGTTGGTCTGGCTGTATTTCATGGATGCAAGACACACAAAAAGCTTCCATGTTGTTCCGCCATCTTGGTTCCTCCCCCAAAATGTCAGGATTAAAACTAATTTATTCACCACCATTACTTTGTTATGTTACTCTGTATTTGCCTATATACCTATCTTTCCAATGAGATTTATGCTTTAGTGATTCTGTAGCATGTTTTTGTTTCAATTTGAAGAACTCCCCTAAGCATATCTTGTGGATAGGTTTTATGATGATGAACTTTCTCAGTTTTTATTTGTCTGGACCATGATCTCTCTTTCATTTCTAAATAAGAAATTTAAGCATAGTTCTGCTAAGTATAGTACTTTTGATTGGCAGATATTTTTTTTCTTTCAGTACTTTGAATATATTTTTTCACTCTCTCCTGACCTGCAAGGTCTCTGTTGAGATATCCACATTTTGTCTTGTCAGTATTCTTTCGTATGTGAGGAATCAATTTTTTTCGGCCACTCTCAAAATGCTCTTAATTCTTGACTTTTTACAATTTCATTATACTGTGTCTCATTGTAATCTTCTTTGGTTTGATCCTACTGGGACCCTTTGAGTTCCATGAATCTGGATGTTTATTGTTTCCAAAACTGAGGTAGTTTTCAACCATTATTTCTTTAAATAAGCTTTCTGACCATTTCTTTCTCTCTTCTCCTTCTGAGATTCCCATAATGTATATATTGGTTTTCTGATAGTTCTCCATAAAACTCATAGGATTTCTTTACTTTTTTCATTTTCTTTTCTTTTTTTCTCCACTGACTGGATACTTCTAAATCACTTGTTTTTAGGTCCACTGATTCTTTTGCTTGATCAAATCTTATGTTGAAGCTCTCTATTGCATTTTTCATTTCATTCATTGTATTCTTCAGCTCCAGAATTTTTGTTTGCTTCTTTTTTATGATTTCTATATTTTCCTTGAATTTCTTACTTTGTGTATGTATTGTTTTCCTGATTTTGTTGCATTGTCTATGTTCTTTTGTAGCTCACTGAATTTCTTTAAAATGATTATTTTGACTCTTTGTCAGGCATTTCATAGATACCCATTTCTTTGGGATCAGTTATCAGACATTTATTCTGTTGTTTTGGTAGTATCATGTCTCCTTAATTTTTCATATCCCTTACAGCCTTGCACTGGTGTCTATGCATTTGAACAGGTTACTTCTTCCAAATGTTATGAACTGGCTTCAGTGGATATAGAACTTCATCTATGAGTGGACACAAAGGCACTGTCTAAATGGAATGTGTAACAGTGCCATGTCTGGGGGCATGAAAGGACAACAGTTTCAGGGGTAATATTTCCAGAAAAAAATGGTAGGACACCAAGGGCGGGAGCAGAGGAATGCAAGGCTGTGACTCCAGCTCTGTGAAGACAGCAGTGGTGGTGGCTTCAGTGGAGCACAACAACATAGACTCCAGGTAGCCCCATCTGTTGAAGTCATTGTCAACATCAGCAAAGACTTCAAAGGTTTTTAGCAACAAAGGCTGCAGGTGTCTGTGGTGGCAGCAAAGGCTGCTAGGACCCTCAGTGGTAAAAGCTGTTGGGGTCTTTCTACTCTCTTTTTCCCTAGTGGGGGGATGTAATGGGCAGGGGATCCTTCTTTGTGCCAAGTTGTACAAGCCTGAGGGATTGAGTAATGAAGGGAGAATGCTTTTTATGCATTTCTATGTGTTCTTAGTTTTTATCTCCCACAAGTTTGCTTCAGCTTATTATTGTACTCTAGAGCTCTCCCAGAGCTATTTTTATGTATAAGTAGTTGTTTAATCATTGTTTTGGTAAGGGCATGATGGCTGAGACCTTTTAGTTTACTATCTTGCTGATGTCACTCTTGATACACACAGTGATAGAGTGAAAATAGGAGGACATGGGAACTACCTGGAAGACACCTAACCTGGCCTAGGCTGGTTCAAATGGCAAAAAGCATTAGAAATTTATTTAAATTTCATTTGCATGCTGTTCAGAGAAATTACCCCCAAACCAGAGAGAAATAAACACTGAGTTACAGATTGGCTATGTTATAAATCACAGCATTTCCCCCTACAAAATCCCAGTGAAAGTACTGCCATAACAGCTGTAGTCAGAATCTGAGAGCTCATGCAGCTTTGTCTCCTCAGTGAGTTCTCCCACTATGTGGGCCCTTGGACCAGCTACTCCCCCTGTCTACCCTCTGGTTTCTAACTGGTCACAATAACATGATACCTAAATCTGCTGAACTCACAGGACTCTATAAGATAAAAATGATATGATAATAGTGAAAATACTTTGAAAAAAATCACTTTTACATATGTAAAAGATCATGTATAATAATCATTTTATTAATTATTAAATTATCATTAATTGGTCAGTCTCCTGTCTACTGATTTTCCCCCATTAGTTTGTATTGATGCTGGATGAAAAAATGAAGTAAAATGTGCATAAATTCTGGAACTAGAAGTGCATAAATAACAGCCATGCCAAACCAGAGGATGCTTTGAAAAAGGACTAGTGTGCATCAACAATCAGCCTAAATTCCCTGGGAGTAACTTATGGAAAGAAAAGTGCTAGAATGGAGTATGCAGTAAAATCCCCTAAAATGAGATAATTCATAAGAAGTACTTAGAACAGTGCTTGGCACACAGTAAGTGCCCAATAAATGTTAGTTATTGTTGTTATAAATATTAAAGTAATTTTTACACTTAGGAAGAATCTTATATTTCCTTTTATGACACTATGATCATTTAGGGAGCAGTGACTAATGTCTTTTCTATTGTTTATATACACTTTGTCTTTTTTTAGCTTGGTGTAATATCACTAGCATGGGTTTTGGAGTCAGGCATATCTGAATTCTAATCCCTGCCTTCCCACATGCCAGCTCTGCAATCCTGAGTCAACCCCAGTGAACCGTTTTACTCTTGGGTAAAAGAGGAATAAATGCAGGTGCAAGAATCACACCTCAAAAGATAATATCTTGAGCTGAATCAAAAAGAAGAATTAATTAGGAATAATCCAGATAAATCAAAAGTGTTCAGGATATTCTAAGAAGGTAGCAGAGCCTGTGCAAAGGCATTACAGCGGGATACTGCATGGCGAGTTCGGGAATCTGCAAGGAAACTTTGTATGGCTATTGTTTCTGTAGGAATGGGGGTGATAAACAGTGAAGGTAAGAAAAAAAGTCTAGTGATGGAGAAGCGGGCTGGGTTTCAGAGGACCTCACCTGCCACACCTAGGGATTCAGATTTCTCCAGAGACACTGGGGAGTCAATGCAGTGTGAAACACAGTAACAATAATCAGTTTCGCTTTTGGCAAAGATGATCAAACTTCAGCTTCAGCTGCAAACAGTTGAAAATCCTGGTTCACTTGGTTTAAATATAAATAAAATAACTTATATATAACAAAAAATCTTGAGCTAATGGTTGGTTGACTCAAAAATGTCATCAAAAACTCAGATTATTTTTATCCTTTTACTCTACATGTTGGGTTGTTCTCATGTAAGAATTACTCATGGTTATTCCTGAGAGGAAAATACATTGCAATCCAGGCCTATCTCAAGAAACAAGAAAAATCCCAAATACAAAATCTAACAGCACACCTAAAGGAAATAGAAGCAGAACAGCAAAGGCAGCCTAAACCCATCAGAAGAAGAGAAATAATAAAGATCAGAGCAGAAATAAACAATATAGAATCTAAAAAAACTGTAGAGCAGATCAACGAAACCAAGAGTTGGTTTTTTGAAAAAATAAACAAAATTGACAAACCTGTAGCCAGGCTTCTCAAAAAGAAAAGGGAGATGACCCAAATAGATAAAATCATGAATGAAAATGGAATTATTACAACCAATCCCTCAGAGATACAAACAATTATCAGGGAATACTA